>NW_027509208.1:40227500-40512500 GCF_051911475.1 Siphateles boraxobius | reverse complement strand
ACCCACCCACCCATCCATCCATCCACCCACCCATCCATCCATCCATCCACCCATCCATCCACCCATCCATCCACCCATCCATCCACCCATCCATTTATCCACCCATCCATCCACCCACCCACCCACCCATCCACCCACACATCCATCCATCCACAATTCCATCCATCCATCCACCCATCCATCCATCCACCCACCCATCCATCCACCCATCCACAATTCCATCCATCCATCCACCCATCCATCCATCCACCCACACATCCATCCATCCATCCATCCACAATTCCATCCATCCATCCACCCATCCATCCATCCACCCACCCATCCATCCACCCATATGTCTGTCTGTCTTTTTTCAGGACAAGCTTGTTTAAATAACTTTGCTTTTAAAGTTAACAAGATTTTGTTAGTAAATTTCACAAATAAATCACAATGAAACCACAAGAAATTATTGAATTATTCAAAACATTGAATTGAACATGAAACTTTTAAGTAGAAAAAGAGAAATAATATTTTCTTGTAAAACTTAATCCAATAATCTTTGTCATTTTTTTCAGTGAAAATAAAAATTAAAGTTAGATGATTTTTTGTAAATACAATTCAATTTAATTCTACACTGATGTTCATTCTGGGCACAGATATATTTAATTCTTTTAAAGAATTTTATACTTTTATCACGCAAGGATGCATTAAATTGATCAAAAGTGACAGTAGAAACATTTATATTTCAAATAAATCCTGTTCTTTTCAACTTTATATTAATCAAAGAATCCTGAAAATAAATGGATCATGGTTTCCACAAAAATATGAAGGACCGCAACTGTTTTCAACATTGATAATAATCAGAAATGTTTCTTGAGAAGCAAATCATCATATTAGAATGATCTGTGACACTGAAGACTGGAGTAATGATGCTGAAAATACAGTTTTGATCACAGGAATAAATTACATTTTAAAATACATTCACATAGGAAACAATTATTTTAATTTTAATTATATTTCACAATGTGTTAATAACTACTGTGAACTATATATTATAAATTCATATTCATTAGGCCTAAATAATATATATAATTATGTTAATATAAATATTACCGTATTTGATCAACTGAATAAAGCCTTGCTGAAACTTCTTTCAAAAACATGAAAGAAATAATAATAATACCGACCCCAAACTTTTGAAGGGTATACTACCTTAAATGTAAATAGCATTTCTGTATTCTGTTTGCTACCTCAGATATAATTCAGGAACTGAATGGGAATTTAAAAGGCAATCTCAATTCAATTCTGAACGGTGCAAAACCCTGAAGTTGTGCTGCAAGTTTTTTTTGGTCTGTAAAATGAATCTTCTTCTTCTTCAGATGCACGCTGGGCTCAGAGATTAGCAAACACACAGCGATGTTCTCTGGAACAGGTGTCACCACTCCACAGTAATTACATCAGCTCAGTCACTCTCAGCAATCACGCGCACGCGTAACAGCTTCGTCCAAATGTCACTCGTGTGTGATGATGATGACAACAAAATGACAAACACCGGTGCTGATCTGAGACTGATCTGCCAAATCACACAGAGAATCAATAAGCGTTTAAATCACATGCGTTTGTGTGTTTTCAGCTAGTTAAAGCTAGCCACGTTTCCACTACTAAAAATATTTAAGTTGAGATTACATTCTAATTTTAAGTTTAATGTATTAGCTAACTCATATATTTTAAGTTAAACTTTGAATTTCTTAACTTAAAATATTTATGTAATGGATTACCTTAATTTGTTTTAGTTTTGCCAAATTATTTGGGTGTACAGTCCAATATGAGTGTATACGATATAATAATAAAAAGTTTATTATATAAAAAAAATGAACAAGAACATTTTTAAAGTGACGATGCAAATTAATCACAGTTTTAAATCATATTTTTTGTTGCTGAAGTTACATCAAAGATGCTATTAAATCATCTCTTAATGTTCTCATAAATACACATCACATCATCACTGAGAAACTGGGACAAAAAGGCAAGGCAAGAAAAACGGTAATGCAGCCGCCTTGCTGTAGCCCTGTCCTTTCCTTTCAACGTTTATAAAAAGGGGTCAAGTGACATTTATCTGCCAGTTAAAGAGAGAAAAGTGTCTAGAAATGGAGCGTGTAACATTTAACAGCAATCACATTCATTAAGCTCAGCTTCACATGAACACCATTACCAGGGAAACTGATCATTTACTGCACGTGACGTGAGATTCAAGAACATGTAAAGACTCAGACAAACACCAACTGAATATGGAAAATGACGCATTCGTCAGGTCATGGAATGTTCAAACATTCCGCTTGGATTCTACATCAAACCATCTTGATTTAAACAAAACACTGTTGCTGTGGCAATGAGTTAAGCGTCTGTTCTTCTAACTCCATAGAAACCAAAGTGTGCGGGGGAGCAACTTGCGTGGTGGACCAGGAGAAACATGACCAAACGTTAGCTACTACTGTACACCAGATTAAGTTTCTGTGGTTAGTGGGAAAATGGCTGATTATTGGACAAAATGAAAAAAACCTCTGGGAAGAAATGACAGAGCTTTACTTATGGTATGATGTTCACAAATCTTTATTTATATGGCGCTTTTTACAGATTGTTTCAAAGCAGCTTTACAGAGATAACAGGAAAATAATACAACAAAGTTAGTTTCTAGAAGAGAATAGCATCATAGTCCAGCTTAAGTAGGTTCAGTGATGGTTCATTTGTTGTAAAAAAAAGTTATTAATGTAGTTAATTTATATATATAGCCGCTCTGGAAAAAAAACGTGATGTCATTGTCCAGCTCAGTTGTGTAATGTATTTGTGTCTACTGGTAATGTAATGATCTTTATTAAAATAAACAATAGGAAATTTGCAATACATTTTTAGTTAAATAAACAAATTGGTATTTGATGTGATTTGATATGCTTTTTACCAGCTGTCTGACTGAAAGTTGACTATTTAAACAGGTCATTTAATGACTCAACATCGCCGTACGCAGAATTAAAACATAAGACCTGTAATTCAAAGTGTAAATGTTAAGCAAAGGTCCCATAATCAACATGAAAACATGGAGATCTCACTCAAGGCTTTTACATCAAAATTCCTGAGAATTTGAGTAGGTTAATCATGTTAATTATTGTGTACCGCATATTCAGAGCCTTCATAATTGTTATTAATGTCTTTTATGGATCAAGCATGACACCGTGTGTCCAATGCATTTTTATGCATCACAATGTGACTTTGAGGTGTATGTTTAGGTGCAATACAAAGACATTTTGGTGCAGGATTTACTTTGAAACTATTTTCCCTCAGAAATGGCAAGTAAATAGAGCTGTACGACTTTGCGTAATTTGAGATTTTGTGGTTGTTGCTTGTTTAAACAAGATATACCGATTCTCCAACAAATCTAAACAGACTACTAAACAAAATAACATGTTACTATATGGACAAAATGTTACTTAATTGATTCAGTTTATTTAAAATGTTTAATTAATCTGAATGAATTATCAAATGCAATAGTATTTGTATTACAACAGAATGATTCAATGACTCACTCATAAATACTTTCATTACTGGATGAATCAGCGTTTTTGAACGAATCTCTTGAATGAATGATTCAATGACAAATTAATTTTTTAACAGTCGCTTGTCGCCACCTACTGGTGTAACGATGTAATTGATACACTGATTATTTGAAGCACAAAATTACTGTTAATACTGCTAATAGACACGTGAATACTTTGCACATTTAGCATTGAGATCACATGGGTGTTTGAATTGAGATCATGATCTTTTGACGATTAACCGTGTAGGTCTACAAGTAACACAATGACTTAAAAGTGAAATTTTAAAGTATATAGGCTAAAATAGTATTTTCTTGTAAAACGCACCCCTTCTTGTTTAAACATCGGAAAAAAATTTTTACAGTGTACTTTGTGATTCAACTTGATTCAGGGAAATATGATTAAATTCCAGCGTGCCGGAGCGAGGTTGAGTGTTTTCTGTTCGAACGGTGTCGTGTTAATCAATCAAAACTAACTTTAGCTGGACAATAACTTTATTCTAGAGCTGCTGTAAAGCCAAAACAATCTCTGTTACTTTAATTTCCTATTATCACTGTAAAGCTGCTTTGAAACCATCTATATTGTTAAAAGCGATATATAAATGAGGGTGACTTGACTTGACTTCCAAAACGATTCTCTGCAGCTTTGATTTTGGACGTGTATATTAAATATCGTGGTATTTGGGTCGACGTGCTTATTCAATAATCAAACTAATTTAACTTCAGGACTCTTTGTTGTACGACCAAGGTCCAAACTTAACATTTGCTAAGTCCCAAACTGCATTCTCACCAATGCTATAACTCCATAAGGATTTGTAACATTACAAAATTGAATTGTAAGAACCATAGCGTGTCTCTGACTAATGCAAGCGACGTGAACAAGTCAAATCAAAGACAGACCTATCAAAGAAGATTCAGGGTCTTCATTACTTCTACCTTAGTGAACAAAAATATCATTCTTTTATTCATCAGGTTCATTCAGAACTCTATTCTTCACATTAAGCCACCGAAACTAATAAATTGGGAACAAAATAAAAATGTATGGTTGATGAATTTTCATCTGCCTCTAGTAGGTGCAAGAACAAAGTACATTTTGGACCCTCAATACATCAAAACAGATGAGCAGCCGATATCTAACAGGTCTTTATTCTGACGGCCGCTTGAGAGTTCAGACGCTCGTGTGATCGGTCTGTTCACTAGACAGACAGATGGCGGTTTCTCTTACCCACTGACCTTGGAACAGCGACTGGACATGAAACAAAGCCCTGCATTTTAGTTGGCAGAGTCAGCAGGTTACAGATGAAGAGCGACGCATTTGATGCCACAGACAGCACATCACATGATGACATGTGAAATTGCCTTATTAATATATGCAACATTAGCATACGACAAACCCCAAGCATCGCCCCGGGCCTCTAATATCCAATCCCCCGATGAAACACCGTCAGAATTCCTCCTCAAACATCAAAAGAGAGAACGGGTCATCTATAATCACCTGCGTTCGCTCGGAGCGCCCAGCACAAGGCATGGAAGATCTATCACAAGACGTCAGTGAATCAAAAATGCCAGGCAAATGTCAGCGGAGCTCATGTAAGGTCCTTTCCTTGACCTTCACTCTTCACTAGTGTGTGTGTGCACACCGCTTTAACATCACTCGCAGACACAAACACACATCCATGAACTTGTGCAACATGCACACACACCGGCACACGCTCACAAAGAAATGTCACTCTGGTGATATCAACAAATCTCTAAGTTGCTGTTTAAAGGGGTCATGAACTGCATTTTTATTTTATTTTATAATGTTGAGGTGCACTTATAATGTTATCAAGATTTTTTACACCTTATGTCAAGTTATTTTTTATCCCGTTTTGACCCTCTCTTTCGGACACTCTGTTTTGATGGGTGTGTCTCATTCAAGACTTGGAAATAAACGCCTACTGATACGATTGGGTAAAAGTTTTGCATATTTAAATCAATTTTGACGTCCCCACCATTACACGTGTGGAATTGTCTTGAAAAATTCCGATGTTGAAAAATATCTCATTACATAGTTTCACATTTGCCAACAAAACGTCATGTAATCCTCTGAGGCATCTCTGGTTTTGTTGCTGGAGTAATCCTGTGTTTGTGTCTCTCTCGTATTTACTACTACATTATGTGTGTGAATTGGTGGGCGGGGCTAAAGAGTCAATGATGTAGAAGTAGGCGTCGATATTCTGAATTATGAAATAATAATGTGACAAAATCTGAAACGAGTCGTTTTCCGAGCTTGGTTTATATAAAAGCTGTTTTTGGACTAACGAGAAAGTTTTGAGTTCTGAAATTTTAATTTATGATATTTTTCAAGTACAATGGCCTCTTACATCTCAAAAGATCAAGGAAAATGAGATTTCTCAATTCATGACCACTTTTTTCAACCCTTTTTGTAGGATGCTGTAAAGTGAATTTTAAATGTCTTGGACTGCCGTGGCTTTTTGCATTAGGCCTTGAATTTTGAAAGGAATAGACCATTCAGAAATAAAAGTTATGTCATAATGCTGCTCAAAAACCAGTGATTTTCTTTTGTGAAACACAAAAGAAGGCATTTCGAAGTGTTTTCCTGGCCGCTGTTTTCCGGGCAATTACAATGAATGGGGAGTGATGCATTTAAGCTTCAAAAAGAACCTAAATGCACCATAAAAAAAAATCTGGAAATAATCATAAAAAATGGCCCATTTGAATTGTGCGCTACATACTGAAGCCATACAGTAGTAAGATGAAATGTAAGTTGTTACTCAGAGCAGTTTTATTAATGTTAACTAAAACTGTTGAAAAAGATTTATATTAATTTAAATAAGTTTAAATTTTAACTGAAATAAAAAATAAATAATTTCATTTCAGTTGTTTGCAAAGGCAACATTACTCATTTTTTTTGTAAAACTGAAAATAACTAAACAAAAACTCAAAACAAATAGAAAAATATGACAGAAAAACAAAAAAATTACTAAAAAAAAGTTTTTTTTAATAAAACGGAAAATGTAAAATATTAAAATTATGAATAAATACTTTAATACTATATTAATTATACTAAAATGACACTGACTGTGATTTATTTTATTTTATTTTAACACCATCTCATCCGCAGCCTCATGGTGAGAACAAAGAACGAAATATGTGCAATTATGTACAATGAACTAAATAAAACCATATAAGAAATTTACAAATGATACAAGACAAAAATTATAAAATGTAATCAGGTGATACTTTTAAAAAATGTTTCTTTGCTTTTTTTTACATTCAAAACTGCAGTAAAATATGTTTAATCAGAGTTGTGAACTGAATCAACAGATTCATAGAAAAGATTGGATTTAAAAAAAAATATTCATTCACAAATTGCGTAGTCACTCAAAATATTTTAGCTTGTATGACTTTTTTTGATCTTATGACTTCAGGAAACTTGAAATACGGCACACAAGTTGTACAGGCTACTTTAATGAAGTTTAATGGTGTTTTCACACCTTTTCACACCGCGTATACTAAATGAGGCAAGGGTGTAGTTACATTCAAGCTATTTTAAGGCATGAATATTTTTTTTTAAAGAAAAAACATTTAAATATGTCATTTTGGTGATAAGTTTTTAAGTGATAAAACTATTGACAGGGGGACTTTAAGATTTTTGAAAGCCTCGGTCCCCATTCATTGTTGGCATTGCATGGAAAAAGAGCGACCAAATTCTTCATAATATCTATAAAACTTAGGAAAGAAAGTCAAATGATGATGCACGAGCACAGCGAGTATGTGAAGTTTCTGCTCAGACTCTTCATCAGCATGATTCAAACTCCTCATCTCGTTCTCCTGATGTCTCCGCATCAGAAAACACACTCGCTCTCGTCCTGTGTCCTGTGACCTGGAGGGGTTTCCCTGCACAAGCACTTAATATTCTTAATTTCATTTCCCCAAGGCCTGCTCCACACAGAATCATTACAGACATCTTTGGACACAAATATTCACACCACCTGACTGAGCCAGCAGCACCATGTAAATTGCATATGTGAACTCGCCATGAAAATCTATAAAATATGAGCCAGAACTGACAGCAAATAAAACAAATAACAGGTTAGCCAGAGCAGAGTGTGGTGCACAAAATGGTCTAAATACAAGACAATCAATCTCAGACTAAAACCTACAGCACAAAGCCCACATCTAGAGCTCCATCCAGAATGTTCCATTACCGTTAACCATCGCCACTGCTGTTTAATGGAGTCATTACACTCAAATGATGACCGACAGGTGTGTTGGGCTGGCCGAGGGAAAACCGGCCACACACACACTCACACAGCAGTGTTAATGCCATTAAGAGAAGTGTAAATGCATCATATGCATGTGGCCCTGCACAAACAACATCTGTGGAAATTAATGAATGTCAAGAAATACCGCACACATATCAGTAAATAAATACTCATTTATGTGTTTAATAATTTCATTTAAAGCAGGACTCGCAATGATTTAAAATTAAGCAAAGTAATGAATAATACTAATGTGTTGGCCGCTTTCGAAACGCGCTTTGTGAAGCTTCGAAACATCTTCGAATCATTCTTTTCGGACCAGTGATTCAGAGTGTGTGTCAAACTGCCAAAGTAGTGTGATTTCACTAAATGAGTTTTCGTAACTTTTAGGAAACATTTTGAAATTTCAATGGTTCGCAGCTAGATGATCAGGATATGTTTTTTCTTTCTAAGTTTAAGAAATTTGTAGACATTTTTAATGACACGTTTGTATAATAAAGAGGAAGAGTTTAGGGTAATAGTCTCTTATTGGCCGGATTACCAATATTACCAAGCTTTCAATAACAAGCCCTACAATTTGATAATAACAACACATACAAAAAACTTGATCGAGGCATCCCTAGTTTTTGTTGCATTTACACAGTTGTGACCAGCATGTGGCTTCCAAACAGTGAATCATTTTGCGAAGCAACTTGTTCAGTTGTTTCTACGTTTCAAAAAGCTTAATTTCTCCCATCAGTAATAAACATAGCAATTATTTTAATTTGTTTTTATCTAGTTTAACTAGCATCTCTGATTTAAAGTGTAACGGTGCATGATAAGCGATTAGAGATAAGCTCAATTAGTGAATCAGTTCAAACTGTCCATTTCAAGGAACTGATTCAAAACTCTGATTTGTTTTGTGTCTGTAAAGGCTATTAAACATTAAGATACAGTATACATGAGATCCCATATTGCTCAGATGTATTTTTGTTTATTTCTTAAAACTCTAAAGCTGCACTGCTCAAAACAAACACTCGCATCTCACTGCAAATTATTTTACAAATCTTTACTTATTTTACTAAACCTATGGGAGACATTAGGAAACTAACGAAGACTTTAATGATTCCAAACACATTCCGCAGCAAACTACATCTCCATACAGATTCAGATGCATTACGGACTCATTCATTGTGCGCTTGAGAACTTCTCAACTTACAAATAAACTGTATGCGTTTAGTATTCAGTACGGCTCCACTGGAAAATACACTTCCTAAATACACTTCTGTAGAGTTAATTTCAAGAGTGATCATCAGTTTACTTATTCCTTTCCACTCTCTGACTGACTGCATTAAACAAAACTCATTAGCATTTCACATTGGACATGTTAAAATGAAATTAAACTACCATCTTGAGACGCATATGTGAGGGTCTGGTCTCACACTGCAGATGACAGGCAATATAGTCAATAACGGTTCATCCAAAGACAGATATTGTCTTAAATTAGCTCATTTAACGTCACATGTTATAAAACATAGCATCTGTTTTAAACAATAATCTTCAGAAGAGGAATTTGCAGGTTCAAAACCCCCCAAAAGAGACGAGAGCAGTAAAGGTTTCAGCCGCCAGGGTGACGATCAGATAAGATGCCGTCATGTGGACATGTGGTCATGTGGTCAAGACCAAGGCCATAGGAAAGACAGAAACAGACCTTAAACAAACTATCCTTTATTAATTTATAGACAAACTGATCTATAAATGAGCATGCATCCAAGGACACTGTGTGAATGATTTACTGTCTTTTTGTGTAGTGTCTTTTGATATTATCTCTTTGATACTATGTATTTTAATATAGAACCAGCGGTCAATGTAACCTCAACTACACCATGTTTGTTCTCAATAAACTCCAATCTTCGTCCCCCATTTGTTAATTTACATTACATTTTGCCAACTTGTGACGCATTAGTATTATAAGAATCTTGAAGATTCTTTTGTTAAACACCAGTGGCTTTTAAAGCCCGGACCCGATGTAACCCGACATCAACATGAATTATCTGCCCGAACCCGGCCAGCGGCCTGACGCCGAATTTTTTTTTTTTTTTTTTTTTTTTCATACACGTATTATCATGACCAGCACACGGGAATTCAAATCAACCTTTAATGTTCACGTCTTTTAACAATAGCCTACAAAAAATGCAAACAACTGAAACAAACTTTTAATATATAAATAGGCTATATAGGCTACTAAATATGCCTCAAATAAAAATCTTCTGGACGACACGTTTACGTTTTTTTTCTGTCATATTTCATCAGCACCTTGCATTTTGAGGATTGCACATACCCTGTAGAATTTCCATCAGAATCCAGCACCACTCCAAACACTTTCCAGACCTCTGATTTTCCCA
The DNA here is from genome assembly GCF_051911475.1 of Siphateles boraxobius. Lineage (NCBI taxonomy): Eukaryota > Metazoa > Chordata > Actinopteri > Cypriniformes > Leuciscidae > Siphateles > Siphateles boraxobius. The sequence goes on along the minus strand of NW_027509208.1, from coordinate 40,502,283 downwards.
CTCCTGTAGTAGCGACGGTGAATTCACCTGCGGCAAGTTTACTTTCCACCAACTCCATCTTCTTCTCCAGGCTAAAGGCGTGCACGCAGCGGCGTCAGGTCTGCACTCGCGATGCACGTTGCATGCAGCAGCCAGAATTTCTTTACGGTGAACAGCAGCGATGATTAATAAAAAAAAAAAATTTCACTTAGCGGAAAAGATTAAGCCCGAGGTCCGACCCGACCCGAGTCCTTTGCTTATATTTTCGACCCGAACCCGGCACGAACCCGCAGGTCCCGTCGGGTTTGTCGGACCAAACCGGCCCGTTGAGTACTCTACTGTGTAGGGCTGGACCCTCGGAAAAAAACTGTCGGCTGGTTTGTTAATTACCTTACAGACAGAACTCAGTGTGTGCAGGCGGATAGCATCACCTATTATCTTAAAATAACAATAGGCGTGCCTCAGGGGTCAGTCTTGGGGCCATTGCTTTTCATCCTTTATATAAATAACATTGATCATAAAGTATCTAAAGGCAAATTTCATTTTTATGCAGACGACACTGTACTGTATTGCTCAGCACCTACAGCAGACCAGGCCCTCTCCCAATTACAACTTGATTTTAACACTCTTCAACAGAACCTTTATGATTTAAAACTTGTTTTAAATGCTGAAAAACAAAAGTCACGCTTTTTTCGAATTCAAAACCCAAATCAATTCTGCCTTCGATCCTCACTACTCAGGGTATTAAGATTGAATGTGTTTCTAAATACAGATATCTTGGTATTTTAATAGATGAATCTCTTTCTTTTAACCTTCATATCCAGCAGCTAGCAAAAAGATTAAAACTTAAACTAGGGTTTTATTTTAAAATCAAATCCTGCCTCTCGTTCGAATCTAAAAAGAGGTTAGTTGCTGGCACTTTTATGTCTATACTTGACTATGGTGATGTCTTGTACATGCATGCTTCATCTCAAAGTTTACATGCACTGGACACTGTATACCATGTAGCTCTGAGGTTCATCACTGGTCTTAAAGTCCTCACTCACCATTGTGAACTGTATGAACGTGTTGGATGGTCTTCTCTATCAACACGGAGACTTCAACACTGGTATATCTTCATAAATAAGGCCATTTTAGGCCTACTTCCATCCTACCTCCTCACCTACATCAGTGTAAATAATATCGGGACTTACAATCTTTGTTCCAAGGATCTTTTCCTTCTGTCTGTTCCTAAGGTTAGAACTGAGCTGGGAAAAAGGCGTTTAAGTTCGCTGCTCCCGCTACATGGAACAGGTTACAGAAATCCATGAAACTTAATAAGCTTGTCTCAGTGGTCGCTTTTAAGAGGATGTTAACTGACTTGGAGGCAGCCAGATCTGGCTGTAGATGTTCTGCCTCATGTGTTAAGGATTGTGGTTTACTTCAAAGGATTTGCTATGTTAGTTTTGTTGTTTTGTTTTTTACTACTTTTTTTGTATTTTGTGTTTGTTTGTATGTATGGATGTATGGTTGTACTGCTGCCTTCTTGGCCAGGACACTCTTGAAAAAGGGATTTTTAATCTCAACGAGTCTCTTCCTGGTTAAATAAGGTAAAAAGAAAAAAAAAAGGTCAACTGGAGACTATACAAATTGCATCAGGACAGTTTAATTCAAATGGGCGAGACATGCAAGTATCAAACTTAGTTTCATTATTTGATACATTAAGTATCCTTACCCCTTTTAAAGACGGGTGTGTTAGAACTAAACTGATGGTTTGCTCAAGGCTGTTGATCTGCTGAATTTCAAACAATGCTATAACTTCTTGCTTGCTTGTATTGTGCTTCAGCTCTCTTTTCCTTGATAAACTGTATGCATGTATGTATGTGTATGTTAGAGTAGTTTAAGTGTTAAGACTAGTTAATAAAGTCTTGTTCATTTCACACGTAAAGTTGTCCGCGTCTCAAGCTCATATTTGGAGTCTCTAATCATAGATTTTTGACTACTTGTTCTTAGTAGTACTGTAAAGTAAGAAAGACATTTCCCATGCTATGGAAATATACCTTTCTATTAATCAATAATAACCAATATTGAGGGTTCACACAGGATGAACTGAGTAATTGGTTGTAATGTTAATGTTGCTACATCAAGTTCCGATTAACTGATCCAAATATTCATAATCAATTATAACGGGTTATAATTGATTATTAATATTTATTTAGAGCTAATTTGCTATGTTATATGCATTAATAATATGATATACATAATATATACATACATGTATTATATAGAATAATGTCAATAATAATAAGTTAATACTTGTTCAAAACAATCACTTTATCAAAGTGTGTACTATTTTCTGTTTATGTTGATGAATAAAATAATTTATTTTTTGTTCAATAAATATACTGTCATTAAAATGTTCATTTTAAAAATACAGAAACAAAATTATTGTAAAAAGTAGCCTAAAGATTCAGAAAGCATTGAAGGAGATCCCATACTCATTTGATATAGATTTATAGTAGTAACAATAAATTATATTTTAGTAAATGATATGATTAATGTCATATTATTAAACATGATGGTTTCATTATAAATATGGTGATTATCTCTAAGGTAGGTTGACACCCAACTTAATATATGATATTTACCATCTGAATCTAACAAATGGAAAAGTCAGCCAGTTATTTATTATCATGTTAATTATCATGCCTTCTCCACTAACAGTAACGCCTTTTACCCCAAATACCATACTTGTACATATTCGTCCGTTATTGAAATAATGTTGCTGTTAGCTTGAACAAAACTGAAAATCATTAAGAAGACTGTTGTCTCGATAAATTTAGTGATTCTCATTTGCTACATAGATCTACAGCATTTTTAAGAACATAAAATATTAGATCATTTTAGCGCGCGTCGTGAAAAGCGGCTGGTATGGAAAGTGCTGAGGCACGTTCTTGTGCCATCTAGAGGTTTACAGGGAAATAAAATCAAAGGTGCCTTTTACCCTGGTGCGCCTTTAGCCCTGTTGTGCCCTACTTCTAACTTACTTACTGTTGACTCCAAAACACCCGCTACTCGTGCTAAAATCAATTCCATATAAATAAAACATTCTTTCTATTGTTTACTACAATAATAAACTAAGTTATTGTTTTACACAGAAATTGGTGATGCAAAATAAAATACAGTAAACAATTACTGTACAATACATTACTATTGTGTACAATAGACTACTATACAGGATCTACGCATCAGCTGAAATCAACTAAAGCAATGTTGCCATTAACACAATTTTGTGAATGAATAGAAAGATAGATAGATAGATAGATAGATAGATAGATAGATAGATAGATAGATAGATAGAGTCATGAACTGGCTGTAAACAAACAAAAGCTCGAGTCCCTGCACAGCTTCTCCATATATCAACATGTTTTATACATCATGTTAGTCACAGAGGATCCCTGCAACAGGCTGACTGACACACTGTGTTCTCAAGACCCACTGAACTGCATCTTAGACGCAAAGTCATAACTCTATATGATGGCCAAAAATGTTGGAAGCGTCTGTGATGTTGACCAAAAATGCCATACACACATATGATGCAGCTGCTGACTTGGAAAACGTCTGTGATTATGCTCAAAAATGCTTCACACTTCTGATGTCCAAATCGTCAATGATGTTAAAGCCTAAACAATGCTGCAAATTTGGAACATATCCATGATAAAGCCCAAACCAGTTGCTTGCTAGGAACTGCCAAAGATGATGACCATAAACGCTTCATGCACACTGCCCAGAAAGCCTGCTGTGTTTATTATCTCCAGATGCTGCACGCGCATCGGTGGCTTTGAGACGCGTCCAGCGCGCGCTGCTGTAAACGCCTTTATTTACATTCACAAACACACAAACACACTCACGTACCGTAAAACCGCGCTGCCGCTCCGGAGGAAGATCCAGGAGGATGGAAGAGAAGAGCGCGTGTGTGAGAGATGAAATCAGCGGACACACACACACACACACACACACACACAGAAGAGCATCATGTGCTGCTCTCACTGCGCATGTCAGCGCCGCACCGAACATCTACCGGCAGATCATCTTTCACGAGACACTCACTGACACTGGGGGTCTGTGGAGAATATAAAACAGGGAACTTTTTTTGTTTTGTTTTTTGTTTACATTTTCATGAAGTCTTCTAACTTTCTAACTACTGATCTGCAAAGAATAACATAATAGTCTAATGTAAATATAAAATGTTACTGAGGAAAGTTAGCGGTTTTTATTGGGGGTGCGTAAAAGGTTAAACGGTTTATATAGCCTACTATTAAATACTACGTATGTTAATTTAATTTAATTTAATTTAATTTATTTTATTTTATTTTACCAGCCATTTATTTAAGAGCAACATTCTTATTTACAATGGCATGGCATGATGGCAATATCTTGTTCTCTTAAAGGAGGGAAGGAGATCAGTACAAATTAATCATACTGTAAATAAAAAAAGATTACATTTAGAATGTAAATAAATAATTGATAATAAATTGCTTATATTATAAGCTAAATAAGTTAAACCATTGAAGAAATAGTTTATAGAATTCCATGACGTCTTGCATTATATTTCTAACTACTGATCTGCAAAGTATTACATAATGGTCTAATGTTAATATAACATTTTACCGAGGAAATCTAGCTTTTCTATTTGGGGTCCACGGGTGTATTAATGGTTAAAACCTGTTCTATAGCCTACTATTAAATAATATGTATATCTATTTTTAAAAAAAAAATACATTTTTATTTTTTATTTTACCAGGCATTTATTTTAGAGCCAATATCTTGTTCTCTTAAAGGAGGGAAGGAGAACAATTAGGAATAAAAATTAAACATTATGTAAATACAAAAGATCACATCAGAAGGTGTAAAAAATTATTAATAATAAATTGATTATATTAATCGATTATAAGCTAAAACAGTTAAGAAATAGTCTATAGCCACAAAAAAAAATGATATCTAAAACATGTACAATAATTTTTAAAAATAAATAAATAAAACTGGTACAGGGATAAATCTGATCTTAGCATTTTCAACATTAAAGCGTTAAAAGGCACCTTTACAAGCACATCTGTACACATCATCTCCATAAATATGAGGAGTATGGTAATTCAAACCAGGTATATTATGGAAGACGAAGTAAATGAGGGTCGGATATGAAAACATCTGTATTTCATGTTCACCTGCAAATGTGCTGGGCGTACAGAAAAAGATTGTCATCAAGCCAAAAAAACAGGAAACTGTGAGATCAATCTCAAGTTCTGAGACTAAAACTTTGTGGCAATTATATCCCTTCTGGAAAAGAGCACAGAATTTGTTGCCGGTCCATATCCGTCTGTAAATCAGCTTGGTCAAGAGTGAACTACAGCCACAGTGCAATGCAATAAATACTACTTTTAGTGAGTAGCTGAAAGCAGATGATTATGAACACAACCATTTATTTTGAAGTAAATCATCACAAACACACTCAGATTCAGTTTGAGTGGGAGTGAAATGAGCCTCTGCAGTTCAGACCTTTAACAAGGCAAATGTGTTTATATTTTCATGAGAATGTGCTGATTGCTTAAAACTGAAAACCTGCCAGAAGAACTCCAACAGCACAAACACGCACATCATCATTAATTAAAGAGCACAACAGAAGCTGAATTCAACTGAAGAGCATTATTCACTGGAGCTCTGATTCACAGCACTATTCCAGAGACAAATCACACTTTTCCTTGAAGTCGGAGAACCATTTAACATTTAATCCTGCTTTGCTGCAAATGAATCCAGTACAAATCTGACAAACCAAGTCAAGCTGCAACATCAGTGCATCCTTTTTAATGTATGAAAACTTGGATAAATAACCTGATATTGTGATGGTGGTTATTAAGAGAAATAGTGTGAGGATATGGCAAGGTTTTTGCAATTCTGCAGTACAATTGTGAACTCAGATGAGATCTGCTCATATTTACATACTGCCATCTACTGTTCACTTAGTCTCATTACAGTTAGATAACATTTAACAAATATTAAAACTGATTGATTCACATGTTTAGAGTTAGCAGCACACACTCAAAAAACATTAAGCCGTTTTTTCAAGATTTACAAGATTTAATTTAATAGTAAAAGTCCATACAATTTAATTGAATAATCCTTACATAGGCTATTATTCATATTATGAATTAAGAATTGTAAAAACTAGAGCTTAATAAAACATTTTGTATAAATGTTAATGGAACAAGGGAATGGACCATTTAGTTTATGTGATTCGTATTCATACATATTTTTTTTTTTAAATATGTTACATTCAAGTTTAAGATTTATACAAAAACGCTCTAGATTTTAAAATTCTTAATTCATAATATGAATAACATGTAAGGATAATTCAGTTCAATTTGATGGAATTTTACTATTTAGTGAATATTGAAAAGGGGCTTACATTTTTTTTTCACGAGTGCAAATCTATTTAAGCCACTACAATTAAATAATAATAATGTAAAGAAACATGAATCATCTGGTCTACTCTATCTTACATAAAGACTTTTATAATAAGTTGTTTGTACAGCAAATGTGAAGTCTTCATTCAGCTGAATAATGAATAGACTAAATTCTGTCTAATTTTAACAGTTATTGTTAACACGCTGTCAGAGTTTTCGTTTTTGATAAATGAACACCCTTGTGTGCTCCCTACGGGATCACAGCCTCATAAATAATGGAAATTAGTGCAAATGCAAATAAAGCGCAGGATGAAGCAGAACTAATCTAATAGAAAACATGTTCCACTGAGAGATGGCGGCTGAATTAGCAGTTATGAACCTGATGCTGTCAGTAAGATGTATTGATATAATCATTTACATCAGAGCAGGGTAAATGATACTTCAAAAAGCATGAAAAAATAGCCCATGTTATGTCTAAAAGTGAATTGAACTAAATTACCTCTCCCTAATTTAATTTAAGAAAAACAACCCAAGAAGGAGTAAACAAGATGCAAAACATGCCTTTTACACCATGCATATATACAATAACATTTATTTAAAACGAGAAAGAAAACGTTAGGGATCAAACCAATTTGCATGCATAAGTTCATATAAAGAGGTGATATAAGTACTGCCATTAATGCTTTGTATGACATTTTAAATATACTGTGTAGTGGAACAATATAATATCAGTGTCGTGGTGAAATCATACAAGTGCAGCTGATTCTATATATAGCACTATGATCGCAGGGTCATTGATTGCACACAATTGGCTTCTTCCGGGTTGCCATGGTGATGTGCACAGATGTGCAGTGCTCATTTCCTCCTCTAGAGGGCAGCAGCGTCTTGAGCTTCATGTGGATCGTGTACATCTGGAGAAAGGACAGGGATTGGACAATGAAACTGAAACCCAATATAGTGTTGGAGGTTTCATGGCCTGACAGCCAATCTTCACTGGTTTTACATGAATTAGCAGAGCAATAGCACAGCTGTACATAAAATATGAACATAAAGGGAGACATATCAGAGTTCAAAAGAGGACAAATTGTTGGTGCGTGCGTCTTGCTGGCTCATCTGTGAGCAGGACAGCAAGTCTGTGGTTTATCGAGAGTTTGAATCAAGTGTAATGTCAGATTATGTCCACACAGGACCAACAGGAGTAACTGTCAACCCAGACAGCAACATAGTGTCGGCCCAGATCCGGGCCACATCTGCTACATGCGGATTTTTGCCGCATCTGTTGCTGTTTGGACGAAAGAGGAAGCTGTCGGAAAGGGATGTCCAGGTACTATCCCGGATTACATCCAAAAAACGTAAAACCACAGCTGCCCGACTCATTAAATGAACACCTCGACTCTCCTGTTTCCAGCAGAACTGTTCATCTGAGGCTCCAGAGTCAATGTTCATGATCGAGCTGCTTTAGCCAATGCCAAATGTCAGTTTCAATGGTGCCAACAGTGCAATTCTTGGGCTGTGGAGAAACATGTCATGTTCTCTGATGAGTCCACCTTCACTGTCTTTCCCACATCAGTGGCAGTTTCGGTGTGGAGAATCCTGAGGAACAGCTCAGAATCCCTCTGGACGCAGTGAAGGACTTTTATCTGTCATTCCCAAGATGAATTGATGCTCTATTGGCCACAAAAAGGAGCCTACAATATATTAATAAATGATTGTGATCTAAAACCAGGTGTTTCAGTTTCATTGTCCAACACATAGCCTATATGTGAAACACCACATATATATATATCCATTTGCTGAAAATACTATACAAAAATATGCAATATATGTCAAACTTTTGAGTTTTCTTGGTTTGATGCACGATGCAATAATAATATAAAATAAATAATAATAAGAGATTCTGATGTTGCCCTTTTTTTAACTGGACCATAACTAAAAAACACGTTAAACTCACAATTTGAAAATATATAAAGACCCCAAGACTACAAAGATAAGGGATAAAGGCAGAAATAAAGTTATAGTCTGTTTGTGTACGTCCACAAAGATGAATGCACCACATAAAATTATGTATAATTTGCAAGCAAAGAACGAAGAGAATGTTACTTCTTGATTTTTTTTTTTTTGTTTAAATTACGAAAAAGTTTTGAAATTGTCTCCTCACTTGTCTGAGATCGGAGCTTTTCTCTTCACTGTTTCACACTGAGAATTTGGTCAGATCAAATATGAACTAATTTTCCTTCTTATTCAGTGTTTCACTTTCAGGCACTTGATGATGCTATACAGGTCCTTCTAAAAAAAAATAGCATATTGTGATAAAGTTCCATAATGTAATGATAAAAATTAAACTTTCATATATTTTAGATTCATTGCACACCAACTGAAATATTTCAGGTCTTTTATTGTTTTAATACTGATGATTTTGGCATACAGCTCATGAAAACCCAAAATTCCTATCTCAAAAAATTAGCATATTTCATCCGACCAATAAAAGAAGTATTTTTAATACAAAAAAAAGTCAACCTTCAAATAATTATGTTCAGTTATGCACTCAATACTTGGTCGGGAATCCTTTTGCAGAAATGACTGCTTCAGTGCGGCGTGGCATGGAGGCAATCAGCCTGTGGCACTGCTGAGGTGTTATGGAGGCCCAGGATGCTTCGATAGCGGCCTTAAGCTATCACATTTATTTATATAACATTTATTTTATCATTCTTCAAACATATAGGCTAGGCTATGAATATTTGAATATTCTCTAAACATTCTTAAATGAGTAGTAGCCTAACTTTTCAAAACATTAGACAAACGACCAACTAAAACATTTCAGAAAAAAAAGAAACGCTCCATGAACAATGTTTAGCTGAATAATGTTTTTTTGCTAACTTTTGAGAACATTATTAAATACCAGAGACATTTATACGAACATTCTATCAACGTCAGTAGAAGAACGTTTGTTAATAACTTTGACTGTAAACGGATTAAGTGTTTTTGTTATGCCTATGTAGGTTATCTATACATACTCCCTTTCTATAGAGGGAGTTTGTTGCAGGCTAATCTCCTTTGCTTAGTTTTCAATGCAGGTACTATCATAGACAGTAAAAGAAATGGACACAGCGAACCCCTTGATTTCAACGGAGAACCACTTTATTTCTCTATGTCCCCCCGATTGCCTCATAGACAGTAAAAGATTGCCTGCGAGCTTCTCCTCCTGTCTATACGGTAATTTCTCTACTGTGCGACAGAGAGTCGCGTGGTTATGAGGCAATCGTTAGCCTATTTTTACAAAAACAGCTTCTACGGGGCCATAACGTAAGATACAAAGTAATGGAGCCTTTTATACATTGTCGTGTTTCTTTAGAAATAAATAATGGACAAATGAAGTCTTTGGACGCCTCAAATGTAAAGTTATTCACTGTCAAAGTGACGCCCAAATGAATGGGAGTCAATGGAATGCTAACAGCAGGTAAAGTTCTGCTACAATGGCGGCTCAACCGAGGCTTCAGTTTCCGGCTGATGGATTACCCCCTTGGGAACTAGGAAGTAGATAAAAGCAGCGTGCGGGGTTGATGAATTTGTTTTGTTTGGCCCGGTCAGCGTGCGTCAAGTGCGAGCTGGTTAAAGTTATTCATGCAGGAATCAGAATTCTCGTCTTCGGTGTCAAGCACAGCTTGTTAAAAGTTGGACGAAAGTAGTTCATTTATACTGGTCGGTGCATCGCCTTTGTTTTCAGCTTGTTCTTAGCTGTGAGCTGGAGCAACAAGAGTTTTACATTCACATTGGCGACATATAGAGAGCCGAAAGCCTAGTTCACACGGGACGATTTAAACATTTTCCAAACCTGAGAGAGCCCACACACAGCGATAAAAAATCACGGGTCTAACAGTTTTGGTCGTACAGTGTGTGGTGCGCAGCTTTCTGATTGGCTACACGCCACAGTCCATAGGCTGCGTGCTCGTTTGTCCCCGGGGGACACCACACACGAGGAGAAATCGGGCCAAAAAAATACAACATGTTGGATATCCCCGATTTGAGATCGGAGCGGTCCCGGCGTCCTTCTGAGCAGACGAGAGCACTCTTAACACACCAAACACGGCAGGAATATCTGATCAGATTATTTTACGATAATCGGAGCATCCTTAAGATTGTCAGAAGGGGTAAATCGGGGCTAAAATCGGCCTAATTATCCTGCCGTGTGAACCAGGCTTAAGTCCCTCCCCTTCCTGTGGACCACCTTGGGACCTTATTTCGGAAAAATATTGTATGGTAGTCAATGGCGAGAGACAAGAAATATTTGGATCCCATTTGAATTGTGCCCTGAATTACACATATGATGTTTGTCAATTTAAAAGATACATTTTAAAATCAAGAATTTCGCAGTTTGATGTAAAACTGTTGAGGTATAAGACTGTGAAAATACGTAATTACAAAGACTACAAATCCAAAAGGCGCACATGTGATGTCATACCTTTTCTCTCAATGAATGAAGCTAACTTTACTGAAGCTAACGTCTGTCAAGTTTTATAGTCTAACGTTATAATCGTAACGTTACGCCTGTCCTCTTCCACACGGTGTCATCCACATTATGGACTGCATTCCCCACAATCTTTGTCTGTACCCATCACTTATCTTAGCACTCAGCTGTTCCCCATTATCATTGTTAGTTCTGTGTTATATATACCCTGCCTGTTTAGTGTTTGTTACGGAGTGCTTGTATGTATCACACCACTTCTTAGGTCGGTTGTTATCTGTGTCTTATTTTGTTCTTGTGTTGGATTGCTTCTTTGGATTTTGACCTGTGCATGGACTGGATTATGATGTAATGGATTGGCCCATAATAAATATACTGCGCTTGGATCTTCTCTGTCTCCCTGTTTCCCGTGTGTGGATCGTGACAACACCGTCATGCCTGTGTGTTTTGTACCAGACCGCACACACAAGAGCTTGGTGACGTACACAGTGCGAGACGAGAGATGTAGTTCATTGAGCGATTTTCACATAAAACTAAATGTTAATCTTCTGTTTTATGACAAACTGTGACTTTCTTGACTTTCATAATTATCTTTTAAATTGACAAACATCATATGTGTAATTCAGGGCACAGTTCAGACGGAATAAAAAGATAATTTGTCTCTCGCCATTGACTACCATACATATTTTTTTCCGAAATAAGGTCCCATGAGCCGGAAGCGCAGGGTAGGGGCTTAGGCTCTCTATTGCTGTTTGTAGCTGTAAACAGTTAACGAGGAACTATCTTCCTCGTTCTCAGCCTCCTTGGTTTCAAACGGGAAGCCTAGTTGGCTGAGCCGGGATGCTTAGTGCAAGGTAGCTATTCATTGAGGTAATTACGTAATGATTTAATTCATTAATGTGGGATACTGTGTTTGTGTCTTCCCTGCTTAAACGTGGTGAATTATTGTATGTTGTAGGTGAGATATTATACATTGTGAAACACTATTTTGTAACCCAGGGAAGGACAATACAAATAGAAAGAAACTTGTGCCGTTGGTTTTATGCTATGTGTGTTTTTGGTATGTTTGAGATTTGTTGCAGAAACTGGGTACTTCTGGGTGTAATTGCCGCTTTTCCCCTATTGTAATTTTAAGAATTATACTATAAAGGCCTATGGTACATTTTGTTTATTTGTTTTGTTTGTTGGTTTCTTTATTTTTCTGAAGGGATGGTTGTTTTTTTTGGTCTGGCAAATGGTATTATAACATTGCGGAGCACTTGCCCAAAGCTAGCCTCTAGTGTAGTTTTGGTGTGGTTTCACATGTATTATTCAGTCTTGAGCTTGCTGTGTACAGAGTTTTCCTATTGGCGGTGCTGTGCTCACTGAGATTGGGGTGTCTGTCACACTGTATTTCTGTGTGATAGTGAGGCCTTGCTGTTGGCCATTTGTGTTCCTCTTTGACAGTATTATTTGCCAACCTTCAATATTTTAACCATGCCATTGGTGATAATAAACTGAGATTATTTTTTTTGGTATACCAGTCTCTTTTTCTCTCTTTTTGAATCATTTAAGATACCTGTTGAAGGGAACTAAGTAATGCTAATAAAGAATAGTTTCATAATGTTACATGACGTTATTTAACTGAATTTTCGTTAAAAGTTCTGAGAAAATTCCCTGTGGGATCTAAGCAACTGAACTGATTTGGATCTCTCTACATAAGGACAGACACACAAATATTGGGTAGCCTAAAACAGTCCATAAAAAGCCATATTATTAGACTATATTTTTTAACAACTTTTTAGAATTAAATACAATAATATATTTAGGATGAACATTTTTTTTTTCCATCTGCGAACTTGGAATGAGTTTCTGGCAATGGATTACAGGACTGTCTTCTCAACGCATAATGAATGAAATGCTAGCAATAGAAGGTGTTTTTGAAAGCACTTCAGAACAGGGTTACAGCTAATGCTGTCTAGCTACAACTCACTAGTTTGGAACAGAACTGTTGTAATGTCATAAAGTACTGAAATAAATGCAGTCACAGTGAGCTCTGCTGCTTCCTACAAGCACTAACTCTAACCGATGAATGAAACATGACAATAACCGCCTGTCACACAACCACAAATGCGACACGACAGGAGAGCATAAATCATCCACGGCTATCAATCAATGTTTCTGACAGGTGTGACATAAACTGCAGCCTTTTTAGAGTCAACCAAAATCATATTTGGACACATAAAACGTGAAGTTATGATCGAGCATGATGCTCCTCCAGCCACTAGAGAGAGCTGTTGAGCCTTGTTTCAGGGGAGACCGGGGAAGTTACACCTTCTGTTTGAGCATTGCTAGCTCAGTGGTTGTTTCTGCTAGATCTTTCAAATTTAAAGGTACAATATGCAGGAATTTTCGCCACCAGGGGAAGCTAACCTCTTACAATAACAATGGCGTGTAATGATGACATATATTCCACATTAAGTGTAAGTATGGATCTTGTCGTCAAGCTGATGGATCTTTTATGGATGAGTGAATACTATGGAAGCAAATAAGTGACATAACTATTTGAAATTTAACAGCCACTGAATACTTTGTTTTGAAATATTTTATTTTGAAAAACATTTATCTGAATTTATTTGCTCTGAATTCACCCCTTTAAAATTATTTTACTTTGGAAACAATGTAGGCCCATCTGAATTTATTAGTTTCGAATTTATCTCTAAAATTTAAATTCCATTTTAAAAACCTGAATTTCGATGAATATTTTTCAATGCTCACAAATTCAGATACAAAAAAATATATCCCTCGAATGTATACTGCAGTCCTTTTTGTCTTGCTCTCTCAGATATTTCACGTTCGCCAAAAAATACTAATTATCTCATTGGGAATGCCTGCACCGGTGCATACACACTGTAATAGACGTGCCAGGGCGAAAGCTTGACAGGCGTAGCAACAGTAACTAGGGAGGGCGGGGCTTAGCAAAGGGTAGCCCGGATGTTACCATGTGAATAATTAACTTGAATTTTTTCGATCTGAATTTGAGCAGTTGAATTTGAGATCTGAATCTATTTTATCTGAAATTCTGTATGTTGATTTTTTTTTGTATCTGAATTTGTGAGCATTGAAAAATATTAATCGAAATTCAGATTTTTAAAATGGAAATCAAGAATTTGCATATTTAAATTTCAGAGGTAAATTCGAAACAAATAAATTCAGATACATAGTTTCCAAAGTAAAATAATTTTAAAGGGGTGAATTCAGAGCAAATAAATTCAGACAAACGTTTTTCAAAATAAAATATTTCAAAACAAAGTATTCAGTGGCTGTTAAATTTCAAATAGTTATGTCTCTTATTTGCTTCCATAGAATACATTGAAGTTTTTAACATGACTGTGGTATGAAGCAGGGCGCGATTGTTAGACGTATACCAGCGCCACACGTAAGTACGTTAAGCTAGATCAGCATTAGAATAACATACAGATCATATTCTAACATTTCATCATGTTGAACTAAATATCATTGATTAGTTTTATGTACATTTGCTCACCTGTCTAATAATGTACATGCAACACATCGCGTCTCTGTCAAGTCGAAGTTAGTCGCAGACGTGGGGCTCTCGGCATCTCGAAAGATGTTGATCTTCGTTTTAGTCCTCTTTTTGTCTCAAAGTCTGCTTGCCATGGTCCATAATGTTTAAACAAAACAACAACAGCGTGAGCGTCTTGCTAGGCATAACGGCAATAACCCGGTTTTCCACGTCTGTCGCCATGGTTACTAACGCAGTGCGAGCGGAAACCTGGCGGAAACCGAGGGTAACGCGGATATGACGTCATTGACTGGCGACTCCTCACCCCTGCTCACACGTCCTGTTTCCTTGCTTAAAATCGCAATTTTCTCACGATTTACAAATAGTTGGAAACATTTGGGATATTGTAAGTAATCAACAAAACAAAATATATAACATTGGCCTAGTGGTTTTTGGATATTTTACTGCAAAAATCCTGCATATTGTACCTTTAATACATGGTAGACACATTTGTATACTCGGATGTGTACTACACAACCACAGATTATGTGAGTTAATGTCAAACAAAGAGAGTTCCGTACAAAACAAAATTATATGATCAATAAGTTGTGACAACATATGCTTTAACTTATAATTTACAACTTTTAATTGAGTTTATATAGTTTCTCTATATTTGTGACTGACAATCTTGCAATTTACCATGCTTGAGTCTCGCACAGACTTCAACACTCAGCATGCAAAACACAACAATGGTAGCTATACTAAGTCAAGATTAATTCTAAAGTAAATGAGGATGATTCAGTGATTGTTTCCCTCCTTAATAATGAGGATACTGATCATGGCAGATTTTATTGATTGGTGCAATTTTTGTTCCTTTTTGGACATCAATGTATTTAAAACTAAATAGATAATTATAGATTTTAAGAAGAATCCTACATTGCTCTCTCCTGTGGTTATTATGATCATGCTGTTGAGGTTGTACATCAAGTTACTGTAATAAATAAAAAGTTGAATTTTGAGGCTCATGTGGATACTGTGTGCAAGAAAGCCCACCAGCGTATGTATTTTTTACGGAAGATTTGTGGTTTTAATGTGGACATTACTTTTATGAAAATGTTTTATTCTTGTTGTGTGTTGGTATCAGTCACTTAATCTAAAAAATAGAGATAGATAACAAGGTATTGTTAATATGTGTGGTAAGATTGTTGGCACCATTTTGAATTAATTGAATAATTTGTATAAAGTCAAGACTCTGAGGAAGGCAGAGTTAATTATGAATGATTCCATTTTATTAAGCCATGTTGTTGACTCAATATTTAATTCCGACTTGTTTAATTTCTTGTTGTCTTGAGTTGTTTTCTACCTGTCAGATTTAACCCAGTGTTTATAAACCACTAGATATCTTACTCAACTCGCTGTGTCTCGTCTGGTCTCTGCACCTGTAATCCGGCCTGGCTGATAAAGCTAAGGTAAGTTACCACAGCTCTTATCACTGAAGTCCAGGTTCACTCCCTTGTGTTCTCAATGTTAGAGTATTATAACAGAAATTCTCCTCTAGAATGGTTTGGGAATCTCTCGTGGATTTCAGCCAGAGCCAGGCTAAAATCACAGTTTTCTGCTGTTCTGTGTGGTCTGGTATACTGTAAGATCCATCACAGACAGTTCATCTAGAGGGATTTCATGTTATCCTGTGACAAAACGAGAGATCGGAAGTCTTTGGACTCGATGAATTCTTGTGTGGCAAAGTTTTATGAGGTAAAATAGACTGAGTTTGATTAAGACCCTTTCAAAAATCATACTTTTCTTTTAACATTGATTGGAGTGTTTAAAAAAGCTTTTTCTGTTTTTCATTCTTTAAAAAAAAATGAATTGATAACAGAGTTTAATAAAATCCTTGCCAACTGAAGACTAAAATTGTATTGTTTAATGTTATTTTTTAGTACTATTTTTCTTTATTAATTTTCATAATCCTTTCATAATGTATTTTGTGAAGTCAGAGTATGTTTGTAGATGTGTGCTGATGAGAGAGCTGGGAGAGTTATATATTTTGCATATAAGTATGAGTGCAATGTAACGTTCACTGAGCAGAGATGTTCCACCAATGATGATGAGACTTCAGTTGGCATGTTCTTTACAAGGAAAGGAATGTTTCAACTGATGCAAATGTAACCCTAATGTATACACCGAGGGATAGTTTCTTAATATGGAAAGTGAATTGTACCATGTGTAAGTATGAAGTATATTCAATTTTTAAACATAAGCAACTTGTTTTTATACCTTACAAGGAAGTTGTAAGTCCCAGAGTGGTGTATATAAGCTCAATCCTTACTGTACTGACTCATAAAGGCGTGATGGGGTGAGAGGGAGGAGAAATAGAAATGAGGGGGTGAGGGAGGAGAAATAGAGATGAGGGGGTGAGGGAGGAGAAATAGAGATGAGGGGGTGAGGGAGGAGAAATAGAGATGAGGGGGTGAGGGAGGAGAAATAGAAATGTGGGGGTGAGGGAGGAGAAATAGAGATGAGGGGGTGAGGGAGGAGAAATAGAAATGAGGGGGTGAGGGAGGAGAAATAGAGATGAGGGGGTGAGGGAGGAGAAATAGAAATGAGGGGGTGAGGGAGGAGAAATAGAGATGAGGGGGTGAGGGAGGAGAAATAGAGATGAGGGGGTGAGGGAGGAGAAATTGAAATGAGGGGGTGAGGGAGGAGAAATAGAAATGAGGGGGTGAGGGAGAAGAAATAGAGATGAGGGGGTGAGGGAGGAGAAATAGAGATGAGGGGGTGAGGGAGGAGAAATAGAGATGAGGGGGGAGAAATAGAGATGAGGGGCTGAGGGAGGAGAAATAGAAATGAGGGGGTGAGGGAGGAGAAATAGAGATGAGGGGGTGAGGGAGAAGAAATAGAGATGAGGGGGTGAGGGAGGAGAAATAGAGATGAGGGGGGAGAAATAGAGATGAGGGGGTGAGGGAGGAGAAATAGAAATGAGGGGATGAGGGAGGAGAAATAGATATGAGGGGGTGAGGGAGGAGAAATAGATATGAGGGGGTGAGGGAGGAGAAATAGAGATGAGGGGGTGAGGGAGGAGAAATAGAGATGAGGGGGGAGAAATAGAGATGAAGGTGTGAGGGAGGAGAAATAGAGATGAGGGGGTGAGGGAGGAGAAATAGAGATGAGGGGGAGAAATAGAGATGAGGGGGTGAGGGAGGATAAATAGAGATGAGGGGGTGAGGGAGGAGAAATAGAGATGAGGGGGTGAGGGAGGAGAAATAGATATGATGGGGTGAGGGAGGAGAAATAGAGATGAGGGGGTGAGGGAGGAGAAATAGAGATGAGGGGGTGAGGGAGAAGAAATAGAGATGAGGGGGTGAGGGAGGAGAAATAGAGATGAGGGGGTGAGGGAGGAGAAATAGATATGAGGGGGTGAGGGAGGAGAAATAGAGATGAGGGGGTGAGGGAGGAGAAATAGAGATGAGGGGGTGAGGGAGGAGAAATAGAGATGAGGGGGGAGAAATAGAGATGAGGGTGTGAGGGAGGAGAAATAGAGATGAGGGGGTGAGGGAGGAGAAATAGAGATGAGGGGGGAGAAATAGAGATGAGGGGGTGAGGGAGGAGAAATAGAGATGAGGGGGTGAGGGAGGAGAAATAGAAACGAGGGGGTGAGGGAGGAGAAATAGAGATGAGGGGGGAGAAATAGAGATGAGGGTGTGAGGGAGGAGAAATAGAGATGAGGGGGTGAGGGAGGAGAAATAGAGATGAGGGGGGAGAAATAGAGATGAGGGTGTGAGGGAGGAGAAATAGAGATGAGGGGGTGAGGGAGGAGAAATAGAAACGAGGGGGTGAGGGAGGAGAAATAGAGATGAGGGGGTGAGGGAGGAGAAATAGAGATGAGGGGTGAGGGAGAAATAGAGATGAGGGGGTGAGGGAGGAGAAATAGAGATGAGGGGGGAGAAATAGAGATGAGGGGGTGAGGGAGGAGAAATAGAGATGAGGGGGTGAGGGAGGAGAAATAGAGATGAGGGGGGAGAAATATAGATGAGGGGGTGAGGGAGGAGAAATAGAGATGAGAGGGTGAGGGAGGAGAAATAGAGATGAGGGGGTGAGGGAGGAGAAATAGAGATGAGGGGGGAGAAATAGAGATGAGGGAGGAGAAATAGAGATGAGGGGGTGAGGGAGGAGAAATAGAGATGAGGGGTGAGGGAGAAATAGAGATGAGGGGGTGAGGGAGGAGAAATAGAGATGAGGGGGGAGAAATAGAGATGAGGGGGTGAGGGAGGAGAAATAGAGATGAGGGGGTGAGGGAGGAGAAATAGAGATGAGGGGGGAGAAATATAGATGAGGGGGTGAGGGAGGAGAAATAGAGATGAGAGGGTGAGGGAGGAGAAATAGAGATGAGGGGGTGAGGGAGGAGAAATAGAGATGAGGGAGGAGAAATAGAGATGAGGGGGTGAGGGAGGAGAAATAGAGATGAGGGGGTGAGGGAGGAGAAATAGAGATGAGGGGGGAGAAATAGAGATGAGGGGGTGAGGGAGGAGAAATAGAGATGAGGGAGGAGAAACACCAAGAAACCATTTACAGCTGGCATGATGGGGTGAGAGGTATGGGGAACAGAGAAATCTGGAATGAAGCCTTATTCTTCTATGACTGTTTCTCTCTGTCTGATACATGTATAAAAATAATAAATAATAAATCTCTTGGAAAAATATCTGGTGTAGCTTCCGTGATTCAACAATAATGGGCAAAAGCATGATTTTCAAATCTACACTAGCAAAATGTAAAATTCAACAACTTAATCGAATGCAATGAAAGACACCTATTCCAAATCAGGAAAAGCACTTGATATAAATGCAAGATCCTCGAAACATTAGGCATCTGGAAGTAGGTTAACTCATTAGCAGAAACAGGTGTGGTGGTAACTATGGCAACTACTCAGTACTGAGGTGAGGCTTCTGCAGTAGCAACTGAGATGCAATCGGTGCCTAATATAATAAATCAGTATATTATACTGATTTCTGAAGGATCATGTGACACTGAAGACTGGAGTAATGATGCTGAAAATTCAGCTTTGATCACAGGAATAAATTATATTTTAAAGTATATTAAAATAGAAAACGATTATTTTAAATTCTAAGAATATTTCACAATATTACAGTTTTTTTTTTTTTTAATTTTGATCAAATACAGGGCTTCAAAAACATTTAAAATACTAATGTTTCCAAACTTTTGACTGGCACTATATATATACAGTGGATAGTATAAGTGAACACACCCATGCTAAAGTTGATTAAAAAGAGGAATAAAAAAATCATCTTTTGGATGCCAATCTCTAGGTATGGTGAAGGGAATGTGATGATGTGGGGCTTTTTTAATTCCAAAGGCCAAGGGAACTTTATCAGGATGCATATTATCCTGGATCCATGAAATAACTGGCCTTTAAAAATAAAAATCTGCTGTCTCTATGGGAATTTAACATAGGGGTGTCCTGACTTATGCAGCCTGTATTTTAAGGAAGAACATTTATTTATTTATGATACATTATTCATTCACAAAGAAAATGGGTGTCCTTAAAGGTTGGATTTTTCCTCATTTTTTAAATTAAGGCATTAAGATCAATTTCCAAAAGATGATTTTTTATTCCTCTTTTTAGTCAACTTTAGCATGGGAGTGTTCACTTATGCTAGGCACTGTATACTTGTTCATATATATTGCTTGTTTAATATGGGACATGTTTCAAATATGGAACAGGATAGAGAGTCTGACTGTGACGGGAGAATCTTTGATCACATCTGTTCCTCAGAGTCACTGGTGTCAGTAACATCAAAGGATGAGGAAAAACATGTTTAATCAATTTCCTCTCACTCTCTCTCCTGTTCTTCAAATAAAAAATACAAAAAAAACCTGGCTTTGTCAGCTGGACTTGAAGTTCAGACTCTAAAGGTCTCAGGCAGTCGAGTCCCTCGTGTAGCAGAGTTCACGTCTAACAGAGTAATTACCTCCAACGCTTCAGAAAACATACAGCAGAACGCTCGGGGAAAAAGCACAATCATTGTACAGCTTCACCTTGAATGTCAGCGGTGGAAACAGGCCCAGCTCAACACTCATTAACCAGTGTATGG
Organism: Siphateles boraxobius; assembly: GCF_051911475.1. Classification (NCBI taxonomy): domain Eukaryota; kingdom Metazoa; phylum Chordata; class Actinopteri; order Cypriniformes; family Leuciscidae; genus Siphateles; species Siphateles boraxobius. The sequence continues at coordinate 40,481,787 of NW_027509208.1, read as the reverse complement.
GATCAGATACACATCTATTTGGGATCTCGGAGTAATTACCTCTAGAGTTTGCCTGTTATACTGAGAGGATTTTACTAGAAATAGAGACAAAAGTTTTGTTTGCAGTGCAAGGTTGTTACGCAATAAATAAAACTAACATCCAGATCTATTGAGACGAGGTGGAAAAGCTTGTGCACATGCTATAGAGCCGAACAAGAGAAAAAACTGTTTCCAGATCTATATAGAAAAGCGTCACAAGACATCATATAGGTGCTCTCATGATGAAATCGGTTCCTAAACTCATGCGACCTGATAAGATGTTTTTTATATTATTGCATGTTATGCTTATTAAGAGTATTACACTATTAGTCAAATGACATGCATTGAAAATGGTGTAAGTTTTACTTACACCAAAATTGCAAGTAAATGTAACAAATAATTACAACATTAAGCAACTAATTTATTTAAACATGACATTTTTCCCAAGACTTTCCCTTTCCTGTAAAACGCATCATCTTTGTTTTATTTAGTACTTCACAAAATTGTTTTATGGTGTGTTATTGTCAAACTCTATTGGCATCAATTATGAATCAAGTGTCTCATCTGATTCATGTGAGAAATGCTATTTGTGTGGTGGAGGAAGATCGTTTCAAATCAGTCATTTTTCAGGTTTCTTTCCAGTTAAGATGCTGCCTTAGAAGGCAGCTGCCTATATAGGGAGTAGACAGCAAGGGAACTCACTAGGGAAATCACAGAAGTCAAACCAATTACTTCAATATCAGACAGACAGACAGACAGACAGACAGATAGACAGACAGACAGACAGACAGACAGACAGAGAACAAATGTTGGATTTTGAGTCGCTGGGCTGTAAAGCATCTTTATGATCAATACTCTCTCTATATATGTGTGTGTGTGTGTGTGTGTGTGTGTGTGTGTGTGTGTGTGTGTGTGTGTGTGTGTGTGTGTGTGTGTGTGTGTGTGTGTGTGTGTGTGTGTGTGTGTGTGTGTGTGTGTGTGTGTGTGTGTGTTCAATCATCATATGGCTCTCTAACGCTCCAGCAGGCAGAAGAACAGCATCTTGTTATCAGTAAAACACAGTCTCAACACTGTAAAAAAAAAAAAACAACAACATATATAATTGTCCTAATTATCAATGTATCAGAACAGAATAAGATGACTGTGGTAATGAAGCATCCATATACACAGTAGTGGTCAGAAACTCATGTTAGGACTAACATGTTAGAAAAATGTAAAAAAAAAATGTAACCTTTACTATTAAAAATTGTTGTAAGCATATTGCATAGATGTGCTTGTAGTCAATTGTTTTATTTGTGAAAACACACTGAAACATGCCAAATTGTGCTGACACAATTTTTGAATTTATGAACATGCAAAAACTAGAGAGAACCAATGAAATATTAACAGCTGATTATGTTGAATCATGCATACTTTATTGCATAGTAATATAAAACCTTTAGTACAGCATTATTGACTATAAATCATGAATTTCCAGGCACACGTGAAATGTTTCCTGAGAATGGTATATTGAAAGTCTTCTCCGAGGACAGTATCAGATATCAGACAGGCGGGAGATGTTATAACCTTCATCTCTCCTGTGGCAGGTCAGTTTATCCTGGATTCGGGGATAAATCCGGCTGGCTTACGGCTCTGAGCTGTGACTACTGAGCCCATGCCGGCCCTCAGTTCACACGCATTCACTGATTTACTTCCCTTCATAAAACCATGCAGAAATACCAGCACTGATTTCATCTCACCATCCGCCTACGACCTGTGCAACTAAACAACCCGCTGAAATAGCACATCGTGTGTGTCACGTCGCTCAATAGACAGATGCATTCACCTCTTCAAGAGCCTCCATCAGACTGCATCTCTTTTCTCTTTCTCTTCTTAATGTTTTCCTGTAAAATCAACACGGTTCACTTTATTTTGATGGTCTGTTTAACACATTCTCTTGACTATAAGTAATGTTGCACCCTCATATACAGTAGTAGACTGGTAGGGTTCGGGTTAGTTATTATGGTCAGCAGGATGTCTGTTGGAGGAGCATCACAATAAAGAGTTTGCAGATATTAAGCAGACAATCAACTAATACTCTAAAGAGAGTTAGTTGACATGCAGACAATAGAATGTGCAAAAGAGACCACCAAAATAAAGTGTTACCAAAAACACTGGAAGAAAAGAGCATAATACAGTTTTTGTAGGATATTCTCTCTGTTTCATCTACATCTGGTTTTGTTGGTTTCAGAATTATGTGAATTACGACATAATGATGTCCCTCTTATGACAGTATCGTCAAATTTTGCAATATATGCTGGGTGAACAATAAAACCTCAACAATTTATTCAAAAATATTTAAAATTGTGTTTTTAGGACTTCCTAAAAAACTAATAAATGAGACTGTGGCAAGTGGTCTCATTTTTTCACAAGTTTTTTTTCACGGCTTGATGTTTTATTTATACTTTTGCTGTTTTATGAATTTGTTTCCCTAGTGTGACAACATGCTCCACATGATCAATGTGTGTTCAACAAACCATAATTGTAAAGATAAATAATTATAAATATTCGTATAAGTAAAAAAATATTATATATATATATATAAACCTTTTTATAGGCAAGCCATGTATCTATACACACTTATTAAACAAATAAACAAATAAATAACTAAAAACCCACACAAAGTGTCACAACTAGACTTGGTGTGCAATCAATTAATTAATGTAATAAAGTTCACGTATGCAATACAATAAACAACATGCAACCACAAATATTTAAATAATATAATAATATACTATTATAAAAGCATGGTGCTTAAAATGAAAGATGTTATTTTAGAGATTATGCAAAGATTTAAAGATTAATATAAATAATATATTTTCCATATTTGAATAATTTGTTTTGCCTTCAATACAATTACAATATAACATGTATACCTCATACAACATATACTGTATAAAATATACATTTTATTTTATATTTTAGGACAGGGTCCCTCATAAGTGGATCGTTGGAAAAGTTGTAGAAGTCCTGGCTTGTTGTGTTGCTATAAACTGGTGTCAGGTGTTATTGAAATGAATAGCACCACTGCATCGGTGCAAAACTCTGTTCCATGCTGAGAGTCTCTGTGCTGCAGTAATGACACCAATTAAACAAATTATCCAAGCCATTATCAGCAGTGTGCACTCCCGCTGCCAGAGCCCACGCCTCACTCCCACACTTTCATTACTGCACTTAATTGACTTGTATTAATAGTAAGCACAGAGTACATGGAGCGCTTTGTTTTCATTCTGTGAATTTGAGACAAACCAGCAGATGTGAACGATATATGGACTTTCCTCTCGACTCTTGATCTCCAACCCAAGCCATCTGTGCAGTTTTCTTAACTTCTCTTCACACTTTTCACTTTGTTTAGAAATGTGGTGCACATATTTTGAGAAAACTGCCATACAATTTAAAACAAGAAAATACGAGTGATGCCAAAACTAAATATCATAATGCAAAAATGTTGCTATGTGGTTGATAAGATGTTCTGCTGGTTTTTAGCACAGGATTTTTTACACCAATTTTATCATCTGCCTGCAAAAAAGTGTCAGTCTGATCACTTAGTAAAGCAACAGAACACACATACCTGTACACACATACACATACACACACACACACACACACACACACACACACACACACACACACACACACACACACACACACACACACACACACACACACACACACACACACACACACACACACAAACACACAAACACACACACACATACATTTTAAATGTAAAACATTTATCATTATTTATCATTCTATGGTCAAACATGACAGGATCAGATGTCTCTCCATTCATGTGTGGACTTAAATGAATCCAGCTTGACATTTCTCTCTCCGTACTTCAGCCGAAAAATAAATGAAAAAGATTGGAGATGACAGATGTTATATGAGGTAAAAGGTATTCGAGAGAAGTGTGGATTAGATACAGAACTAACTATCATGCTTTGCTTATACACCACAACATTGTTCACTGTAAAAATATTCCTGTGAAATTTATGGTACAAAAAAAACTATCAGAAATTTACGGTAAAAAATACGGTAGCAACATTTTAGGTTTTACAGATTTAATTTAAATTTACGGTAAAAAAGTATATCATTAACTGATATCTTGATATACCAACTTATACTAATATCTGTTTTGTACCTTTGTAATACACTTACAACCTCCAAAAACACTTAACACCATCACATGACACTAAAGAAATGCAGTAAACGTTAATAGAACATAAAACCCTAATGTACATAACCAATGAGAAAAAACTAAGAAGAAACCGTTATTTCAACGAAAATACATCAAATGTGAAGTGTCATGCAGGGAATTCTGGCAATGTCAATTTATGTATTTTCACTGTATAAATAATACAATTAATATTAAGACTTCCAAAAACAGTAAATTTTAAAGTATTTTACTGTAAAACTACATTAAATGTAAGGTTAGATCTATTACAGTGTTTAACCATTTACAGTAGTATGGTTTAATAATGAACCAATTAACACTTTTTTACTCTTGCATTTTTACAGTCTTTTACTGTTAAAATCATGATCATTTTTTACACTGTAGAGATGCAGCAAGTTTGATTCATTAGTAATTTTTGCTAAAACAAACATCACTATTATAATCAGTGTCTGGAATAACGCCGTTTAAAAGAACGTCGTTAGGTAACGACGTTATTTTTTCATGAACGGGCTAATCTAACTAATTATTTTTCCCCTCGTTACAACGCCGTTAACGCTACTGGACGTTAAATGCGGTGCATCAGCTTGGTTTGAAATGTGCTGGGGACAGAGACGCATTCGGAAGTGCATTTTCAGAAGTGCTGCGTACAAACTTGTCAAACTGTGCAGCCTCTCTGCTCAACCCGTAAATAAATCCATCGATCAGCAAATATTGTTTTAGTTCTTAAATGGTCTAGTGGTAGATCTTTTGCCCAGCGTGTCAGAGGTTACGGGTTCTAATCCGCCCTCGTATAGTTTTTTTCTCTCATCAAAACTCAATATGTTCATCAGTGGTTATAGTCTATGTATCAAACAGGGACACGTTTGTGTGCATTTTATTTAGTGATTTCACTGGAAAGGTAGAGAGAGTCTCCACAACGGCGATAGATTGAAGCACGCGTCCAAGTGAAGACCGCGAGCTACAAGAGAACACTGTATCCATGACAACTGATCGCCGTGGCAACGAGCGCTCAGCTTGAGTTCAAAAACAACACATTTTAGCGCTAGATCTCTTATACATGGGTTTCTTGTATACAAACAATACCGTATCTGTTATGCCGAGTTCTGTAAAAGAACATTGTAATTAACGTAGATATCGCATTGTTTGTAATTTCTTGTTGACTCAATAATAAACTGCAATTTCAGAGTTGGATCTGTTTGTTTGTGTTTCATATTAATATAACATTATTTAAAACGTCCAACTGTTTACGAATCAAAATCCGGACATACTGTGATGCATGTATGAATTATCATGTTAGTCTAAGTTGGTAATGTAATAGCCTCTATAGAGCCCGAATTTACTTTTAAGTTAACCTTGTTTACGTTAGGCCTACTTTACGACCTGCAACATATTATGACTGCACACATATAACCAGTGTTGGGAGTAACGCATTACAAAAGTAATGCATTACAGTAACATATTACGTTTTGCTGTAACGCAGTAGTGTAAGGCATTACTAATCAATTTTCAGTAATATTTTACTCGGTACATGTTCGGTAAGGCTTGCGTTACAACAGACTTTTAGTTTTAATTGTAAAACAAACAAACAAAACAAAAACAGCAAGACCGCCAGGCATTAACGAATTAATGATGCAAGTAGGCTAAATTACCTGTTCGTGGTCAGTCAATAGCCGCGTGTGGTGTCCAAGTCTGTAATTAAAGACTAAATGGCAGCGTCTTATATATTTGTATAGCGATTTATTTTTTACAGGAGTGCCGTGAGGTATGATTTCGGTCTCTGTGCTCGCGCTGGCCAGTGGAAAAGCAGCTAATGGTGAAGATGGCATGAAGAAGATTATACATTCGCGAGATGGACGTATGAGCATTAGGCTATTCGTTCTGTGTTTTCTTTCTAAACAGTTAGGCTATGTTTATGTGGTATTTTTCATGTTTTCATCACGCAATCATGTTTTTGATGCCGTGGTGACGCGTTCATGTAAGGGCGGCGGCGCTGCCGATAAAGCACCTAAAAGCTGTCACAAAGAACCGGCAAAAGCAATGATTATGAATATGTCAAATATAGCAAGGAGACATGTTGATTGTTTATTAATAAAGTCAAGATGAAGTTGACGATGCTGACTCGCGATCTTCGCAGTAGGCTAGTGAATGCACCAGAGAGAAATGCACATTTCAAAGCAGAGAGCAGTCTGTTTTCTTTCGTTTTGAATTGTTCTGTTTACAAGTAGACATTTCAATATAGATATATTTTTCAGGTCCGTAAAATTAATACAAAACGAAATTCACTTTAAAGAAAGGCTTCGTGTCTTCTGTGTAAGGTGTCTGTGAAAGTTTTAAAGCAGTATTTTAGTGCCTTCAGAGCGGTCGCGTCCGTAACGGAGGACTGTCACGTCTGTAACATTGTTTTTTCCTCATAAATGCGAACACGAAAAATAAAATAAAATAAAATCAATATTTTATGTTCTGTGGAGAGCCAACCCTTAATCTTCATTAGATTTGAGCTGTGTAATTCACAGAATTACAACAACAAAAATCGTTGCCTCCTAAAAGTTAAAGATTTTTTTTTGTCACACATGACTGTCGATTTCCCTAATATTAAATATAAAACGCATGTGTAGACTGATATTTTTCTAATGTCTGGACTCCTTTCTGGGAGGAGCCTATGGATAAACAGACGTTTCAATATTTTGGTATTAATGCATTTTCTGAGAATTTATATAATTATATAAGTTTTGACTGCAAGTCTGCAAATGTCATGTCCATAACCCTGGAATTCCCAAATTTTAAATAATTTATCCTCAACTAGTTTTGTGGTGTAGGTCTACATATTTTATAATGTTAAGTAACTTCAAATAATACTAATAGTATACTTATACTTACTTATAATATTTTAGATACATTCCAGTCAGGCTTTAGGACCTGTCATAGTACAGAATCGGCACTGCTCAAGGTCACTAATGATGTATTATTATCGTTGGACTCTGGATCACATGTTGCTCTGGTTTTATTGGATCTGAGCGCTGCCTTCGATACAATAGATCATGAAATTCTTCTCAATCGCCTGGAGTGTTGGGTTGGTGTGCAGGGTATAGCTCTTCAGTGGTTTGCTTCGTATTTAAAAGGCAGGACAGTTGCTGTGAATCTGGGAGACTTTTCTTCCACATTGGCCCCTTTAGTTTGTGGTGTCCCTCAGGGGTCGATTTTGGGACCGTTGCGGTTTTCGCTCTACATGCTTCCTTTAAGCAGTGTTTTTCGAAAGTATAGCATTTCATATCATTGCTATGCAGACGATCTCCAATTTTACTTTCCTGTGAGCTTAGATAAAACCTGTTCGTTGGACAAAGCACAGGAATGTTACAGTGACATTAAACTCTGGCTATCTAGCAACTTTCTCCAATTAAATGAGAGTAAAACTGAGGTTTTGATTTTAGGCTCTCCCATCTCTTCTTGCTTTCCTGATCATTTGGGTTCTTTATCCCTAAAGACTAGGAATCATGTAAAGAGTTTAGGGGTGATTATGGACTCATCACTTAACTTTAAGAAACAGATTGGTGCTGTTGTCAAAGGAAGCTTTTTTAACCTGAGATCAATTGCTAAAGTAAAGCATTTTTTATCTAGTGAGGATTTAGAAATTGTAGTTCATTCTTTTATTACATCTAAGCTTGACTACTGCAATTCTTTATATATCGGTCTCCCCCAGACTCTTCTTGTCCGCCTACAGTTAGTGCAGAATGCAGCGGCAAGGCTTTTAATGGGGGTGCGAAAGAGAGAACATATTACTCCGGTACTGCAATCCCTACATTGGCTACCGGTCAAATTTAGGATTGATTTTAAAATTCTCTTGTTTGTTTACAAGGCATTGTCAGGCCTTGCCCCCCAGTACATCAGTGATCTTATAGTTCCTTACTCTCCTTTTAGAGTTCTCAGGTCCTCCGATCAACGACTTTTAAAGGTACCTCGTTGTAATTTAAAATCAAAAGGAGATCGTGCTTTTTCCGTGGTAGGTCCCAAACTTTGGAATAGTCTCCCATTCCATGTGAGGTCAGCTCCATCGATTACAACTTTTAAGTCTTATTTAAAAACGTATTTATTTTCTTTAGCTTTTGAATAAAGTATGTCTGTTTTGTTGTATGACTTCCATGTTATTATTCTGTAAAGCACTTTGGGGCAACGTCTGTTGTTTAAAAAATGTGCTATATAAATAAAGTTGCTTGCTTGCTTGCTTGCTAGTAACTTAAAGATGTGGTAGCATTGGATCTGGACGGTATGGATAACGCTGGGAGTTGGAAGGGGTGTGTCGCCATTCTGCAGGTTTGTGGATCTGAGTGTCGCGATTTCGGTTTCATATCGCATATCGTTACAGCCCTAGTCATTTTAGAATGTTAAGTTCTACTTCTGTATAGTTATTTTGGTGAAAGTAACTCAAAAGTAATACAGGAGTAATGTAACGCATTACAATTCTGAGACAGTAATATTGTAATGTAATGAATTACTTTTAAATAACAGTAACAAGTAATATATAATGTATTACAGTTTGGAAGTAACTTGCACAACACTGCATATAACGTTACTTTACTGTAAATCAAAGATTTGACGATGGATTATGTGGGAAGTAGTAGCCTACCTCCGACCATGGCGATTATATTAAAAAACTTACCCTCAGCAATGGTGAGATCTTGCCGGATCCCTACGCAATACCTGACGATCTTTGGATTGTGGATGACAAGAAGTGGCCAGCAATTGTATGGCCTGATATATATAATTATCTAATTCAGACACCAAGTGTGTATACGTTTTACGCACCAAGAGAATTTCCATCAGTTTTACTCACTGCAGTATATATATGTGGCGAACAGGACGGCCGAGGGACGTGAGAGAACGGCGCGAGGCCGGTGGTGCAATTGCTAATGAGCAACACCTGTGAAGCACACCGGTCTCGCATCTCTCACGGAGGAGCGGAAGCATAAAGGGGGAGCGACGACGTTGATGATCGAGAGAGGAACAGGCCTGTATTTTAGTTGTGTTTTTGTATTTGTATTTTACTTTAGCCAGCAGTCGTCCACGAGGGGCTGCTGGCGGTATTTTGGTTTGTTTGTTTTATTTTAAATAAAGTTTATTTAATTGTTCGCCGGTTCCCGCCTCCTTCTTCCCTGAACATTGCTACAATATACCTCCCCAAGCCAACGCCAAGGAAGCCCTGGATGAGCTCTGTGACGCTGTCAACAGGTGTGAGAGGCTGCACCCGCAAGCTCTCTCCATAGTAGTCGGCGACTTCAATCATTGTAATTTGAAGTAAGTGCTACCGAAATATTATCAACACGTCAGTTGTGTAACCAGAGGCAACAAAACTCTCGACCACTGTTATTCAACCATCAAGGGAGCCTATATAAATCTGTCCCCCGGCCGCACTTTGGGAAATCAGATCATTTATCTGTACTGCTTCTCCCCGTGTATAAGCAGGAGATAAAGAGAAAGAAACACATTGTGAGGACAGTACAGCGCTGGACTGCAGAAGGTGAGCTTATGTTGCAAGATTGTTTCGATTCTACTGACTGGTCAGTTTTTAGTGATTCTGCTACCTTGCATGAGTACACTGAAGCAGTTACGGATTATGTAAAATTCTGTATGGACTGCTGTATTCCCACACGTACTTTTTGTGTTTACCCTAATGAAAAACCGTGGGTAAACAAAAATGTACGTCCAAAACTGCGTGAGAGGACAGTGGCTTTTAAATCTGGGGATGATGCTCGTTACAAGAGCGCGAGAAACGAGCTTAGGAATGCAATCAAGTCGGCTAAAAAACATCATCGGGACAAGATAGAGCGATATTGTTCAGAAGGGGACTCTAGGTGTGTTTGGCAAGGCCTGCAAGCGGTCACTAGCTATGAGGCCAAACCTAGCCGCGTCATAACAAGCTCTGCTTCATTCCCAGACGACTTGAACAATTTTTATGCTCGTTTTGAATGCGCTGCTGAAGCACTGACGCAGGGAACATCTCCTACTGGGGATGTGTATGTTAAAGTACCTTCATATGGGAACGTACACACAGACATATCATCTCCCGATGGGGATGCATTCGGCAGTCAAGCATATCAGGTCTCAGTTACTGATATATGTTAAGTTTTTAAAGCTGTGAAAATAGGGAAGGCTGCTGGACCTGATGGCAGTACTCCACGAGTCTTAAGGACATGTTATAGACAACTTGCATCTGTTTTTACCAACATTTTAACTTGTCACTCTCTCTTATGGTTCCAAATTGTTTTAAAAAATCAATCATAATTCCTGTGCCTAAGAAAACGACTGCCACCTATGAATGATTTTAGACCTGTAGCCTTGACTTCGGTGGTTATGAAGGGCTTTGAACTGCTTGTGCAATCATATAATAACAACTGCATTCCTGTCTTCACTGATCCACTACATATGGATTTGCATATGGATCAAATAGAGCTGTGGACGATGCTGTATCTTTGGTCCTACATACTGCAATTCAACATCTAGAGGGTAGGGATACGTATGTCAGGATGCTGTTTGTTGACTATAGCAGTGCTGTCAATACCATCATACCTTCCTTTTTAAAGGAACACTCCACCATTTTTTTAAAATAGGGCTTATTCACCACCTCCCCTACATTAAGATAGGTGGGCAAAAGCATTTTTGTCTCAGTGCATGCATTGTCTTAGTTTGGGATTGCCGACGCTAGCTTAGCTTAGCATAATGAATGGAATCCTATGTTGTCAGGTAGCATCTCTTGAGTGATAACCCCCTATACCGGTGTGAATATTAGCTGACTATTTTACCGACAGTAGACATAGTGAATGGCGATGGACATTGGAGATTTTGTGTACGAGACAAAGAGGGTGACTTCTTAGACAGCCATGATACAGAACCATACCATACCGAGTTTTCAGAAGATGAGCTGCGTGCAATGGAAATAGACCGACAGAAGGAGGCTGTGATCGCTCAACAGCCTGAGGACGTGAGGATGAGAGCTAATTTTTTCACAGGTAACGATAACAGCGATTTTTTTTTTCAATCATGTTGTGTGTTTTTACTATTAGCTAGTAGAGATGATCGGTTCACGTGCGCTAGGGATCTGTCGTGTAACGTTAACATTTACAAGCGCCAAAACGGTATTTTTTGTTTGAATTGCGTAATATGGTGTGATGGCGCAATGGATAAGACACATGCCTTTGGTGTGAGAGACCCGGGTTCGAATCCACTGTGAGACACCAATGTGTCCCTGAGCAAGACACTTAACCCCTAGTTGCTCCAGAGGCGTGCGACCTCTTACATATATAGCAATTGTAAGTCGCTTTGGATAAAAGCGTCAGCTAAATTAATAAATGTAAATGGTAATGTAATGTAATAACATTGACAGAATCGGTGACTGTGAATTCGTGAGAGTTGGCAGCTCTGAATGGCGCTAGCTTGGTCAACAGCAGCGAATGCTGTCTGTCAAATTAATGTTATTCAAACTAACAATAAAAATGTAATATGAACAAAACGAATATGAACATTCACTGTTGAAGGGGAGTAGCTTGAAGATGTCATATAAAAATCACTTGACATCAACCAATGTTCCTCTGGAGTCAAAACGTCCTCTATTAGGAGTTGGCTCGGCTATGGCTCTAGGGTCGTTGTGAAGGTAGGGGCGGAGCATAGAGACTATGCTGTTTCTCGTTAGTTACTCTAGAGAAGATCAATTCACTTTCTGGAGGTAGACTGCCCCTATCTGGTATGGAATGTGGAGTATGAATTGATTTTTTTGTGGATATTACACAAGGACCCTTTAATGTCTAAGCTGTTAGACCTGGGCCTCTGTAATTCCATCTACAGGTAGATACAGGACTTTCTAACAGGCCGTCCCCAGACAGTTAGAGTAGGCAATACATACTCAGCCTCTATAGTGTTAAATATTGGAGCACCTCAAGGTTGCTGTCTTAGTCCTCTATTATATAGTCTGTATACCTATGACTCTATTGCAAAACATTCCACAAATAGTACTGTGAAATTTGCAGACGATACTACTGTGGTAGGACTCATTGACAGCAATAATGAAACTGCCTATAGGGATGAGGTGAGTAATTTGATCATGTGGTGCCAAAGAAATAATCTGTCCCTTAATGTGGGGAAAACTAAGGAGGTCATCATAGATTTTAGAAGAAATAAACCCACACATGCACCTGTCTACATTAACAACTCTGCAGTTGAAATTGTTAATATCTTTAAGTTTTTAGGCATCCACATTTCAGACTCCCTTTTATTGTCTCCTCATATCACTTATACCATTAAGAAGGCACATCAGAGGCTTTATTTCTTGAGGTGTCTCAAGAAATATGGTATGTCACTTAACATTTTACAAATTTTTTACCGCTGTACTATTGAGAGTATATTGACAGCTACTATTACAGTGTGGTTTGCCAGGGCTACTTCACGTGAATTGAATCTACTGACAAAGGTGGTTAAAAGTGCATCTAAAATTATTGGGGTTCCACTAGAATCGCTCCAAAACATTTATTGGAAACGCAGCACTAAGAAGGCACTCGGTATTATACAGGATGTTAGTCATCCGGCACATAATCTCTTCTCCCAACTTCCATCAGGGAGACGTTTGCAGAGCATATACACGAGTATATCACGTTTTAGGGACAGTCGTTACCCACAGGTTGTAAGGCTATTGAACGATAGTACAAGAGGAAGGATGGTTGAGGTTTGAGCAAGGATGCTTGAGGTTTGAGCAGATGTTAAATTTTAATTTTATTTTACTTGTTTATTGATTGGTGCTGAGAGAGTGCTAAGGCACTTTGTATTTCATTGCTGTGGTACTCTGTACTAATATGCATATGACAATAAACTTGTACTAACTAAACTAACTAACTAACATAAAGCAACTTTTTTTTAACAGTAACGCAAATAGTTACTTTCCCTGGTAACAAGTTACTTTTAATATAGAGTAATTCAGTTACTAACTCAGTTACTTTTTGGAAAAAGTAGTGAGTAACTATAACTAATTACTTTTTTTAAAGTAACGTTCCCAACACTGATTACAATAGTCCGTATGTAAGGTTTGAACAAACCAATAAGCTAATCAAGAAATCAATTTTGACTTAATTTTTTGTTAACACTTTACAATAATGTACAATTAGTTGCACTGTAAAATATATATTCCCCTAATTTAGCTTAAAACCTACCTGCAGTTGCTGCCTTAAATTAAGTTAAAGTAATGGAAAAACATATGTTGTCATTGTTACATGTCAGTTAGTTTTTGTACTTCTGTGTTCATTGTGGCTGTTTCCCGCCATTCCTTTGTTTCCATGGTCAAAATCATCATCAGTTCTATTGGTTCAGTTATGTGTCTTCAATTATGTTGTTAATCAGTTTAATCACTTCCTCCCTGTCACCCGTGTATATCCCCTGTGATCTCCCTCTGTCTTGGTCGTTCTCGTTTGTATTTGGTCTGAGTTGTGTTGTTCTCTGTGATTTCTCCAAGTGATCATTAAATATTTGTTCCAAGACATTCTCCTTCATCATGCGCTCTCCTTATCACACCAGACCATGACAGTCATGACTTATTGATCGTATCTTTTTTTGCAGTTTAACTAAAATTAACATATTGAGCAATACATTTGAATTTATTAATCTTTGTTTATAGTAGTTAATAAAAACTGGTTAATGCTTCCTTTTACAGTCCTGTTCCCCATGGACATACTATGTATTATAGTAATCAAAGTAACAGGGTATAACTGAACCTAAACTAACCCCTAAACCTTGCCTTAACCCATGTACTTACCTTATATAACCCAGTACTTTCTTAGGTAAGTACACTGTAAGTACACGTAAGTTAACATACTGTAAAAGAAGCGTTACTAAAAACTGTTCAATTTTAGGTCATGTCAGCTCAGGTTCATTAAAATAATATTAAAAGATACAACTTTAGATTTTAATACTGTATTAGTAAACGTTGAAATTAACATGAACTAAGAATAATAAATGCGTTAGAGGTATTTTTCCATTGCTACTCCATTTTAATTAATGTTAACAAACGAAACTTTACTGTAAAGTGTTCGGGGTTTTTTTTCCTGGTCTTATTGTAAATGATTTATCTGTGAATATTTTTAATTATTAGAAATAATTAATATATTTAATATTAGAAAATATTAATATATTATAGAAATTAATATATTTAATTATTAGAAATTTGTATTAATACTAACATTTTCATATAAATATATTCATTAAATATTTTTGTATTTGCAATCAAAATGCAAATTGTTCTTATATAAGAACAGATTATATTACAATCTATATAATGACAATGTATATAGAATTTTAAGCTTTCAGCAGTAGCCGTCTGCAAAGCCCCATAATACAGATTTCAGCTTCCCTTGAGATGTCAACACACATGTAACGGGTTTGGCTTGATTTATTAAGCTTGTCCGGCTCGATAGTTGAGCTAGCAGTTAGTGAGCCATCAATAAAAGTCTGGACAGGCTAGGGACATGCGTAATGTAGCTGCATTGCTTTGGCTCAATGCCTTTTTTGAAGGTTTTCTTAACAAAGTTGCACCCCGATGTGCTGTAAAACGTGCCTGCGATTTTGGGATTGCAGGTGATTAAATTTAAAACACTGATACCGCTTAAACAGTACCAAAGTGTGTGTGAAACACAAAACCTTGTGATTCTGAAACATCTTCCCCCCTCCGATGGCCTATTCTCCTCATCTAAACCTCAACAACTTCTGCCCCAGACGCTCTCGTCTTTCATCCAGCGCAGGCTGGTGACTCCACGAGAGCTTTAAAATAACAGAATGTCGTGTTTGTCTCGGTTTGAAGTATTCCCATCTTCCCCAACACTTCAGGTTAGTGCAAGTCTCACTCAATCCTTTCTCAGGGAATCGCCGTCTGCTTCAAACACATCCAAAGCAAAAAACAAAGATCAGCGTCTGGGTGAGTGAGATCTGCTCTGAATAAGTTCAAAAGTTTTTTTTTTTTTGGTTTTTTTTGCCTTCTTTCATTTACAGCAGCTTTGCTCCGGCGTTGTATGTTTCTCACCGATATTTTGATAAGCATTATGGCCTGAGGAAAGTCAGCCTTTACACAAATTAATTAAACATGCGAAATGTTTTTGAACGAACCAAGGCTGTATTTATTTGAAAAAATAAAAAAATATCTGTTTTGTATGTGAATATATGTTCAAACTTAGGCCTAATTTATTTCAGTGATCAAAACTGTATTTTCAGCATCATTCCTCCAGACTTCAGTGTCACATGATCCTTCAGAAATCATTCTTATATGATGATTTGATGCTCATTTGTGATTATTATCAATTTTGAAAACAGTTGTGCTGCTTCATTTTTTTGTGGAAACAGTAATACAACATTTTTCAGGATTCTTTGATAAATAGAAAGTTCAAAAGAACAGCATTTATTACCTAGTTCTGGCATGAAACTCTAGATGGCGCAGGCTGATAGGTCTAACTCTACATGTACATCGCACAGATGATTGGTTGTTGTTGCGTCAGTGGCCAATGAGCTGCGGCTCAACATTCAAACACTCCCCGGTAGTGTTGCTGTTAGCAGTCTTCAGAAACCCTCCACCTTCCCCAGCTCCACCTGTATAGATCTGCTACAGGGGTTATTTCATGTATGTTACATATGCAGCAGCAGCATGTCTTACAGGCCTTCTGAAGAAAATATCCATATTTATAACTTTATAAACTATAATCACTGGCTTCCAGTAACTGCTGTATGCGAGTCTAGTTTCGACAGAAGAGTGACCTCTGACCCGATGCATTTATATGACACTGTGGGAACGTCTACACCTACGCCACCATAGCGAGAAGTGTCTGTCCTGTGTGAAATCGAGAAGAGTAGCACTAGGACGAGAGCGGTGTAGAGTCCAGTTTCAAGAGTAGAACCTTACAAATGTGTGCGGTGAGGACCACCCTGCAGCATCACAGACATATGCATAGAAAAATAAAATTCACTCATTTCAACTCCACTAGCGTCCATTTTTACAGCACTAATAACTCAAGAACTACTTCTGATTTTTAAAGCTCTTTTAATGACATGTTCTTGCCACACACAAACATCTATTAAAATGTCCAGAATGTGACGCATTTATGGAACATTAGCATTGCCGTATTACTCCTCTCTAAGGTAAGCTGCATGTTTTTATTCCACATCTGAACTACACTAACAGAAAATGTGCCCGTGGTAATACCACTGGCTTGCTTGACATTATTTTATGGATATGATGGTACCATGGTGTAGAGAGACATGCACTGCTCCATTTACTTTAAAATACTTGGAGAACCATGTAAGAACATGTTAATCATTCAGTATCATGGTTTATGTCAAAGTATTATGGTATTGCCATCTGATACCATGGCAATTTTCTATAAGGGCAATACTACTTTTCTAAGTGACCTAAAAAGATCCCAGGACATCAGTGTTATATACCACAGACAACCAGTCAGAAAGCTTTATCAAACACATTTTAAACAGAAAACATTACAATCTGATCATAATGAACTTTTGAGGCTCAAATGCCAATGCTCATCATCTCCATCTGTTTGCAGTGTTTTAGTTTGGGTTTGTTCCCTATACATGAGGCACCACTTAAGTTTTCAAATGTTAAATTTTACCTTTTGAAGTCCCAATAACTTCCGCAGCCATGTGGAGAGTGTGAGCTTATTCAGAGAGTTGAAAGGTCTCACCATGAAGCATCTTATGAAGACCTCAGCAGAGAGAATCAAACGCTGCCATCACGTTCCTCCTGGGAAGGTCGTAAAGGCTACGTATGAGTTTGGACATCACTGGGTGATTTCATATTCTTTTTATTTCATATTCTTTTCTTTCTTTCACTTCAAAGACAGCCTTTTAGCACTGGTACAACAAAAGTAAGAGAAAAGGATGAACATCAGATGGTTTATAGAAGAAAACTGAATATTTAAGACTTCCTCTGAAATACACAAATGTGAATTTGAATTGAATTGGACACACCCCCACAGGAAGTTTAAATGCATGACAGGAAGACGAATTTTCTGAATTGAAATGCAACAGAACAATTTCATGAGTCCAGCACAACAAAATGAGCAGAAACAGAAACGTCTTGGCTGTTTGTTGAATGTTTCCAAGCATTCTGGGAAATTAATTGCTCTTCCTTTAGGGTCCATAAAATGGCAGTGACTAAAGCTGTTCACTTTGTAGTTCTAAAATCTGAAAGATAATTATGTTTGTCAGTATTAATGTGAATTCTAAACAATCGTAGAAAGAGTGTGCATCCAAAAACAAACTTAAATCAGGAGTACAACCAAATAGAGAGAAAACTTTACTGCAACTTTAGTGCACCTTTCAAGACTTTATTTCATGTTCCAGTTTTACCTTATGGTTTTACTGTCTTCTCCATCACCAGTTAAAGGGATAGTTCACACAAAAATGAAAATTCTGTCATTAATTCCTCACCCTCATGTCGTTCCAAACCCGTACGACTTTCGTTCATCTTCAGAGCACCTTTTTTTCTGTCCCTCCATTGACAGCTACACAACTACCACTTTAACGCTTCAAAAAGTTCATAAACAGATTGTAAATCTAATCCAAATGAATCGAGCGATTTAGTCCAAAAAGGGACATGATCGCTTTATATCATGAACAGATTTAATTTAGGCTTTTATTCACATATTAAAAATGTCCTCTGTTAGGACCCCAAGCGAATCCATTGGCTAAAATGACTCTACAAATAGGTACCCTCTTTAGTGCCTGCTTACAATTCCTACAAAATCTTGTTATGATAAATGCAGTTTGAATACTTTAAAATGACCATTAATATCAGTATTAGTTAGCTTATCTATTGGCATAGCATACAGATACCTGATTAGCCTAATAGTTTAGTTTATACATGCATTTGCACTTGTAAGTAACTGTCATTTACAGTTAATCGCTGAAGAAATGTATGTTGAGGTCGATTTATTTGCAAAAGAGGCTGAACTGTAATTTCTTAAGCAATTAAAGCAAAAATAACAGTTACTTACAGTTGAGCATGAAACCAAACGTTTTCCAACAATGACTTTTGTAAGACACAGCCAGCAAGACATGTTGATAGTGGCCGTTTCTCAATATGTGTTCTTGTCTGTACTTGTGTTCTTGTGGACTTGTGAAACGTCATCAGTCGCTGCCCAAGTACTGTCTCAATACACAAGTTTGCATTTTGGCAAGAACGGTTAAAAATCCCGGAAGTGTTCTTGACACGCCCATTTTACCGAGGATGAATCGGTTGGTAACTTGTGTGAACATGACGGCAGAAATATCCCAGCATTCATTTCGGCATTCAAGGAAGGAGCGGGGAGCAGAAAGGCAGAACAACAGTAAGTCGTTTTTCTACAATTTCGATGCTATTTCATCACTAAATTCACTTCTGAGAGCATTTGATGCGAGAAATCTACTGTGTAGATTTCAAATATTGCCATTTTTACAAAAAAAATTTATGGCGAATCGAAAATATGCTCAAACATTTTCGGTAGTGAAGAATCTCCATACGCGCACGCGGGTGTAGCTAGCAAGCCAACCGGCCAGTCATGCTAAAAACCTGGCTGTTATCATCAATAATTCTGTGCGGGCGCTGTGCGGGGGTATTGTGCAATACTAGCAAGAACACATCGCCTCAAACTGTCTGCAGCCTTCTGTGTGCTCGTCACCTTGTAAGTTCATTCTTCCAAGAACAACTAGCAAGAGCGTTCTCCCCAAGAACACAAGTCCGTTCTTTGCATTCTTGGTTTTGAGAAACGACCTATATGTTACCTGAGCAGTATCCATACTCTCTTCCTCTACTCGTCAACTAACTTTAACTAAACCCAGCATCATTCAACCGCCCCCTAATGGTGAGGAATGAAATTGTAGCCCATCAGAGATATAACAGGCTGAAAGTCGGTTGCAAGTGGACAACGCTGAATAGATGTGTAAACAGGGTTGGGGTTGTAACACACATGGACTAAAAGTCACAAAACTCCAGTTCTGATTTCACGGGCTTTTTTAAAGAACACAGCAGTGAAGTGGAGTGGAGTAATAGCTCTCAAAGGACCAACACTCTTCAGCAGGACCAAAACTGACCCTGAGGATTTATAAGTGAACGAGTGGGTCAGAAAGGCAGGATGGAAATCGATGGATCTCGGGGTGTGAAGCTGAAGGGCAGAACAGCACAGACAGGATTGAATCAGAGAACCGCTGCTCAACACCACACTTTAAAAAGATAACACAACTGCATTTGGCTTTTATAATGTGACATTCTTCAAAGTCTGGGGGGTTCATGAGTTGATGAAAAGCTAGTACACTCAAAATAATAATTCATTGGATGAACTCAATTAAGTTGTGGGCAGGATTTCCATCCAATAAATATATGTAGCCCCAACTCAAACTGAGTAAATCCTTTCAACAGAATGTAAATTAGTTAACCTAACTCATTTGTATCAAATAGATGCAAAAGGATATAAATGAGTGACTTGATTAACTTATTTCTATCAAATACTTATTACTAACCAGACTGACTTTATTTGTGTCAGATGTCTACAAAAGTTTTATTGAAAATTAACAGGGATTTATAACTATGTTTTCCATTTAAAGTTACCATAACAGTGATTAGTGTTTCCATTAGTTGGGCTCTTAACTCTTATTATATCTGTTGTCTTTTTAGGCTGCTGTGACAGTGTGTTTGTTAAACACATTTGGAGCAGCAAAGTAAGCTAAAGTGAAATGAGATCAGCTGATGATGGTTACCTGTTGATGGTTTTATAATCATTATGAAACAGAATGATTTACTGAGGTTTTTATAATCTAACCATTATGTTTTCAAGTTTTTTTCACAAACATACCTTGTGTTACTGCAGCATGAGATCAAGGAATATTATAACACTAAGTTTGAAGACTTTAACGAACATGAGCACAAAAAAGTCTGTTTCTGATGACACACACAGACATCAACAATCAGCGTATGAATCTCAACAATGGTGATAATCAAAACTACTTTGCTGCAATGCATGCTGGGTACCACCATAGTACAAAACTCCCGGCATGCATTGCAACATGAATAAATTATGCAGCTGAACTGTCCTATAATTTTGTTTGATTCTAAATATTTGCTTTTATTTTTTGCTGTTGTGTTTGTTGTGAATTAGTAGCTTTTCCGTGATGTTCTGATTTAATCTGTTTATCTAAATATTTGTGATTGTCACCATTGTTGAGATTCATACGTTGATTGTTGATGTCTGTGTGTGTCATCAGAAACTGATTTTTTGTGCTCATGTTCGTTAAAGTTTTCAAACTTATTGATATAATAATTCTTGATGTCATGCTGCAGTAACATGGTTTGTTGTGAAAAAAACAATTGTTAGATTAAAATTCCTTAGTGAATCAGTCTGGTTCATGATGATTATAAAACCATTAACCAATAACCATCATCAGCTGATCTCATTTCACTTTAGCTTTCTTTGCTGCTCCAAATGTGTTTAACAAACACACTGTCACAGCAGCAAAAAAGACAATAGATATAATAAGAGTTAAGAGCCCAACTAATGGAATCATTGATCACTGTTATGGTGACTTCAAATGGAAAACATAGAGTTAAACCCCTGTTAATTCTCAATAAAACTTTTGTAGACGTCTGACAGAAATAAAGTCATTCTGCTTAGTGATAAGTATTTGTTAAAAATAAGCTAGCCTCTCTCGTTTATATTCTTTTGCATCTATTTATTACAAATGAGTTAGGCTAACTGATTTACATTCTGTTGAATGGATGTACTCAGATTGAGTTGGGGCTACATATATTTATTGGATGGAAATCCTGCCCACAACTTAATTGAGTTCATCCAATGATTTTTTTTTTTTGAGTGGAGCTATTAATAATTTTTTAGTTAAACCATTAAATATATTTACACATATGATCTTAAATAGATATATTTAAATAAAGCAAATTAGATTTAAATGTGTCACCTCTAAGAAGGGCTTGAATCATTTTTAAAAAATCTCTACGATTAATAAGGCCGCATTTACACTGCAGGTCTTGATGCCCAATTCCGTTTTGCTGACTACGTACAGTATATCCATTTTTTTAGGCGACCAGCTAACATCTTTTTTAAAAAGACCCATATCCTATATTTGCGGTATATCTGCATTTACACCATACATTTGGCGAAACATCCCGAGGTAGACGTACTGACCTGAAAAAACTTTTTAAATACGGCATGATTTGCAATGATAATACAAGCTTTTGCTTTTCGCACCATCTTTAAAGATCAGCAAAACATTGCGTTGAGCCTTCGTTCTCCATTGCGCCATTGAAAAGAGCCATGTGATCACAATTGGTGTCCACCTGAGTTGACGTCATTCGCCACGATCCCTTTTTCAATGACGTACAACTCGCATTGACTGGGTAATATCCGATAGGCGCAAATGCACGTATCCGTTTCATATCAGATTTATTTACACAAGGCCTGAAACCCATCGGAGACTATCGGAATCCATGTTCTTTTTTTCCTGCTTACATATTTGTAGGTCTTTTCCCCGCTTTGCCACATGGGAGGAAAAAATCGGAATTGGGTCACTTGAACCATGTAATGTAAATTCAGGCTAAATGTATATGGGTTTTTTTTTTCATAGTGTGAAGAGTGTGTGATACATGTGTGTTTTCAGCATCAGAGCACCTTGGTTCACAGTAAATGTTGCTTCTCACCAACTCCATCTCTGTATGTGCAGCATTATAGAAGGGCTGACGGTGGATGAACACTCTGCAGGATTACCCAAGATGCTGAGCTCAACAGAGCCGAAAGAAAGAGACTAATGCCTTGTACACATTGTACAAATTTGGGCTGTCCCAGATGAAAGATGACCATTCGTGGTGATTTCTGTGGTCGTGGCTCCTGAACGTCGTACAGTGAGAGAGGTTCTCTTGCGACCAAAGATAGCTGGCAAAGAACATCAGTATTACAGCAATAATATCAAATAATGCTAGTTGTGATAAAGAAGTGTCAGGATTCTTAAAAAGTCCAAGTTTGCTCTCCATTTATTCTCATTGCTATCTATGCGCAAGTGTTTTTACAGATCTCACGGGTGACTTTTCTTCCTCCGTTCCCTCGACTGAGACACAAACAGGCTCATTTCACATTTCACTGGTTTAGTTGTTAAGTTGTGTCATGGGTTACAGAGTCACAAACATCAAAAACGTTGCCGTATCCTGTGCTCCTCGGAGCTAGTCGAGTGTGTATGTGACATTTGCAGCAGTCACAGATGGTTCAAATTCCCTTCAGAAGCCAGTGGAAAGGTGTAGTACATCATTTATTTACTCATGGACACAATACTTGCACAGTATGCGTCGTACTGTTATTAATATTTCAGTCCACAGCACTGATTCCTTCATTTGCATTACATTAAAGATTCAATATGGATTAAAACACATATTAGACATGCCAATCATGGTGCTATTACTGCAGACATGATATATGATTAATAGATGCTTGTCAAAATGGTTTTGCATTACATTAATATGCGGCATGATTCTTTAAGTCCAAAATATGCGCTAATGGACTCCATGTCTACTTATGATAAATAACATTTAATTGCTATTGTAAAGAAGGGTCCACATTATGGAGCAATCATACACCTTCACTGAAAATATTCAAAGCTGAAAGTGAGCTATAATTATTAATGATACATGGATTGTTTACTGTGGAAGCTATCTTATGACCTATGGTTTATAGCACATGATATGTTTTTTTTAAATGAATATATTTATTCAGTGAGGATGCATGAAATTGATCAAAAGTGACCGTAAAGACATTTTAAATGTTAGAAAATATTTCTATTTCACATGCTGTTCTTTTGAACTTTCTATCTTACAACGGTTTCCACAAAAATATGAAGCATTTCCACATTAATAATAATAAGAAGAAATGTTTCCTGAGCAACAAATCATCATATTAGAATGATTTCTGAAGGATCATGTGACACTGAAGACTGGACCAATGATGCTGAAAATTCAGCTTTGATCACAGGAATAAAATACACTTTACAATATACTCACAAAGAAAACAGTTCTTTTAAATGGGACACTCAGTCCATGTCAGATTAGCTGCACTGATTTAGTTTTTTCCCCACAGATTGTTCCCTGTGTTTTCTGTTTAAAATGCACATATAAACCTACTCCCAAGCTATAATCATCACTGTCAAACTGTCATGGCGGGGAACAGAACACAGGAAGCAATAGCAAGTTACTCAATTTATTAATGACAAAAACAATGACACGGGCGTGGAATGATGGCGCAGGGACTTCGATGGCCAGAAGTGATGACAGGAACCGTGAAGTGGTGAAACACAGAAGACGGAATCCACACAACCCAAACGATAATCCACAACGAAACGACAATCCACGAAGAACACGAACACCGGACGAGCGGGATGACAGGACTGGAACACCGACACAGGAGACATCAAACAACGATCTGACAAAGAGGACAAAAACCGGTGAGTATAAATAGGGTGAGGAAATGGACTGCAGCTGGTGGTGATATGATGATCAGCTGGAGCGGATCAGGTAATGACATCACACTCACGCCCACTACGCATGTGCATTCATACAACAACATAAACACGAGACGAGAAGGAACCAGAGAATAGTATACCGTGACAGTACCCCTCCTCCTAAGAACGCCTCCTGGACTCCCTTACCTGTCGATTGTAATCATCGATAAGGGAGTGATCCAGGATGTCTCTAGCAGGTACCCAACTTCTCTCCTCCGGACCGTAACCTCCCCAGTCCACCAAGTACTGGAATCCGCGTCCCCTCCGCCTAGAGTCCAGAATACGGTTGACCGAATAAGTGGTTTCCCCATCTACGAGTCGCGGCGGGGGGGGGAACCGGGACTGGCGGATTAATGTGCGAATGAAACACGGGCTTAATTTTGGATACGTGGAAGACGGGATGAATCCTTCTGTACGCCGGAGGTAAATTGAGGCGGACTGCCACCGGACTAATGATCTTGGTGACCGTGAACGGGCCAATGAATTTGGGAGCAAGCTTATTGGAGACGGAGCGGAGAGGAATGTTTCTGGTAGAAAGCCACACTTTTTGACCGACGATGTATACGGGAGGCCTTGACCGGTGGCGATCGGCCTTGGCCTTGGTGCGCGCCCCCACCTGGAGTAGAGTCTCACGGGCTCTAGTCCAGGTACGGTGACACCTCTGGACGAAGGCGTGAGCAGAGGGGACCGCGACCTCGGGTTCCAGACTAGGAAAAATAGGTGGCTGGTAACCTAAACTACACTCAAACGGAGAAAGGCCCGTGGACGACACCGGTAACGTGTTGTGGGTGTACTCCACCATGGATAGTTGTTGGCTCCATGAGGAAGGATTCTTGGAGACCAAGCACCGTAACACCCTTTCCAGATCTTGGTTGGCTCTCTCAGTTTGGCCATTGCTCTGGGGATGGAACCCTGAGGACAGACTAACCGTCGCACCCAGTAATCTACAAAATTCTCGCCAAAATTTGGACACAAACTGGGGTCCCCTGTCGGAGACCACGTCCATCGGGAGGCCATGTAAACGAAAGACGTGATCTACGACAGTCAACGCTGTCTCCTTAGCTGAGGGTAATTTGGATAAGGGGATAAAGTGAGCCGCCTTCGAGAACCGGTCCACCACGGTCAAAACGACTGTGTTACCCTGGGAGGGCGGGAGGGCGTTAATAAAATCTAGCACGATGTGGGACCAGGGTCTCGAAGGGACTGGCAGCGGTTGGAGTAACCCATCTGGAGGTCGATTAGAAGTCTTACCAGTGGCACAAACTGAGCAAGCCAAGACAAAGCTGTGAATGTCACGAGCCATAAGTGGCCACCAAAATCGTTGCTTAACCAAGAAACTGGTTCGGTTGACTCCTGGATGACAAGCCACGTTGGAGCAATGACCCCACTTAATGACGTCGGACCGTAATTCCTCCGGCACAAATAAACGATTCGGTGGGCAACCGGGCGGAGGCGTTACCCCTTCTAAGGCCGACTTGACCTTCGATTCGACCTCCCATGTGAGTGTGGAAACAAATAGGGTTTCGGGTAAAATGCACTCGGGAGTAGACGGGCGTTCGGAAGGCTCAAAAATACGAGATAATGAATCGGGTTTGATGTTTTTAGAACCCGGGCGGTACGAGAGAGTAAAATCAAAACGGCCGAAAAAAAGTGCCCACCGAGCCTGCCTGGAGTTTAATCTTTTAGCCGTTCTAATGTATTCTAGATTCTTATGATCAGTCCGGACGATAAAAGGTACCCCTGACCCTTCTAACCAGTGACGCCACTCCTCCAACGCTACTTTGACTGCCAACAACTCCCTGTTACCGATGTCGTAATTACGTTCGGCTGGGGACAAGCGATGAGATAAAAACGCGCAGGGATGCATCTTGTCGTCTGTAGAAGAGCGTTGGGATAGCACTGCACCTACCCCCACCTCTGACGCATCAACCTCCACCACGAACTGACGTGAAGAATCAGGGGCAATAAGGATGGGGGCTGAAACAAAGCGGCCTTTCAGTTTGGCAAACACAGCTTCCGCTGTGTCTGTCCACCTGAACGCCGTTCTGGGGGAGGTCAAGGCAGTCAGAGGTGCGGCTAGTTGGCTGAAGTTGCGAATAAAACGCCGGTAGAAATTGGCGAAGCCCAGAAACCTCTGTAGGGCCTTACGGGAATCTGGGCTTGGCCACTCGACCACAGCCTTAACCTTTTCAGGATCCATACGCACTCCTTCAGACGAAATGATGTGCCCTAGGAAAGGAACAGACTGTGCATGAAATTCGCATTTCTCCGCCTTGACAAAAAGCCCATTCTCTAGCAACCTCTGAAGCACTCGTCGGACGTGCTGCACATGTTCCTGGAGAGAAGATGAAAAAATCAATATGTCATCCAGGTAGACATAAATGAACTGATCTATCATATCTCGCAACACATCATTGACGAGTGCCTGGAAGACCGCAGGGGAGTTGGACAGCCCGAACGGCATGACCAAGTATTCAAAGTGCCCCCTGGGGGTGTTAAACGCAGTCTTCCACTCATCCCCCTTCCTAATGCGAACCAAATGATATGCGTTACGTAAGTCCAATTTCGTGAAGACGGAAGCTCCCTGTAACCTCTCGAAAGCTGAAGACATCAACGGCAAAGGATAAGTATTCTTTACCGTGATGTTGTTCAACCCCCGGTAATCGATACAAGGTCGCAGAGAACCATCCTTCTTCCCCACAAAAAAGAACCCCGCCCCCGCTGGAGAAGAGGAAGGGCGAATGAACTTGGTTGCTAGAGAATCAGAAATATATTTCTCCATGGCCTCCCTCTCAGGAACAGACAGTGAGTATAACTTGCCCTTGGGCGGAGACTTACCTGGCAGTAAATCTATGGCACAGTCATAGGGACGATGCGGAGGGAGAGAAGCAGCACGAGACTTACTAAACACTTCCTTCAGGTCCAGGTACTCCCTGGGCACGTTAGACAAATCCCCTGCTTCCTCCTGAAACATAAAAACAGGCACAGACGAACAAGCAGACACAAGACAGGACTTATGACATTCCTTGCTCCACTCCAGCACAGTTCTTTGCTGCCAGTCTATTCGGGGGTTGTGGTGGATGAGCCAGGGGTGTCCAAGAACGATGGGTGCGAGGGGTGAATCCAGTATGTAAAAAAAATAGTCTCAGTGTGGTTGCCAGATGTGATGAAGGTAATATCTTAAGTCGTGAGTGAAATAGTGGGAAGTTCTTGACCATTAAGTGCGTGTACTGCAATCCTGTGAGTGAGGGGCTTGAGGGGAATCTGAAACTTGAGTGCAAATGATTTGTCCATAAAATTACCTTCAGCCCCGGAGTCCAAAAGTGCTCTACAGTCGTGCTGGTGGACTGACCATCTTAGTCTTACCGGGAGGAGGGTAGATGTGGATGAGGTCTTCTTGGCGGAGATCCCACCCGATAGTAGCCTCATACTTACTATCGGGCTTGACCTTTTACCGGACAGTTGTATGCGAAATGTCCCGTACCACCGCAGTAGAGGCAAAGGCCCTGGGACCTCCGCCTTTCCCTCTCCTCCCGGGAAAGCCGAGCTCGCCCCACCTGCATGGGTTCGTGATCGTAGACGGGACTGACCGCGTCCCTGCCGCTGGACCTTGGACCCTCGGCTCCTTCCGCAGTGCCAGCTCGATTAGTCCTTTTAAAGATGTGGGGAGGTCCAGGGCGTAGATCTCCCTCTGGACGCGGTCAGCCAACCCATGCAGGAACATGTCCCACTGCGCCTCCTCGTTCCATCGACATTCGGCCGCCAGGGTCCGGAACTCGATGGAAAAGTCCGCAACCGACCTCTCTCCCTGATGCAGGTCGGCCAACACCCTGGCGGCCTCTCTCCCCGCGACGGCGCGGTCGAAAACTCGTCTGATTTCGGAGGAGAGTGTCTGGAACGAGGCGCAGCATGGGTCTTGGTTCTCCCACACCGCCGTTCCCCATAGCGCCGCCTTTCCCGTCAGAAGAGTCAGGACGAACGCTACCTTGGCCTGTTCGGTCTGAAAAGTTCTTGGTTGTAACGCAAAATGCATCGAGCATCGTGTCAAAAAGGCTCTACAGTACCTGGACTCCCCGGAATAAGCCTCCGGAACCGGTAGGCGGGGCTCAGACTGGTGGTGGAACTCTGGTGGTGTGGGGGGAACGGCTGGTGCGGGTGGCGCAGTGGGAGCTCGCATTTGTTGGATCTGCTGGGTAAGCTCGGACACCTGCGCCACCAAAGATTGTACCGCACGACCCGTGTCATTCAAATTTCTCTCTTGGGAATCCATCCTTCGTATGCTGTGCCGAATGAAGTCATCCAACGAAGTCGATGGCGCACTCGCTGCTTCCATGGTTTGGTCAGATCGTTCTGTCATGGCGGGGAACAGAACACAGGAAGCAATAGCAAGTTACTCAATTTATTAATGACAAAAACAATGACACGGGCGTGGAATGATGGCGCAGGGACTTCGATGGCCAGAAGTGATGACAGGAACCGTGAAGTGGTGAAACACAGAAGACGGAATCCACACAACCCAAACGATAATCCACAACGAAACGACAATCCACGAAGAACACGAACACCGGACGAGCGGGATGACAGGACTGGAACACCGACACAGGAGACATCAAACAACGATCTGACAAAGAGGACAAAAACCGGTGAGTATAAATAGGGTGAGGAAATGGACTGCAGCTGGTGGTGATATGATGATCAGCTGGAGCGGATCAGGTAATGACATCACACTCACGCCCACTACGCACGTGCATTCATACAACAACATAAACACGAGACGAGAAGGAACCAGAGAATAGTATACCGTGACACAAACGAGTGCCTCAAAACGGGTAAAATATTGCATCATATCTGACTAATATGTTAACACTTCATATTCTAAACATGACAGACAACTGACAGACTGACATAGTCAATTAAAGCCTATATGATTTAAAATCAAAACACATATTTCAGTATCCTTATGCCGATTTCAGACTGCATGATTTTCAAAATAATTGTGTCACTGTTGTTTTCACACTGCGTGACTATCTGGGGTAACATTCAGTTGCTGGTGTGTTCACACTGCACGATGGATCGGCGACAGGAGGTTTCACACTGCATGACTTTACAAAAGAAAGAATCGCCGACAACTTCTCCCTGGTCCGCAAACTACGTTTCACAACCAAACAAACGCGAGAAGTTATAAGGAAATAACGGAAGATCACGCGTGCGTGAGACTGGAGTTCTCGCGCGACACTGAATTTGTAATTAAAAATGATAGCCTACAAGAAGATTGCGATCCAAATTGTCTGTGCGCTGATTTGCAGCTAAAATGAGAAAAATAAACAGTTTATGCCGGAGGAAATGGTTGGGAAGACGAGGGGAGCAAGGACTGTGTTTTGCAAAGAGAGTTGAGGGTAAATAAATAATTTTACAAATGTCCTGCTGTTGCTGCTGGTCATGCAAATGTTTGTGCTTTGTTTCTGTTTGATATAATTGTAAATCATATCTATTAAAATACTGATATTCTGGTCTATAACTCCTCCATGAACATCCTGCTGTCCTGTATCTTGCAATCTCATTGGCTGTCGGTCATCGCCGATGTAGTTTTCAGTCAGAACACTTTTCACACAGCAGGATTGTGAACCGCCGACAGGTCCAGATATTTAGCATGCCAAATATCTCACAGGCGTCGGTGACTCGTCGGCGATTCTCTCAGATCGCGTCTTTGCTCATTCACACTGCGTGATTGTCACTCGCGTGAACGAGCACCGATTTGCCCTTTGATTTCGGGCATTTGTCTGCGATTTCTCAAAACCTGTCGGCGAGCCAAAATCGGGGCTAAAATCGTGCAGTCTGAACTCGGCATAAGTCTTTTTATGGCCATGATTAAAGTCCCAATATCGACCTCTAGAAATGTTTCACTTTATTCCATCTTTAGAGGCAATATCTGAAAATATTGGTAACCTGAGGAGAATCTGAACCATTTGGACTTGAAGTGAACCTGTTTGTCTATGCATCTATACCAATTCTTACAAGGCCAGCGATCATAATTCTCAAGATATCATGTTCTAAACATGAGTTTCTATATGCTTTTTTAGGCCTGGAAATATCAGAAGGCTGAAGAATATGATAATGTTAGAAAATGCAAAAATATTTTACAGACCTTACTGAACAGAACTAATTTTGAAAGATTGCAAGATGCACATAAATGACAAGAAATAAATGCAACTCTAGCGAGACATAATTTCCGCTGTACCTCCAGATCATGCTTTCATACCCAGTAATTAAAGCTTCTATTAGAAACACAATGACATTACACAGCTATGATAATGGAGCATTAGAGAATCAATAAGCCAGAGTGTCTATTCTTCCCTTTCTCCAGGTCAGATTTACAACTGCTGCACGGGTGTAAAAAAGTGAGAGTTCTCACCTTAAGTGAGTGATGAAATACGACTAATGGAAAGGACATCGTGACAAGAGATTTATGGCATCTGCGAGCTTCGTTCGGCGGGACGGGTGCGATAATCCCGGTGACATTAACTGTGTCCGGCCTGGTGTTTTAGCAGCCGTTAATCACTGGAGGAAGTCTGAGCGTATCTGTGGACGAGGCCTGTGCTGCGTCAGCCAGTGACCTTTACTTTTATCAGAGCAGAAGTCAAAACACATTGCCGTACGTCAGCGTCTCAACAGTCAGCTAAAGCAAGAGCTAAATGCAACAGAGTCGCATGAGTGTTTCAACTAATTGTGATTATTTTTAGTGTAAACGAGCCTCCTTTCATGGCAAATGAGACTAATTATAGCATGCAAAGAATTAACAAAAGTCATTTGCCTGGTGCTGGAAACATTCCTCAGAGATTTTGCTCCATATTGTCATGATAGTTTCTGCTGCATTGTCGGATCTGAACATCCATGATGTGTATCTCCCGTTCCTCCACATCTCAAAGCTGATCTCTTAGATTGAGATCTGGAGACTGTGGAGCCGTTTGAGTTTAGAGACTCACTGTCATGATCGAGAAACCAGTTTGAGATGATTCGAGCTTTGTGACATGGAGCGTTATCATGCTGGAAGTAGCCATCAGAAACAGAAACATCAAGAAACACTCAAGCATCGGAACTCAAGCATCAAATGCACTGGTTTCGCAGCAAATGTTCTGGCAAGCAAACCTCCTAAAACACAAGGACATTATATCAGAAGTCACAGCAGACAGTGACATTATACAGCTTGACTCTTTTTCACATGATAACTTAAGATGCTGCTGCTCTGTGGAAAGAGGACACAGCTGTATCTCTTCTCTCATCCGCCCACCCGCTGTGTTGTTTTCAGGATCTTCTTTCCTCTCCGCACCGCAGGATGAATGAATGCACCTGTTAAAAACACACTTCTCACCCCTGATGAGATACTGTCACTCAACATTGACACTGGAAGGTAGGGAGTGTTATTGTGCAGTGCATGCTGGGAAATGTCCACCTGCTGCTGTCCTGATAGTAGACCTCAGGGATTTCAGCTCTTTAAATTGTACCTTGAAACAAGGAGGAATTCTGCCGGATATGGAAACAGCTCCATGTTTCAACTAAACCACCGGCTCTCCAAGGCCTGTCATCTAAAGTTTGCAGAAAGAAAAATATTTGGGATATAAGAATGGAATATGCTGGCATGGATTTTTTTTGCACTTAGTTTCTTTTATGGCACAAAGGAAAGAAACAGCTCTTTCCCTGCATTTAGTCATGAAGTTCATTGAGGACACCACACAAACTTTTCTGTCTTGCTGTTTTTACTTTCTTTAAGTATAAATGTCCTTAGAGAAACCTGTACTCACAGAAACACTTGCAAAGTTTCTGACTTAAGTGAGCTGCCTTGGTTTAAATTATTTAAAATAAAACAATATAAAATAATTCAAATGCACAGAGCACATGCACTTCTAATATGCCCACATACAGTAAAAGTCACTTTCACCTAAGTATATAAACTATATAAGTATATTAGCCAGCAGCCATATCACCCTGTAGCCCAAGACTGGTACCCACTGAAGCTGAGGAGGGTCGAGCCTGGTTAGCTGGATGGGAGACGTCCTGAGAAAACCAGGTTGGTACTGGAAGAGGTGTTAGTGAGGCCAGTAGGGGGCGCTCACCCTGTGCTCTGTGTGGGTCCCAACCAAGTGCTGCACAACCCCTGCAAAGTGAAGCCAAAGCGTCTCGATCACCCCCGGTGACCGTTCCTAGTATAGCTCATAAACCCCGCCTCCCCGTGTTATTCAACAGGACGTGAGACCAATTCAATTACACTTCACATATCTTTTTTTCCAAAGATAGTTTCTGTCATTTCCTGTAGTTATAATGTAATTTCAAGTGTTTGTTCTTAAAATAAGTTTGTTTTTAGTTAGTTATTTGATGCTATAAATACGGTGCTGTGACGTCATGATTGACAGCTGTGATTGACAGGTTCTCTGAGCGAAGTAGCCACTGAAGCACCAACGGACTTTTTTAACGGGATCTTTGGAGGACTGAGGAGATTGGAGCTTTAAATTTAATATCTAAATTTCTATAATTAATTATTTCACACCGACATAATGGGTTGTTCTGCAATAGAAAGTGCAGGGGAGTGTGCTTGCGATTGATTCAGCGAGAGTGAGGGAGGGATGTTGATATCGCGGCTTTACTTCCTGGTCACATACTCCGCAGGTCTGGTCCCGAGATTCAAGTACCAAGATGTCAGCGCCATATCGGGACAATGGCGGCTTCAAATCTCCCCAATGGAAGAGAGCGAAGGGGCGTTGTCCATCTTTTTTTACAGTCTATAGTCCTGACGCCCCAGTATAGTGACAGGGTCACTATACTGTCAAAGAGCACCATCCTTCAGATGAGACGTTAAACCGAGGTCCTGACTCTCTGTGGTCATTAAAAATCCCAGGATGTTCTTCGAAAGAGAGTAGGGGTTTAACCCCGGCATCCTGGCCATATTTTCCCCTTGGCCTCTGTCCATCATGGCCTCCTCATCATCCCCATATACTGATTGGCTTCATCACACTCTCCTCTCCACCAGTTATCTGGTGTGTGGTGTGTGTGTGTGTGTGTGGTGGGCGTTCTGGCGCAATATGTCTGCCGTCGCATCATCCAGGTGGTGCTGCACATTGGTGGTGGTTGAGGAGATTCCCCTTCCTTGTAAAGCGCTTTGAGTACCCAGAAAAGCGCTATATAAATGTAACAAATTATTATTATAAAAACACACCCCAACCTGTTTGAAAGCAGTCATTATTTTTGATATTCCTTTTGGTGATACTAGTGGCCCCAAAATGACACACTCCCCCTCAATATCATTATTTCTCATTAGTTCTTGTTGACAGGAAACAGCCAGTATGAGAGAAAAGAAGTGCTCAAAAAGATGCATGTGGCTTTTATAGGTGATATGAGAAGAGTAAAATAGCAGATCCTTCTCCTTCTGTACATCAGCTCCATACTGAAGCTTTTGGGCGATTCGCAATTCTCTTAAACGGAGGGAGTATTTATCACAGTACTGTTCCACCCGAGTCATTTCGTACATGAACCTTTGAGACCGTTTGCAATGGGAAAAAGAAACGTGTTTGTTTCCTGCGCTGGCGATCAGCAGCCATCACTGTGTGCCAATTTATCAATGAGTCACCGAGACCATTTCAGCCACAGTCATCCTGGATATAAATGACTGTGCAGCAACATCATCCTCTGCGTGTGTGAGTTTGTGTGTGTGTGTGTTTCTTACATCCAGGTCACATTTCACCTCGAAATACAGACTATTTTAATGCCATCGGGATTTTTACACTGTTACATTATTTTCCACAAAAACAAGGCACATTTCCTCCCAAATTCTTATTATTGTAATGAAAAAAGTGTCATTCTCATTACCAGTGTTATTATTATTTTCATTCTAATTGGTGATTCTCATTAGGCCTTGTCCAAAACACAATATGCACTGCCCGGCAAAAAAAGAAAGAGAAGAAAAAAGACACTGTTTGGATTTAAATAGGCAAATGCTTAAGAGTCTATGACTGGATCATTATTGCAGTGATTATTATGTTTCTATCATGTAATATTTTGAGCAACAATTCTTCTAACCCTAACTGAGGTAGTGTGTAACTTTTCATTCTTAAGACCTATTCGCTCGGGATAAGTATTACCTGGTGACCTCTAGTCATTTGTAATAATTACGGAGGTTGTCTGTGATCTTAATCCCGTGCGAATCGGCCATGTCTGTAATTTGTAAAGTAAAAATTCCCCCGCAAATGACCTACCATATTTCTCCAAACACCGAGGTCCTGTGATAATATCACTCCCGTGTGAATCGGCATCGCTGTGTTTTGGCCGGGTCGTATATAATTTGTTCAAGGTTTTTGTTTCCTATGCGCTTTTTTATCCATCTTTCGCAAAGAATGGAGGCTGCGTGAGAGTGTTTTGATAGTATTTTGGTTGCTGGGTCATATCGCTATATACCATAGCCTACAACTATACAATTTGCATAAAAGAGAAAGCTGGAAACCATCAGAAGTGTCACGGTAGACACATTCACTGTCCCTTCTAGTCTCGTGTTTATGTTGTTGTATGAGTGCACGTGTGTAGTGGGCGTGAATGTATGTCATTACCTAATCCGCTCCAGCTGATCATCATCACATCACCAGCTGCAGACTATCTCACCACTCTTTATATGCTCACCGCTGTTTTCTCATCCTTGTCAGATCGTTGTTTGATGTTGTCGGTGTTGGTGATCCAGTCTTCGTGTTCCTGCCTCGTGTTCCTGCCTCGTGTTCCTGTTGCCCGTTGTTCTGTGGATTACTCATCGTCTTGTGGATTATTGTCGTCTCACTGTCTTCTCGTCTCTGCACTTCTTCACGGACCTGACCATTGAAGTCCCTGCGTCACCCACCACCATCGGCTTGTACTGTTTCCACCATTTGTCCCGTTACTGTGCACTTATATTTAGAATAAAAGTTGTTACTCGCATTTGCTTCCTGTTCTCTATTTGGGTATCCATGACAGAACGATCTGACCGTGGAATGGAAGCAGCGAGCGCGTCTTCATCGACCCTGGAGGAGTTCATTCACCACAGCATTCGGAGAATGGACTCACAAGAAAGAGAGATCGGCGACACGGGTCGCGCAGTACAAGCCCTGGTGACGCAGGTGTCCGAGCTCACCCAGCAGATCCAACGCCTACGTGGTCCCGCTGCGCCACCCACACCAGCCGTTCCCCCCACACCACCAGAGAACCCCTCCCAGTCAGAACCTCGCCTACCCATCCCAGAAGCCTACTCTGGGGAGCCGGCTCACTGCAGAGCGTTTTTGGCCCGCTGCGACATGCACTTCGCACTGCAACCGCGCACGTTCAACACAGAACCAGCCAAGGTAGCCTTCGTGTTGACTTTGCTGACTGGGAAGGCGGCACTATGGGGAACGGCGGTGTGGGAGAGCCAGCACGCGTGCTGTAACTCGTTCCGGACACTCTCCGCCGAGATGAAACAGGTCTTCGACCGGGCCGTATCAGGACGAGAAGCTGCCAGGGCGTTGGCGGAGTTACGCCAAGGTGAGAAATCCGTTTCCGATTTCTCAATTGAGTTCCGGACCCTGGCGGCGGAGTGTGGATGGAACGAGGAGGCGCAGTGGGACATGTTCCTGCATGGGCTGGCTGACCGCGTCCAAAAGGAGATCTACGCCCTGGATCTTCCCACCACACTGAATGGACTTATCGATCTCGCGCTGCGGGTAGACGCTCGGTTGTCAAGGATCGAGCGTCGAGCTCCGTCCACCCGCACGCTCACAGGATTCAACGATCCACGATCCAGCGGCAGGGACGTGGTCAGCCCAGTTTTCGATCATGAACCCATGCAGGTTGGTCGAGCTCGGCTTTCCCGGGAGGAGAGGGAGAGGCGGAGATCCCAGGGCCTTTGCCTGTACTGCGGAGGAGCTGGACACTATGCATATAACTGCCCAGTAAAAGGCCAAGCCCGATAGTAAATCTGAGGCTACTATCGGGTGGGATCTCCGCCAGGAAGCCCTCACCTACGTCTACATCTACCTCCACCCTCCTTCCGGTAAGACTAAGATGGTCAGTCCACCAGCACGACTGTCAAGCACTTCTGGACTCGGGGGCGGAAGGTAATTTTATGGACCACACGTTTGCACAGAAATTCATGATTCCCCTCAAACCCCTCACACACAGAATCGCTGTTCACGCACTAAATGGCCAAGAACTCCCCACCATTTCCTTTTCCACTGAAGATATCACCCTCATCACATCCGGCAATCACTCAGAAACTATTTCATTCTATATACTGGACTCACCCCTGGCACCCGTCGTCCTTGGTCACCCTTGGCTCATCCAACACAACCCCCGAGTGGACTGGCATCATAGAGCTGTGCTGGAGTGGAGCAAGGAATGTCATAAGTCTTGTCTTGTTTCTGCTTGTTCGTCCATGCCTGTTTCTGTGTTTCAGGAGGAGACGGGGGATTTGTCTAACGTGCCTGCGGAGTATCTGGACCTGAAGGAGGTGTTCAGTAAGTCTCGGGCTGCTTCTCTCCCTCCGCATCGTCCCTATGACTGTGCGATAGATTTACTGCCAGGTAAGTCTCCGCCCAAAGGCAAGTTATATTCACTCTCTATTCCTGAGAGGGAGGCTATGGAGAAATATATTTCTGATTCTCTAGCAACCAAGTTCATTCGCCCTTCCTCTTCTCCGGCGGGGGCGGGGTTCTTTTTTGTGGGGAAGAAGGATGGTTCTCTGCGACCTTGCATTGATTACCGAGGGCTGAATAACATCACGGTAAAGAATACTTATCCTTTGCCATTGATGTCTTCAGCTTTCGAGAGGTTACAGGGAGCATCCATCTTCACAAAACTGGATTTGCGTAATGCTTATCATTTGGTCCGCATCAGGGAGGGGGATGAGTGGAAAACTGCGTTTAACACCCCTAGGGGGCACTTTGAATACTTGGTCATGCCGTTTGGGCTGTCCAACTCCCCAGCAGTTTTCCAGGCACTGGTCAATGACGTGTTGCGAGATATGATCGATCAGTTCATATATGTCTACCTGGATGACATA
The DNA here is from genome assembly GCF_051911475.1 of Siphateles boraxobius. NCBI lineage: Eukaryota > Metazoa > Chordata > Actinopteri > Cypriniformes > Leuciscidae > Siphateles > Siphateles boraxobius. The sequence continues at coordinate 40,444,948 of NW_027509208.1, read as the reverse complement.
TTGATTTTTTCCTCTTCTCTCCAGGAACATGTGCAACACGTCCGACGAGTGCTTCAGAGGTTGCTAGAGAATGGGCTTTTTGTCAAGGCGGAGAAATGCGATTTTCAAGCACAGTCTGTTCCTTTCCTAGGGTACATCGTCTCGTCTGAGGGAATGCGGATGGATCCTGAGAAGATTAAGGCTGTGGTGGATTGGCCAAGCCCAGACTCCCGCAAGGCCCTGCAGAGGTTTCTGGGGTTCGCCAATTTCTACCGGCGTTTTATTCGCAACTTCAGCCAACTAGTCGCACCTCTGACTGCCTTGACCTCCCCCAGAACTACGTTCAGGTGGTCAGACACAGCCGAGGCTGTGTTTGCCAAACTTAAAGGCCGCTTCGTTTCGGCCCCCATCCTTGTCGCCCCTGACTCTTCACGTCAGTTCGTGGTGGAGGTCGATGCGTCAGAGGTGGGAGTAGGTGCAGTGTTATCCCAACGCTCTTCCACAGACGACAAGATGCATCCCTGCGCGTTTTTGTCCCATCGTCTATCCCCAGCTGAACGTAATTACGACATTGGTAACAGGGAGTTGTTGGCAGTCAAGTTAGCGTTGGAGGAATGGCGCCACTGGTTAGAAGGGTCGGGGGTACCTTTTATCGTCTGGACCGATCACAAGAACCTAGAATACATTAGGACCGCCAAAAGATTGAACTCCAGGCAGGCTCGGTGGGCACTTTTTTTCATTCGTTTTGATTTTTCCCTCTCATACCGTCCGGGTTCCAAGAACATCAAGCCCGACGCTTTATCTCGTATATTTGATTTTTCCGAACGCCCGTCCACTCCCGAGTGCATTTTACCCGAAACCCTATTTGTTTCCACACTCACATGGGAGGTCGAATCGAGAGTCGAGAAGGCCTTAGAAGGGGTAACGCCTCCGCCCGGTTGCCCACCGAATCGTTTATTTGTGCCGGAGGGATTACGGTCGGACGTCATCCAGTGGGGTCATAGCTCCAACGTGGCTTGCCATCCAGGAGTCAATCGCACTAGCTTTTTAGTCAAGCAACGGTTCTGGTGGCCACTTATGGCTCGCGACATTCACGATTTTGTTTTGGCTTGTTCGGTCTGTGCCACTGGTAAGACTTCCAATCGACCTCCAGACGGGTTACTTCAGCCGCTGCCGGTTCCTTCGAGACCCTGGTCCCATATCGCTCTAGATTTTATCACCGCCCTCCCACCCTCCCAGGGTAACACAGTAGTTTTGACTGTGGTGGACCGATTCTCGAAGGCGGCCCATTTTATTCCCTTGCCCAAATTACCCTCAGCCAAGGAGACAGCGGTGACGATCGTGGACCACGTCTTTCGGTTACATGGCCTCCCTAGAGACGTGGTCTCCGACAGGGGACCCCAGTTTGTGTCCAAATTTTGGCGAGAGTTTTGTAGGTTACTGGGGGCGACGGTTAGTCTGTCCTCAGGGTTCCATCCCCAGAGCAATGGCCAGACCGAAAGAGCCAACCAAGATTTGGAGAGGATGTTACGATGTTTGGTCTCCAAGAACCCTTCCTCTTGGAGCCAACAACTGTCTATGGTGGAGTACGCACACAACACGTTACCGGTGTCGGCCATGGGCCTATCCCCGTTTGAATGTAGTGTAGGTTACCAGCCACCTATTTTTCCCAGTCTGGAATCCGAGGTTGCGGTCCCCTCCGCTCACGCCTTCGTCCAGAGGTGTCACCGCACTTGGACTAGAGCCCGTGAGACTCTACTCCAGGTGGGGGCGCGCACCAAGGCCAAGGCAGATCGCCACAGGTCAAGGCCTCCCGTATACGTCGTTGGTCAAAAAGTGTGGCTTTCAACCAGGAACATTCCTCTTCGCACCGTCTCTAATAAACTTGCACCCAAATTTATCGGCCCATTTCCTGTCACCAAGATCATTAGTCCGGTGGCAGTCCGCCTCAAGTTACCCCCTGCGTACAGGAGGGTCCATTCCGTTTTTCATGTTTCAAAGATCAAACCCGTGTTTCATTCTCACATTAATCCGCCTACCCCGGTTCCTCCCCCGCCGCGACTCGTAGATGGGGAGACCACATATTCGGTTAACCGCATTCTGGACTCTAGGCGGAGGGGACGCGGATTTCAGTACTTGGTGGACTGGGAAGGTTACGGTCCGGAGGAGAGAAGTTGGGTGCCTGCCAGAGACATCCTGGATCACTCCCTTATCGATGATTACAATCGACAGGTAGGGGAGCCTGGGAACGCCAGGAGGCGTTCTTAGGAGGAGGGGTACTGTCACGGTAGACACATTCACTGTCCCTTCTAGTCTCGTGTTTATGTTGTTGTATGAGTGCACGTGTGTAGTGGGCGTGAATGTATGTCATTACCTAATCCGCTCCAGCTGATCATCATCACATCACCAGCTGCAGACTATCTCACCACTCTTTATATGCTCACCGCTGTTTTCTCATCCTTGTCAGATCGTTGTTTGATGTTGTCGGTGTTGGTGATCCAGTCTTCGTGTTCCTGCCTCGTGTTCCTGCCTCGTGTTCCTGTTGCCCGTTGTTCTGTGGATTACTCATCGTCTTGTGGATTATTGTCGTCTCACTGTCTTCTCGTCTCTGCACTTCTTCACGGACCTGACCATTGAAGTCCCTGCGTCACCCACCACCATCGGCTTGTACTGTTTCCACCATTTGTCCCGTTACTGTGCACTTATATTTAGAATAAAAGTTGTTACTCGCATTTGCTTCCTGTTCTCTATTTGGGTATCCATGACAAGAAGAGCAAAAACAAAAAGAATGGTTAGATGGAAATGAATGACATGTATAGCAGCATGCGGTAAGGCACATTCTTATCATAGAGCTAGACCTATAATAACGACAAGACATTTTCAAGCAATAGCCTATTGACATCATATCCGGGAGAGAAGTCAGTAATTCGAGTAAAATCACAGGCTTCGCTTATCCCGTGATGTGGGTGGGTAATTTCTAATTCACACGAGGTCCCAGATAATACTAATCATGTGTGAAAAGGGCTTTAAACAACCATGTAGGAAGACACAATGATTCATTGAATGGAAATAAATATTGTGATGTTTTTTCCATCAAGAGGTTCATCAGTTTTTGGTCCAGATCTTGTATTGTCAATGCAAGAGTCCAGCACTCTGTAAAGTCTCCTCCAGAACATCACAAAGACTTTCAATGAATTTCAGCTCAGGGGCCGTATTCACAAAGAATTTTAAGGCTAAAAGTAGCTCCTAACTGGCGAATTTAGGAGCAACTCCTAAAAATAATGGGCATGTCACTACTAACTTTAGGACCCCTTATTTTTTTTACTAAGAGTAATTCACGAAGCATTTTAGCCCTAAAAGTAGCACCTAAGTCTGGGACAGCTTAAAAGAAGTCGAGAGGACTCAACTCACTAAGACCTATTCACAAAGGATTGTAGCGCATATACCACCGCCTCTCGCAGTCGTCCGGGGTCCGCGACACAAGCGGGAATGCTGCATTGATCTGCAAACAAATCCTCTCCCATGTCTCACGCTTAGTTTTACTTGATATCCCAGTGTCGAATTTCCATTTTACCACTAGGAGTACTCCTAAATCACACTAAAATATTTTAGCTAGGAGTTTTCTCTTAAAAGTTATTCACAACGCCTTTCAGACCTACTCCTAGTAAGGAAAAATGACAACTCCTAAACTAAGAGTGAGTCTTCGTTGCTATGGATGACGTCAATTCTCATGCACGAGTTTCCTCGCAATGATTACGGTGATTGGTTGTTAGATGACAGGGCCATCATGCGGAACATAACACAGACACAGCAAATCATGGAATTACGACATCTAAATATGTCTGTGTCCTACACAAAATAATAACAGTAATGTCATCGAAATACATATATAATGACATGTTTGTGCAGGCCCCAGTGAAGTGTAATTCTAAAAAGGCAGAGAGAGAGAAAAAATGGTGAATTCAATTCAATTCAATTAAAGTCCCTGTAAAGGCAATTAAAAAAAAAAAATCTAAACACATTATAAATGTTAGAAATGTATTGCTAAAACACATTACAAAGACTGTGAACTGTGAAGTACTGAATTGTGGAGTTAGACCGTTAAACAGTTTTTCACCATTGATTTTTGAGTTTGCCGCTCAATCGTGAGTTACTGTCAGTATTATTAGTTACTACAGCTTACAGTTTGCTAGTTAGCTATGTCTTCGTCACGGAAATGCGTACTACCTGGATGCGATCACGTACAAAACAGATCGGTGTCCTTATTTAAATTTACTAAATACAATCACATCAAGAAGTGGTGGATTAATTTTGTGAAAAGCCACCTTGATGGAGAGCTGAGGATCACCACCAAAACCCGCCTCTGTAGTGATCATTTTACACGGGATAGTTTTATAAACTTTCGTCGGAGACAACTGGGATTCACTGATAATCCGCTGTTACTGGTGAATGGGGCCGAACGACTATCTCCCGCCTCGGCCTTCATCCTCCCGTCGCGCCGACAACTGGTGACATCATCCGCAGTGCGTGCCCACCAATGAGTGTAAGTTGCCTTGTGCGCTTATGTTATAATTAACCTAATAAGCTGCTAGGAGCATCCATTCCGGCTGTAGCGGGTGACAGTTGAGTGTGGCAACGGCAGCTTTACCACGAGTGGGCGTGGTTTCAGCGCAGCCAGCGGACACGCCCCCAGCGTTTGAGAGCAGAGACTACTGCTCATTTTTTCAAGATTTTGATAGCTTATTTTATGTACTTGCCGGCTTTTTTATCATTCAAATTGGGCTGGGTGTCTAATAACACATTTTTCTGTGATATGACAAACTCAGAACACATACTTCATTTTGACTTTACAGGGACTTTACTTTAAGGTAGCCTAATACCCTAATGAAACCGCCACTTGCCTAATAATGAAAAACGACACTTGCATTAACACTTGCTTGGTTAATTGACATCCTATTAGTATGGAAGCTTGTTTGCGCCACTGAAAAAATAAATAAAAAAATAACTGCGACTTTTTATCTCACAATTGCGAGATATGAAGTCAGAATTGTGAGAAATAAAGTCGCAATTGTGAGATAAAAAGTCGCAATAACCTTTTTTATTTTTCATTCTGTGGCGGAAACAAGCTTCCATAGCCTAAATAGACTACTTAAAGCAAGGAAATGTTGCTCCTATTGAAGTAATGTAATAGTTGAATGACGGTGGATTATGAACTCGCCAAAACGGAAAAGAAAGCCCAACTGTACGCAGGATCAGTTACTGCTGCTGGCCCAGTTGGTGCTGAGAAAATAAAATAAAATAAAATAAAAGGGAAATTCGACACTGGGATATCAAGTAAAACTAAGCGTGAGACATAGGAGAGAATTTGTTTGCAGATCAATGCAGCATTCCCGCTTGTGTCGCGGACCCCGGACGACTGCGAGAGGCGGTGGTATGCGCTACAATCCTTTGTGAATAGGTCTTAGTGAGTTAGGAGTCCTCTCGACTTCTTTTAAGCTGTCCCAGACTTAGGTGCTACTTTTAGGGCTAAAATGCTTCGTGAATTACTCTTAGTAAAAAAAATTAGGAGTCCTAAAGTTAGTAGTGACATGCCCATTATTTTTAGGAGTTGCTCCTAAATTCGCCAGTTAGGAGCTACTTTTAGCCTTAAAATTCTTTGTGAATACGGCCCCTGGTGTATAAGAACTTTCATAAATACATAAAAATTGTCATGAAAATAATTCTACAATACAAAAAATGCTCCTCAAAATAGGCTGTGTTTTCTTTAGGAAAAATCTTTTTCCTTATTTTGTGGGTGAAATATGATATGCAGATATTCTTGACAGGTTCCATGAGATTCAACATTATATATGACTGATTATCAATAAAAGACGGCCAAACAATCAAACAAACACTACTCATCTGATGAAAGCTCACTGGTGTGTGTTATGTCCCGGCCTCATGTTTTGGGATTCGTCCTGCGGGAGAATGACGTGCTTAGTTTGATATGATAAATGGTTTTCTAATTTTATCCTTCTGCCACCTGTCTAGCACTTCTGCAGCTCAGAAAATGACAAATCTGCCATCTAGAGAATGAGAATGAGACAAAGAGAAGAGTCACATTAATGAGGACACTTGAACGGACTGATTTTCCCAGCAGCCCCTCTGATGAGTTCAATAAGTGTTTGTGTGTCTCCATCTGTCTCTGTCTCTCTCTCTCTCTCTCTCTCTCTCTCTCTCTCTCTCTCTCTCTCTCTCTCTCTCGAACAAACACACAGAAACACATCAAAAGATTCAGAGCATTAAAGGATAGTTCATTGAAAATTTTACTTCTGTCATTGTTTACTAGCCTTAATTTCGCTCTAAACCAGACGTCCAGAGTAACAGATGGTTTTCAGAGCAATGGACTCTTTTATCTCAAAAGATCAATGAAAGCTTGATTTATGTGACCTCTTTTAATCATTTCTAAAAGTTCAACAAAGCCACATGAACATTTTCATCTGCTTTTCAGGAAACATCCATTTGAAGGATGAGTGTGCATCAACGATTTGTGATGCTGCATTAGTAAACCGCATCATAAAGGGAGAAAAGGAAGAAGAAATGATTCTCTGGCTTCCCCTTCAGCTCTCCCAAAGACTCATTTCATTTAGTTAGTCATTTTGTCACATTTAATCACTGCATATGCAAATACAAAAAAAGCAAAATATCAGTCTGAAGGAAGTCACCACAGAACAGATGTTAGGTGTTTCAATGCATTAGCTTCACAAACACCATCAGACAAATATAATGTTTGTGTGCATGTAAGCACTATATAAGGCTTGGGAAAAATATATTTTCTCAGTCAAGGAAAAAAGTTTCAATGGGGTTCTAAATAGAACTCTAGGGTTATTGACTAAATTTAAAAAAAAAACTTTTTTGTCAAAGACAATAGACATTTCTCCTTATATAGTGATTGCATAATACTTTTTAAGTTTAATAAAATTATTCCAGTTATAAAGTATGTTTACAAGCTGTATAATTCATAAAAAAATCTATTTAAAATTTAACTAAATTAATTAAAGCTAAATCCACAAAATTTGATGGCAACCACTAAAAGGTTCTAAATATGAAGTGGCTGACAGAACCCTTTAATTCTATAAGAACCCTTTCTTCAAAAGTCTACAGGTTTAGGGGGTAAATGTTTCTGGGAGAACAATTCCTTCAATAATAATAATAATATTACTAATAATATGACAACTAACAATTAGCAAAACACAATGCATGAATGAAAAGTTGACCAAATCCATTTCCATTCACTTTTTGGTCTCTCCTACCTCCTCAAAACTCATGCTTACAGTATGCATTTCCATAATTTTCACATAATGTTACTAAAGCACACATTAAGAGACTGAGGCACTGTTTACACCTGTTATTAAGATGCGTTTTGGTCAATCGGATCACAAGTGGACAACGCTAAATACAGGTGTAAACGGGGTCTAAAACGTTTTGAGCTTGTCCACTTTCGACCACTTCCAGAGGTAGATGAAAACACATTCGACCGGATTGCTTTCGAAGTGTAAACACTCATGAGGTCGAATGTGTTCAAACAGCCACAAAAGACTGTCTACTCTCCGTCTTCTGATCTAATGCGTGAACATTATGGGAAGAGCGCTACACAGACTTCAGATCTGTCGACTGAAGACCCAAGTTTGGTTTGAAGATGAAAAACAAACACAATGTTCTCTCACCATTCCTGATGTCTAACACACACTCACAGCGTTTGGCTGGTCTTGCGGCTGTCAGAGAAACTCTCTGTGTGTTTTTCCGTCGTCTCAGGTCGTGTTCATGTAAATTTGCGTGAGCTTATTTTGTCCATTAGATTGAAAGATCTGAAAAAATCCATACATTTATAAACACCCCCCCCCCCCCCCCTTGAAGAAATCAGGACAGAAGTGGATGAAAGTGGACAAAAGAGACTTTTGTTATGTAACGGTTATGTGTCTCCCTCGTCTTGTAATCCGATCTACCAAAACGCATCTTAATACCAGGAGTAAACAGGGCCTGAGTCTCCCTGGTGTTCAGTTCAAGGAACAATGACAGTACCCACAATCCTCTGCTCCACGAGCTGCTGCTTTATTTATTAGGCCACAATATCACAGAAGTCGTCTTCATGCATACATCACTGCTGTCTGAGACTGGAGATTATTAAAAATAGAGTCGTATTCATCCGAGATTTCCTGAGGTCGCATGTGGAATCAGGAGTCATTACTAAAGGTTTGTATTTCTGCCATGTAATTGGTCAAACTCGTCTCCGGATCCATCCACATTTGCATTTCTGTTCCTGGCAGACGGTTTCTTGTTGACCAAAGCGCTTCACGCTAAAAGCACTAAATTACAGAGCTCTGAGATTACGGATGTTAGATGTTCATCTGAGGGGTGTTTCAGTATCTCACACTTCACAACAAACAGGGAACATAATAGAGCTTTATACTGTTTCAACAAAACATCAGTAATTTGTGCCGAAAACCGCTGGATTTCCCCTAAACCTTTTCAGTTAAACTTGAAAACAGGTTGAACGTAAAATAAATACTTTAGACGTATTGTTCATGTTAACTAATGTAGGTAACTAATATTATCTAATGAAACCTTATTGTAAAGTACCAATAACATAATAGAATTTACAGTAAAATTACAGTATTTACAAGGAATCAAGCTCTTGACCTCAGCATTGTTTCCTTTTTTTTTTTTAAAGAAACAAAATGAAATTAAGTGGAATTAGAATCAAGTTATATTCATCATTAAATTCTACTTGATTCTTAGCTGACACTTGAGCTAGAAACATTGATATCAACATGTAATATGAGATTTTTATGTAAGATTTAATGTAAAAGACTGCATAAAATAAGATTAAAATGGTTTCGGTTTGGATTGAGCAAAGCTGAACTTGTTTCTGTCTAGTTTTTAAATTCATTAATATTTTAGCAGCAAGATATTTATGCTAGAGTTGCATATATGGAGGTGGCAGGAATTAGTTTGCTTGATTTTGAAAAATTGCTACATTTAAATGTTTTGCTGGTTTCAACATATTTTTCAGAAGGTTGAGTGTTGTGCGAGAGAGGCGAAAGTGACTTCTCAACATCCTCCTGCGTGTCTGTTATCTGTCATCCTCCTTTTCCTTCTATCGTATCATCCGTAGAGAACGGCACAATCGCTTCTGTTGCTTTGTTGAGGAATGCCTCTAAAAGCAAAACAGAGTCGTGTCAGGAAAAATCCTGCTCGGCGTGAGAGAATGCCAAGTCTCGCAGGTAACAGTCGTGACAGTGTGTTTGCTTTCAGCACAATGTCAGCCCCAGATGTGTGTCCCCAAGGTGTTCTCAGCTCTTATATGAGCATGTGCTTTATTGCTCTGTCATTTCCATCCGGGACTAGATATCTGCATTTGGAATCCAGTAAGGTCGAAAAACTTTAGTGCAGTCATAAAAACAAGCTCATTTTGATGAGGAAAAAGTCGCCTCATGCACTAATTCTAGAGGAATATGATGCAGAAACTGTAAATTGAGAAGGTTAACTGTATACTTTCAATTTATGGATGGATTTTTGCAGCCCATGAGTGCAAAATTCATGCACTGTCGCTTGAATTCATAATGTGAGAAATGCATGAGATGGTTGCTAGGGAATTATAGGGTTTTGTTACCTATATTATGGTGAAGTTTAATTCTTAGTGATACAGGTTTGATTGGTAACACTTATGTTAAGGTCCCATTAGTTAATGCATTAACTAACCATAAGCATAATAATAAAAATACAACTGTTCATTATTAGTTCACGTTGAGCTCAGGTACATTTAATAATAATAATAATAATAATAATAATAATAATAATAAAAACATTTTAAAGACACTCTAATAATAGCCTATTAACTTCTTTCACTCAGAATTTGTTACAAATTAATTACAAAGAAACAAGAAATGAGTACAAAGTACATAGACAATTTATCACAACTTTGAACTTACAGTCCATTAGTAAATGTTGAAATTAATATTTAAGTCAGGAATAAATTGACTTTTGATCGCTCAAATTTATTTGAAATTGACTTTTGATCGCTCAAAACCTGCCTGGAACTACTTCAGCTGTTCATTTACCGGGAAATTATTGCACACCTTAGAATGTTCGTCAACCAATCAGAATCAAGCATTCAACATAACTAAAGCTGTGTCCCAGTTCGCCTACTTATAGTATGCCCTAAAAGTATGTACTGTTTTTGTGAAGATAAAGTATATACTTTTGAGTGTGTATAGCAGAATAGTAGGCAAGCTTTACTGCTTCATTATAATTGTGTCTTTAACAGGGCGCTCTGACCGTTAGATACGGTCATCCTCTCACCGTTTAAACTGCCCTGTCAATCATCATGTCACAAAATCATCTATATTCAATTTCATTTAATTTCCAAATTTATTGGAGAGAAATGTAGTAGCGTGTGGGATTTTCATACAGATAACTCTCTTCGTGTTTGCATAATCATGCATTTAAGAGTTAATGACCAAATGTGTCTTTATAAAAGTTAACAATGTTACTGCAGATGAAATATAATGTGGATAACATTAAATATATATATTTTTTTAATTGATTATCTACTGATTATTAATCACGAGTCAAACCCCTCTCTACTAAGCCATTGGTCTCACACATCCGCCATGTTTGTAGTTTTAATTCCTATTTGTAGTTCTACAGTAGTTGTGCACGGATCTGCATTTCTGATTTTAACGGAAATAGTTGATGATCCGGGTATCTTTGGAATACTCATTTCAACATACTACGAGCATAAGATTACGCTTATACATCTTAACTACTGTGTTAACTAATGCTAATAATGGAACCTTATTGTAAACTGTTACCATTTGAGTAATGATAATAGATGCTTGACTTGGCAAACACCACTAATAACATTAAAAGCAATGGCTGTAAATGTGAAATCAGCACATGGATATGGATGCAAGCTTGTGTACGTGTGTTTCTAGTAAGACATACCCCGTAAAGTCTTAGTTTGTTTCATTGATTTCTGTTGTAATTCTCCCTCGGGCTGCAGGAACGAGCTGACCTCGACAGGAGGAGGAACAAACTCTGATGATGGATTTACACCCCCTCCAAACGCTGACCTTTTAATCTCACTGTTGTTCTGTTGCCAAGGCGACATGCCGGCGACCCACTCCGATCCGATCGGAGCCTTCCAGAAAATCCCAGAGCGTCCCGCCCACCCTTTAGCCGCTTTTGTGATGATTATGTGTCCGTTTGATGGTGTTTACCTGCCAAGACCTCACTGGAGGAGGAGAATTGAAGCTTGAAATGGATTTTATACAGTTTTGGCCTGCAGCAGCGACCGTTGATTGACAGCTGTTCAGTGGCATTAATGGTTCCATGAAGTCGTTATTTTTGGGGGTTTTTGCACACAAAAAGTATCCTCGTCGCTTGATAAACTTAAGATTGAGCCACTGTAATCTCTAAGACTATTTTTACGATGTCTTAAATAACTTTTTGGGGCTGGCAAGTTTCAATCCATTTGAAGCCTATGGAGGAGTGATCCAGCTCTCAGATTTAATCAAAAATATCTTAATTCGTGTTCCGAAGATGAACGAAAGTCTTACGGGGTTGGAACAACATGAGGGAGAGTAATTACTGACAGAATTTAAATTTTTGGGTGAACTATCCCTTTAAGAGTGGAAATGTCATTGGTGTTGTTATGAAATCAGTTTCTGGTTTTGTTTAAATTCTGCATTGAGGTTCAGCATATGTCCTGAGATGAGCCTTGTTATCCTGAAGGTGTATCATGTGTATTTAGAGCAGTTCTGTGTTTTCATGAGCGTCGTCACACTTGTTCTTCTGCTATTTTTGTCTCTGTGTTTTATTTCTAAGCTGTTGTGCTTGTGAAGTTGAGAAAGCGTAGACACCGACAGTGACCCAATTACCCTGAATTCTTCAACCTCGCTGAAGGCCTTATTACTACACCCTGAGACTAAACCTCTGAAGGAAACACATTCATCATGACTGGCACGATTTAGCCCACAGTAAATCACTCAAGCTCTGGGAGATGAGTTAGGAAGTCACTGATTACTATCATAGTAACATAAGTGTGCTTCTAATGTGAGGGTGTTTCCCAAATGAAGAGACCAGCACAACATCAAATTACCAGAATGCATTGTTTCGAATTCCATGAAAAATAATCAATGCAAGATGGCAGGGTCAGTTTTAAATTGTAAAAGTATTTCACAATAATACTGTTTTTACTGTATATTAGATTTAAAAAAACACAGTCATGGTGAGCAAGGGTCTTCTTTCTCGAAAAAAATCAAATAAATTAAATCATTTAATCCAGTAAATAATTTACTGTATAGTAAAATACACTCATTATTAATTCAGTCTATTGCATTAGATAAATTATTTAGCTGATGCATTAAATTATCAATTTAATTTGATTTGCATTTCATATTTCAGAAATCTGCTCACATTCAAATCACTTATTTCTATGTAGGCAGTAAAACAGAGCTGCTGTTTTACTAAGATAAACTTGTGTGTGGTCGTTTTCTGAGGAGGTGTTTTACCTGAGAGTTGATTTGCAGAGTAAACAATGAGAGGTGGAAAATAAAAGTGGGTGAAGTTGCCCAGAGCTCAGTGAACACAAGTATGTTATTTGTGTGTGCTGCGTTAGTGTGTTTGTCGGTTTGTGTGTGTGTGTGTGTGTGTGTTTGTGCGTGCGTGCGTGCGTGCCTGTGTGTGTGTGTGTGTGTGTGTGTGTGCGTGCGTGTGCGTGTAGCTGTGGGCAGTTCTTCCTGCACCTGTGAACCCACAATCCGACTCCATCAGATCAGCCTGAGGGAGACTGAGAAGAGAAGGGAAAATATGAAGAGGAGCAGGAGGAGAGATTTAGCTACTGTGTGTGTGTGTGTGTGTGTGTGTGTGTGCGAGTGTGCATGTGTGCGTGTGTGTGTGTGTGTGTGTGTGTGTGTGTGTGTGTGTGTGTGTGTGTGTGTGTGTGTACTGTGTTCTATAGATTATTATAATTTTTCCTGTTATATACAGAACACTAGCGTTTAAAAGTGTTTTGAAAAGAAGTCTCTTCTGCTCACCAAAACTGCATTTGGTCCAAAATACAGTAAAACAGTAATATTGTGAAATAGTATTACAGTTTAAAATAACTGTTTTCTATGTGAATATATTGTAAACTGTAATTTATTCCTGTGATCAAAGCTGAATTTTCAGCATAATTACTCCAGTCTTCAGTGTCACATGATCCTTCAGAAATCATTCTAATATGATGATTTGCTGCTCAAGAATCATTTATGATTATCAATGTTGTGTACAATTTTTTCCAGTATTCTTTGATGAATAGAAAGTTTAGCAGTATTTATCTTAAATAGAAAGCTTTTGCAACATTATACACTACCGTTCAAATTCAAAAGTTTGAGGTCAGTAAGATTTCTTTGGAAAGAAATTAATACTTCTATTCAGCAAGGATGCATTAAATTGATCAAAAGTGATGGTAAAGACATTTAAAATGTGTTGTAGAAATTTTAAGTCATTGATCCCTAACAGGTATCATAAGAGAGAGAACCTATTCAATGTATAAAAATATATGTGTGTACGTGCTTGTGCGTGACGTTTCAGGAACATATGGGACAGGACCTCTGACCTTAGGGACGGTCAGTTTTGGCCAGTTTATTTCAGTACCAGTTTGTGTCTTTAAGTAGAAACTGAACAGCAGTAAGGACCTTATCTGGGTGGGTGAAAGGTACAGCGGGTGAGGAGGAACCTTGAAAAGAGTATAAAGGCTGTCTCATATCTTCCTGTTGTGTGTCACTCTCTTGCACAGCGTAACTTCTGTGTACTAGACTGAACGTATTCTTGCAAGAATAAATACTTCTCTTTTTACTAATTTGACTCTGAGTGTCTCTTACGCAGAGATGATGTTTAACAGGATTTTTGCCACAGCAAATGTTTCAAAAGATTTCACCCCCCTCCTTTCATTGCTCCGCCCCCAAAATAACAAACATAGGCAACAGCTGGTGCAAGTATGGATGAATCAGCTGTGAATAAAAACATCTTGATTCTGTGAAACAGGAAAAACTCGTTCGGTGTTTCGGTAAAAAAAATGTTTTTCGGTGTAAAACATTTGGACTCTTGGAAACACATGATGAAGAAAATCACTGAAATAAGTTAGTGGGGATGTTTAAGTATAAACTTGAGAACAAGTTTCTTGGGCAGCTAATACTGTATATTCACTTACGTCACTGTCAGTGGAGTTTTAAACTTTAATTCAGTGCATGCAACAGGAACGTCTGTCAGAACACATGAAGGCTTGAGCGTCAAAACTGCTGTTTCTGATCAGTTGCATCATGAATCTGAAGAAACTGAGCGGATAATAAAGCTGCTGTCCGTCTGTGGCTGTTCTCCAGACTGATGGATCATCATCACATGTTTCCACTCGCTGTGACTCGTCATCATTCATCATGGAGACGCTGTTACACTCGCCACCTTTCAAATCACACGCTTTCTTGGAATCACGGTGATGAGGATTCAGTGTCGTAAAACAGTTTCCTTTGAACGCCACGTCAAATGAGATGTGATTGTAACACCATTTAACTCTCTAAGCACATGCAGAAGCTTTTATGGATTGTTACATCAGTTCCCTTAACAGTTTCCCATAATGCATCCTAGAGCGAGAAATAATTCCCTAGAAAGCGAGTACACGGGATGTCCGTCATTCACAAAGTTTGTTGATTATTAAATATTTTAGCTTATTTGATGATGCTTTCATCAGTCAGTAACAGTGAAGTACATTGTATAACTCCACTAAACACTTAACGTTTTACCATGTTTTTACCATGTTAGCATTCATTCTGCAGATCTCCTCCCTCAATAAGTGGTACTGGTGGTCTTGTTTGGTCGACCGGGTATGTCTCTTTTCATTTTATTTAATTTCATTTTATTATTAATTTCTTTTTATATTTTGTTTTTTAATTTTATATTATATTTTAATTTAATCAACCTATTTGATCTTATTCACCTCCACAGGGTTTAAAAAAAAAAGAAAATTTCACTTAGTAAATCAATGGCATACAGTGCATCCAGAAAGTATTCACAGCGCTTCACTATTTCCACATTTTGTTACGTTACAGCCTTATTCCAAAATGGATTAAATTAATTATTTTCCCCAAAATTCTACAAGCAATACCCCATAATGACAATGTGAAAGAAGTTTGTTTTAAATCTTTGCAAATGTATTATATATAAAAAATGAAATCTGTATCTTTCCACAACTACATTCATAATTTGAGTAACATGTATGGTTCATTTTATTAGTACAAGCAGTGTATGATGCCACTGATGTCCTTCTGAAGATCAGACGAACACCCAAAACTTTGGGTTATGGGTTTGATCAAGTCCTTCACCACGAGTATGGGTAGTGATAGCGACGCGATAACACACTAATGCAATTAGTTTGCAGGCGTTTTCATCAGTCTGACCGGCATGAAGTCATGCCATCCAATGTCTGACTGATTCAGTGATGAATCATAGAGCGACAGATTGAGTGTGTGAGACAGGAGCTGCTGTAATGTTCATTTACTTTAGATTGAAGATGAATGGTGTCATCAGGCGGATCTTCCTCTTCTGCATCTCTAATATTCCTCTCATCAATCTCTCTGCGTCTCATCCTTTCTTCCTGTTTTTCATCCTAAAACACACACACACACACACACACACACACACACACACACACACACACACACACACACACACACACACACACACACACACACACACACACACACACACACACACACACACACACACACACACACACACACACACACACACACACCCTAATGATAGTATCAACATTATAACAAATATTATATATTTATATATAAAACTTTATACAAGGTTTGAAGTCAGTAAGTTTAATATTTTTCTAAGAAAATAATATTTCTTTTATTCAGCAAGGCTCAAAATTGATCAAAAGTGACAGTAAAGACATTTATTTTGTTAAAAGATTTCTATTTCAAATAAATGCTGCTCTTTTGAACATTCTATTCATCAAAGAATCCTGAAAAGAAATGTCACGGTTTCCGCAAAAATAGTTCAATTTTATATAACTAGATACTAATTTATATTCTTTAAAATACCTTGGAGTAAATCATGATATAGGAGTTATAGGTTAAAACTTTGTGAGATGGGAACAATGTTTTTTAAACAATGTTGTGAATAATTCATATAATTCGCTTTTTTATATATATATATATTTTTTTTTTTATAAAACTATATTGGCAATTATGTTCCTATCTGATGCAACCTTAATAACCTAATTGTGCAGTGATAAACCGCAACTAGACTTCCAAAATGAAATCTGATTTTAAATATTGTTTTTAATAATTTCACCGAGAGAAACCATCGAAATGAAGGGATTTGTTGAAACTCACGGCAGTGCTGGTGTTTATTTGAATCATATTCCGAGCAGGTAGCAGCTGATTTTCCACGAGCTGATTCCTGATTCCTGAAGTGTGTCTCCAGATTTCCTGCTCGAGTCGCTGCGCTCTGTTCTCTGGGGATTAATGCAAAAACTGATTATGAATCAGCACCTCTCATCTCAAGAACATCATGAAAACATTCTGCTCATATTGATTTAAGCTTCAGCACCTTCAGGCTTCACCTTGAAACCGGTGTCTTATGCTTCTGACAAAAATGTGTCAATAACTTCTCTGATGTTTCTCATGCGAGGATGCATTTATTAATGCTACTAAGGAAAGCATTACTGCTTCTACTCAAGTTAGCGATTGGAACAAATGACCTTGCATATGATTCCTCATGTGTCCTGTGTCCAAGGAAGAGAGATGTCTAATATTAATTTTGTCAGCATATTCTAATCATTTCACATGCTGGATCTCTTTTACTTGAGTAACCACCAAACCAAGAGACATGTTAAAAAAGAAAAACGTTGAATCTTTTTAAGGCAAGTCACTACAGGCAAAACCTTAGATTTGTATTCCTATATATATATATATTCTGAAGGTTTTCACAGAGGATTTTGTTCATATATCATTCAGCTGATTTTAATAACATTTTATACCTAAAAACACATGGTGAAAATTGTTTTGTTTTTGTTTGTTTTTCTGGCCGTTGACAGTATTTTCTGATTTATGGAGTGATAAAAAGAGATTAAAAACCTTTGACTCTTATACGGCTTCATCCAATGTTCATATTTCTGTTCTGGAAATGTATGAGAATTAGCGCAAATTTAATTGGATAATGTATAATTTGAATATTTAGTAAACTAAATACAATGCACAGGGGAAGTATATCTACTAGGTTATCTGGTAGATGAAAATGTTCATTATTCCATTTTCTTCATAAATAATAATTTTCTGTAACACTTTATTTTACAGTGTCCTTTTTACGTATGTGACATGTACTTGCCATAGTAATAACAGTAAATTATGCATAATTACATGCAACTGACCCTCAACCAATCCCTAATCCTACCCTAACCCTATAGTAAGTACATGTACTTGCTTTATGTTACTCGGTACTTAAATATATAATTACACCGTAACAATGACACCTTAAAATAAAGTGTAGCCTAATTTTCTCCTAATGGTATTAAAGCTGTATTAATATGTCATTTAACTATGATATGACATATTGATGTCTTTCTGTCTGACCATTGATGTGTTTGTGGTTCATGATTGAATCCCCTATTAAAATGCATTGGGTCTAGACGTCTGCGTATTAAACCTCAGACGTCTGTCAGTCAATCAGGTTTTCTCCTTCTCCTGGTCAGAGGTGAGACGCTTCTGTGTTCGTGTCGTGTGTGTTATTAAAGAGAAGCTGAACCACAGATCCTCACAACTTCTCAGACGCGTTTGCATACAGGCGTATTTCGAGTAAATGGCGTGTTTTTGGTCTTTGCCACCATATGCCACTATCCTGATATTCCTCTGATTTCTGTATCTGAGTCTACTTTTTGCTCAAGTATGCATGAATGAGATTCACACTAGTCTTATCTGATTCATACTGAGATCTGCTATTAAAATATAAATCAGGAGGAATATGTCAGTATCAGTCAGACATGGGTTAACAGAGGACATGATAATATTACAGTAACATGGACACTTTTTCTTTTTTACTCTTTGTTTTGTTGTTGCTATAGTTCATTGTGGAAATTCTGTTTAGTTATGCTACAACAAAAATGTAGTAGTATGGATAATTCTATAATTCTATAGCGGACAACTATGCTCACTTATACTCTCTCTCTCTCTCTCTCTCTCTCCTTTTTTCAAGTTTGCATAATTTGCATAAGCAATTCTGCATAATTGGCCATTTAACAGCAAAATAATCACAAAAAGCGCAGTGCTACTTAAAGTTATTGACACATTAATGTGACAAAGAAACATACTTGAATGAGAGAATTACATAAAAAAGAATACAATTATAAACATACAAAATTGGAAGTGTATCTTTAGGATTTGTGCATTAGGTCAGCATTTGTGCATTAAAGTGACAGCAGCATAATTTACCTGTTGACATCTGTCAATTAATGTTTAAATCAAAAGAAAAAGTGAAAAATCACACTGCTCTTGACTGAATAACTTTAGCTTTAATAAGAATCGCTGTATTTATTTCAGTGAGGACTGTGCAGTGTTTTATTTTTGATCCTTTCTGCAGTCTTTACTGAATACTAATCCCACCTGAAACAAATTAAAGCACAGTTTATTTAAATTTGTATCTGCTTCCTACTGTTTGTAATATGTTTGCTCTTGTTTATAATAACAATATTGTTGTGTGTGAGAATTTGGTAAGTTTTTGAAATGTCATGTACATCCAGTGTCATAAATATTATAGTAAATATCGTATTCTAATAAAATAATCAAAAATTTTGGAAATAACCGGCACAAAATCATGAAAATATAGTGAAATCCTGGTGGGACTTGTATAAGACTGAAATGGGTCAGAGCAGGCATAATTTAGTCTGGATTTTATGTAGCATTATGTCTTCACACTGAATTTTGAGCAGGCACAGAGCAGCCTTAACTCTGCCGTGTAAAGATGCATTTAGTGTATATCAAACTCTGATAGAGGTTGTAAAGAAAATAGTATCTGGATTAAAAATGCCTATTAGATTGTTAGGTGCTCATCTTTAGTAATATTCAGCATCAGACAAAGAGCTAAATGCCTCAGAGAAAGAGCAGGATACTCTTAAGGTTTGTGTGAGTCAGACAGAGAGAGAGAGAGAGAGCAAGTGTGTGTGTTTGTGCTGCGACACAAAGAGTGAATTCATCCATTCAGACCTTCAAGTGTGTGACTCATCCATTACATCCACTGTGTTCCAAAACCTAGTGAGCTGCCTATCTAGACAGCATTTCAAGACTTCAGAGACCCCCAACACAAAAGCACTTTGGCGGGTTGAATTTCATATACAATATATACATTTTTGTCAAGATTGTGGTCAAGAATATAGATTTTTCGATACATATTGATCTTGAAAAACCTGAAACACTTGCAATAATCATTTCCCACAGAATAGATACATGATAAAAGCTGCTCTCTCTCTCTCTCTCTCTCTCTCTCTCTCTCTCTCTCTCTCTCTCTCTCTCTTTCTCTCTCTCACTCATATCTCCGACAGTGAGTGACACACAAACCTGCCTCTCTTCACTCACTCGTTTCAGTTGATGTGGATGAATATTGTTGCTGTTTCAGGGCTTGAATTTCGACGTGGGATTGCTCATATTGTGTATAATTTTACTCCTTCCCGCAGATTTTGTGCTCACACCTAAAGTGCGCGCACATAAAGCCTCCTCTCAGTACTAAACTGAGTTCTTTTCCACTGTGTAGCGACTGACCGAATCCTGTTTTCCTTTCACTACTGAACAAATATGAACACATATATGTTTAATTCACAAAACCTTGAATCATGTGAAATGGTGCCCCAATGTCTGCCAGCAGGTCATTGATTAACTCCATTTATGACGCATTGCGCAATCAAGAAACAGGTCCCCGTTGTTCTCGAAACCCTCACGTGGTGCACACCACGGATGGACAATATGCCCTAAGGATACACACACACACACCACACATACCCGCACACAAACGTCCTTTGTGTGCAACTTAGGATAGGAATGTCCTTAATGTATATAACACAGAATTGTATCTAACCTTCCTGTATGCATGCATATCTAATTAGTTTTGTCTTATTCTATAGATGTAATTGGAGACTGGTCTGTAACTTCAAATCTTAAGTGTATTTCTAAAGAAAGATTACAGTATCATCTTATGTAACTCTCCCTCTTGCTAGATCATAAAACTTTATGACCCCCAAAAGGAATTCCAAGGGAATCACAGCTCCCACTTGAATTCTGATAAAGAAAGAGGAATAGACTCTGCAATCTTATATTTTCTATAAGTATAACCACTTAAGAAATGTATAAACATGAATTTGATCTTTCCTAGGTCATGGTAGCCGGTATTATGGCTTTATAGTCGTGTGAGTGAACATTAAATGTGTGTAATTCTGCATATGAATGTAACTCTATGTTTCTTCTACTCGTTCCGGCCATTCTTGGTACCTGTTTGACCGTCTTGTTTTGACTAAACCAGTCATACATAGGATATTACAGTAAAATGTATTGTTCTGTGTGTACA
Source organism: Siphateles boraxobius (assembly GCF_051911475.1). Taxonomy (NCBI): domain Eukaryota; kingdom Metazoa; phylum Chordata; class Actinopteri; order Cypriniformes; family Leuciscidae; genus Siphateles; species Siphateles boraxobius. The sequence goes on along the minus strand of NW_027509208.1, from coordinate 40,424,323 downwards.
ATCTTTCTGGCTAGAAATGACAAAATGTTATACCATCGTAAATTATCCTGACAAGACAAAGAAGAACTTTTCCCGCTCAAGATGCTCTAAGATGATTGGTTCACATACGCGAAGCATTAGTGAACCCCTCCTCTCCATAAGAGACGGACACAGGAGTTTATAAAAGAAAGCACTTTCCCTGTGAGAGGTTTCCGGTCCCATGGCTCCTTAGGGAGCTTTACACCGGGTTTCTTTTCTTTTCCTTTCTTTACTAAGTTTTATTTTCATTTTCGCCTCTCCCTCCCTCCCGACTCTGAACTATTTCCTTGGTAACTTCACGTTCGGTGAACCTTTAAAACTTCCCGCGAGTCTGCTCACCCCGGAAGACACGAAAGAACCAGCCTATAGCGCAGAAGGACAAACACGCATACGACTCTGTGTTCTTCAGCTCACACAAAGAGAACCATATACGCAAGTATAGGTTATTGATTTGATTTGATTGATGTGATTTCTTGTTGCCTCTCTAAGGGTTATTGTCTGTGATTTTTGCCATGCTGCGATCACCCCGGTGATCTCTCTCATCCTGACCGTTAGTTTCACTTTCTCATCCTCTATCTCTCTCTCTCTCTATATATATATATATATTTCACTCTCTCTCTCTCTCTCTCACTCAATCTCTCTCTCTCTCACTCCCGTTGTTATTCGTTTGTCTCGTTAGTTTTACTGTTTATTGTACATACATGTATCCCGGGTTTAAATGTAGAATACTGTATCCGTAGTTTCATTTTATTAAAACCATTATATTCTTGATTGCTAATTGTCTAAAGTGTCACGTGTCTGTCCTGTCTCGTATTGCACATGGGTGTCTTTGTTATGTTGGGCCATGTGCTTTTGTCATTGTTTGATCCCTCCCCCTCGTTACCTGATTAGTGTTTGAGTTCTTTCACCTTTTCCCTCTTGATTTGTTCCCTATTTAAGTCTCTTCTTGTTTGCTGTCTTGGTCGGATCTTTGTCTTATGTTACCCCTGTTCCTTGTGATGGTGTTCGTGTTCTTGGTCAGTGTTTGTCATTCTAGTTCAGTTCTGTTTTATGTTTGATTGATTATGTTTTCCCCCTTGTGGGTTTTTGCTTTGTGTTTTTGTTTTCATTTGTTAATAAATATCCTTTTACTGCACTTGAGTCCTCTTCTCCACTTTTTGTAAATTGTATCGTGACATAAAGTGCTCATTTTTACAAAGTCAATGAAGTGTTCGACCCTTTAGCTACAAAGCTTTACAATTCGTTACTATTTCAGTAACCTAAATTTTATAATAACAAGAAGGTGATTTTTCATGGCCAGAAAATAGCTTTTTTGGAATTATAAGAAAGAGATAATTTTTGTTGAAAATTGATAATCTTACGGCCGTTTGCTGGACAAACAGATTGTTCGATAACTAAATTAATTCCATTTAAGGTTATCTCATATAATCGATCTGTAATAAGACTATTGATATATTAATGACGAACCATAACCCATTATGGTGAACATTCATATATACAATCGATCTATTTTCAGCTTCGATAATTTAACTGTAATGTGCAATATATTAATCATTCATGATTAATTATTAAATTCCCTATATATAATTTGAGCTAATTTAATGTAAGACTCATTGTCGCTACAACTGCTTATTGCACTTAAACAGTCAAATACACACAAACTAATGTCAAAATGCTGGTCTTGGCGAGTATTCATGTACAGTAAACAGTCAGTTATGTTTAAGTGAATGCAAACAGTAGAGAAAGAAAACGCCGTATAATGAATCCACGTGTCAGGTTTAAAGTGACAGCAGCCTAATATACCTGCTGCCAAATTATGAGATCATATTAAAAATATAAATATAGCAGTTTTTCCCCATGATATCAATGTCAAAATTGTGTTTAATTTGCTAGCATCGGCACATGCAATGCCTGTGCATAAATCCGGCTCAGGCCAGAGGTCACTCTTCCGCCGGAACTAGACTTGCGCACAGCCATTGCTGGAAGCCAGTCAATAGCTTATAAAGTTATAAATATGGATATTTTTCTTACACAAACGCATCACAAAATCGCTTCAGAAAGCCATTACTAACCCCCTGGAGTCATATCGATTATACTTTTTATGATGGATGGATGGATGCTCTTTTTTAGGCTTCAAAATCTAAGGTACCATTTACTCCCATTATTAAGCTTGGAAGAGGCAAAATATGTTTTAATATAACTCTGATTGTGTTCGGCTGAAAGAAGAAGGTCATTAACACCTGGGATGGCTTGAGGGTGAGTAAATTATGGGAGAATTTTCATTTTAGGGTGAACTATCCCTTTAACTAATAATCAGAGGGTGGAAAATTGGTCTTAAAAACTCTGTGGTACAAGGAACTTTGACTAACATAATAATAAAATGAATTATTTATTTGTTCATCTTGTTTGCATCGCCCTGGTTTAATCTGCAGTTTTGTTTTCCAGCAGGAGATTCTCCAGTGTGTCTGACAGTGAGTAACATGCATTTCTGTAAAGCACAGAGGGGAACATCTCTGCACGAGCAAGAAGTCAGAATACAACTGTGTCATCTCAACACGGATATTTTGTGAGAATATGCCAAAAATAAAACATCCTCTCTTGTTGCCATTCTTGGAAAAAACCAAGCTGAGCTGACAAAGACTGTAGCCTCACAGGGTGTTTGACAGCTGCGTTTGAGTCTTTAGAAGAAAGTTTTATACCACGAGTACACACTTTTTAGGCAGCATTATCTTCAACGGTAGCTGGAAACATGACTGAACATGCACTGTTTAAAAGTTTGGGGTCAGAAAGTTTGTTTTTTTAAAGAAATGACTTTTATTCAGGAAGGATTCACCAAATTGGTCATAAGTGAAAGTACAGACATTACAAAAGTACAGACGTTATTTCAGATAAATGCTGTTCTTTTGGGCTTACTTTTCATCAAATAATCTTGAAAAAAATATTATTTTTCAACATTGGTAATCAGAAATGTTTCTTGATCAGCAAATCATCATATTAGAATGATTTCTGAAGGATCATGTGACTCTTAAGACTGGAGTAATGATGTTGAAAATTCAGCTTTGATCACAGGAATAAATTGCATTTTATTATACATTAAAATAGAAAACCGTAGAAAAATAGAAATAGAAAAAAACGTAATAGAAAAAATTACTGTTTTTACTGTATCTTTGATCAAACAAATGTAGTCTTTGTAAGCAGAAGAGACTTAATGACCCCAATAGCTCAGTCAGGATTATTACCATTAACTAAAACTGGGAAGAAGAAAAAAACGTGTTATTCGAAATGAAATAGACACTGACTGAAAGAAAATAAAGTATAAAAAAAATGCATTTATTGTAATTCAGCTAGTTGCATAATTTCTTTTTTTGTTTGTTGAAGTTGGAATGCTAAAAATACCTTTTTACAAAAAATAAATTGAAATTTGAAATTATAAAAATGAAAATAATTCAAAATATGAACAAAAAACATAATAGTATATATCAATAATACGAAAATAACCTTGGGCGGCGTAAGTTATTAATACAATTCTGTGTCAGTAGAATAACATGCACAATAAGAGCAGAACATGAATGATATAGATGTGGTCTCGTTGGGAATGAAAGCAGAAGTTCAGATGTCAGTGTGATTCAGAGATGCTGTGTTTCCCTGCGGTGTCTAACGTCTGTCTGATCAATGATCTACAGATGACGCTGCGCTGACTCTAATCAGTCTTCTCTTGTGACACTAACGAGTTTAATTTTGACATATTCATAATGAGCACAATTCATCAGGATATGTATTCTTGAGAAATGTAACATGGCAAGAGTTTCAGCCAAACTACCACAGTTTACCACAGCTTTTGTTGCCATTATTTAAACCCCCAAAACCAAGAGTTTTGCACATGCAAACACTAATCTGCGCGATTGCTTATATTGTTGCAAAAATGTACAGTATATATACTGTATGTGTATATATGTGTGTATATATATAACAATTTTTTATAATTTTTAATATATATATATATATATAATTTTTAAATATAAAATAAATAAATATTAAAATAATATTTAATATAATGATTTTCTGTAAAGCTTTGAAACTATATATATATATATAATTTATTTATTTATTAAATTATTAAATTGTATTTGCTTGAAACGATGCGTATTGTGAAAAGCGCTATAATACATAACTGACTGACATGACTTATGATTTTACAGTAGTAAAAATATCTGTCGCAACTATGGCATTTTGGCTAGATAGGTAAATTGTTGTAAGGGTTTTAGCGGCAGAATATCTGGCCTTGTTTATATCGTTTTGCACTGCATCTGGTGGTAATGCCGAACTTTAACACCACACCAGACAGACACAGGGCAGGAAAAGGACTGAAAACAAATGAACAGTTGTTGCCATAGTAACAAGCGTTGACGGGTAGCTGCCAACTATTGTACCTGCTGCCAATGGGGAAGCTTCGGTGTGTTTGAAAAGCTCTTAATTAATTAGCACAGGTTTACAAAGTGACGATATTGGTGAGCATGTTTAAATCTGGACATGTTTCACACATTAAAGGTCATTAGCACATTACATCTCAAAAATCACCTAGGCTACTGTCAGATTATAATTAATTACTTCACACCTGATTAAATAAACAGGGTCCATTAGTATATAAATATTAAAGATATAGTTTGGCAAGACATTTTAAAATAAGGTATCATTTGTTAACGTCAGTTAATGCATTAACAAACATATACTATCAATGAGCAATATAGTGTGAGTGTTTGGCATGGTAATGTATATGACAATGTTGATATGTTTGGTCTTGGTGGAATAGATCTGCTACACTGCTGTTATTGCTGCTGCTGAAGTCAAGAACGGACTTGCTCCTGCCAAATCAATACATACGAATATAAAATGCTGCTGTGAGCAAGTAAGACATGCTGTTGCTGTACAATATAGCACACATGAATTACCCATAGCAGATCTATACAGGCGGAGCTGGGGAAGGTTTCTGAAAGTGCACAGTAAACTGCTACAGCAAATGCTGATCAAGTGTTTGAAGGTTGAGCGGCTCATTGGATACTGATACAGCAGGAAACCAATCAGCTGAGCCCTATAGAGAATGGTGTGATTGCAAGAGGAATTGAGTTAAGAACCAATCAGCCTGCGCCATCTAGAGTTTCATGACAGAACTTTATATATTTTACAGCATTTATTAACCTTTTTTGATAATGTTCATGTTTATTTTAGTTCACAGTTCATTTATGATAACAGATACAAATTTTGATCTTAAAAAAATGATTAAGATTATTAAATGCTATAGAAGTCATTTTTCATTGTTGTTTCATGTTAACTGATGTAGTTATCTAATGTTAACAAATTAAAATATGTTTCTTGCACATGTGTTTATGTGTAAAGCTTCATTAAACATGAACATAAAAATTAAAATATCCCAGGACACAAACTCAGATGATGCTTTACAGCACAATTGGAATTTGTCTCATATTTGAAGTTTGCATCATTGATTCTGTTAATAATCTGCATTAAAGTGCTTGACTTGAGGTGACTTGACTTGATCTTTAAAATAATTCAGTAATGTTTATGCCAAAATACCACAGGAGACGAGCAGGACTGAATTAACTCAACTGAATCAGGTGTGGAGGAATAAATAAATCACTGTGTGATGTGTCTCCTCTCAAACCTCTATATCCAGACAGAGATGTAGTAACAGGTGATGGTTTTTCCATTCTCGAGGAATGACATTCTCAGTCATCTTTCCTTAGCACTCGTTAATCTATAAAAACACAGTTTTTGTTTGTCTTTCCATCCACACTCTTTCTGTAGCCTTGTGTGAAGTGCAACCGTAAGTGTGTCTTTCTGTTTGGATATTGATGTAGATTGCAGTACGTACTTGAGGCAATATATCATTTCTGTCAAACGCATTTTGTGAACCTGCATGAAAACGCATTTGCGTAGCTAGAAGTACACATCGCATTGGTTGCTTTGCATATTGTGTGGAGCAAGTTTTGGGCCTTATACTAAACAGCTAACAAAAACAACAACTATGCTCAGTTTGTACTTAGGCGCCCTCAAAGTGAAAAAAATCCTACCAACCCCAAATCAAATGGCTCACTTCAGGCGACGTGTGCAGTCAGTGAACTAGATTTACAAATGGATGGGTAATGTCAATAGACAATTAGGAGTTCACTGGCTCTCTCCACCGAAAGCTCATCAGAGAGCTGGTAATTAGAACAAACTGAGCTTAAATGCTCACAAATGAAAGAGCCGATCGCTGCAAACAGCAGGTCAAGGGCTTTAGTCAGCGACACGCAGCCCAAATGAAGCTTCACACTCCCAGAGACTCAGCAGTGAGCCAGAGAATAAGGGCACGTCTGGAGCTGACGCACATCCCGTGTGTGTTAGGACACCTTTTACTGGGAAATAATTTCATTTACAAATCACAGAGTAATAATAATATAATAATAATGTATTTTAAATAGCGCCTTTAAAAGTTGCTTTCTCAAAGCGCTTTACAGGCAAACATAACAACAGTGTAATTTGAAAGATGTAGTAATTTGAAAGATGTATTCATTGAATGCATTTTGTGCCAAAGCAATAAGAAATGATCCACAGTTTAGCCCACATATACTTCTGTTGTGCTCACTGTGTGAAGAGTTTTGAAAAAGTGACCTAAGTATTGAGAAATGTGTCCTAGCGACTGTAAAAAACTGTAAATGAAAGCCTACTGAATGTGTTTGTGTGTGTGTGTGTGTGTGTGTGTGTGTGTGTGTGTGTGTGTGTGTGTGTGTGTGTGTGTGTGTGTGTGTGTGTGTGTGTGTGTGTCATTGCAACTTGTTTTTGCAGTAGAGGGTTTGTCAGATTGATGCTCATTGAGACGGGCAGAAATAGAGGGATAGAAAAACAGGAACAAGAAGAGTTTAGCTGTCAGTGTCATTTAGAGACTCTCTCTCTCTCTCTCTCTCTCTCTGTGTGTGTGTGTGTGTGTGTGTGTGTGTGTGTGTGTGTGTGTGTGTGTGTGTGTGTGTGTGTGTGTGTGTGTGTGTGTGTGTGTGTGTGTGTGTGTGTGTGTGTGTGTGTGTGTGTGTGTGTGTGTGTGTACAAGTATCAGTCTGTCACTTTCTCAGACACAGACGGATGATAGTGGAGGAGACCCGCTGTGAATGTCATCTCTAATGTTATTTGTCCTGTAGGACGGGTGCTCGGGTCAAACACACACACACACACACACACACACACACACACACACACACACACACACACACACACACACACACACACACACACACACACACACACACACACACACACACACACACACACACCTTCTGTCTCTCCAGAAACTTCATTCTAACATTCAGCTCTCAAAACCAGATTATACACATACAGTCAGATTAATGGAGGCTGACGTGTAGAACTGACTGTTCAAAACAATTTCCAAGACACATTTTGCTTATTTTTCACAAACAAGCACACATATAATCAGTGAAATAAAGATGATTGTGGTGAGTGAATCCTTTAAAGAGTTTCATTACAGAAATATTGATATTTATTTCATTATATATTTTATGTAATAAAATTTCGAATCACATGGCAGTTGCTTCAATGCAATTAGGGGTGTGGTCCTGGTCAAGACAATCTCCTTAACTCCAAAACTGGATGTCAGAATGGGAAAGAAAGGTGATTTAAACAGTTTTGAGCGTGGCATGATTGTTGGTGCCAGATGGGCCGGTCTGAGTATTTCACAATCTGCTCAGTTACTGGGATTTTCACACACAACCATTTCTTGGGTTTACAAAGAATGGTGTGAAAAGGGAAAAACATCCAGTATGCGGCAGTCCTGTGGGTGAAAATGCCTTGTTGATGCTAGAGGTCAGAGGAGAATGGGCCGACTGATTCAAGCTGATAGAAGAGCAACTTTGACTGAAATAACCACTCGTTACAACCGAGGTATGCAGCAAAGCATTTGTGAAGCCACAACACGTACAACCTTGAGGCGGATGGGCTACAACAGCAGAAGACCCCACCGGGTACCACTCATCTCCACTACAAATAGGAAAAAGAGGCTACAATTTGCAATAGCTCACCAAATTGAACAGTTGAAGACTGGAAAAATGTTGCCTGGTCTGATGAGTCTCGATTTCTGTTGAGACATTCAGATGGTAGAGTCAGAATTTGGCGTAAACAGAATGAGAACATGGATCCATCATGCCTGGTTACCGCTGTGCAGGCTGGCGGTGGTGGTGTAAAAAGGTGTGGGGGATGTTTTCTTGGCACACTTTAGGCCCCTTAGTGCCACTTGGACATCGTTTAAATGCCAAGGCCTACCTGAGCATTGTTTTTGACCATTTCCATCCCTTTATGGCCACCATGTACCCATCCTCTGATGGCTACTTCCAGCAGGATAATGCACCATGTCACAAAGCTCGAATCATTTCAAATTGGTTTCTTGAACATGACAATGAGTTCACTGTACTAAAATGGCCCCCACAATCACCAGATCTCAACCCAATAGAGCATCTTTGGGATGTGGTGGAACGGGAACTTCGTGCCCTGGATGTGCATCCCACAAATCTCCATCAAGTGCAAGATACTATCCTATCAATATGGGCCAACATTTCTAAAGAATGCCTTCAGCGCCTTCTTGAATCAATGGCACGTAGAGTTAAGGCAGTTCTGAAGGCGAAAGGGGTTCAAACACAGAATTAGTATGGTGTCCTAATAATCCTTTAGGTGAGTGTATGTCAGTGCCATTGTTTTGTCTCAAGATGTACACCAGTAATGTTTTTTTTAAAGGCACGTTTAGAAAACGTACTTAAATGTCCTAATTGAACTAAGGCCTAATCCTGGCTTAATCTAAGACCTGTCAGTAAAACCAGGCCTTAATGTGCATGACATATTTCTTATTTTGTTCTTATGTTTCCTTTTATTGCTGTGGTCTTTTATTGATTTTATTTAATTATTTAATTATAAAAACATTAAAATAATTGCATTATTTAATTAATACATTAAAAATACATCAAAATAATTTACATATAATGTATGAGGCCATATTAAAACGGCATCATAAAATGTATATTTTACCATAATAACATTCTTTAACAAATTAGTGTGTCACGTTCCCTTTCAAGGGAACTCAAGCTGCGTTTGAGACGCGGTGGGAATGCTCTGCATGATTACGTCATGAAGCACGGGTAAAATCAGTCCAATGGAAGCCCGCTACGACATAGGTGACGTCATAGACCAGGAAACTATAAAGCAACCCTGAAATCAGACCGCGACAGCTCCTGCACCTTCAGCAAGCGTCCTCTGTGATATCTGTCCTTGTCTATTTATTGTTGTCTGTCAACCCCAATATATATACATATATCTATCATTATTATGGCGAGCAAGCAAGATTATAGACGGTGTGTTGTTCCCTGCCCTCGTTATATTACGGGTGGGGACACACATCAGCTTTGTGTTGCTTGTTTGGGAGTGGAGCATGCCCAGTCAGTCCTCGAGGGAGCTGATTGTGTGCATTGTATGAGTCTATCTATAAAGACGCTCCGTTCTCGCCAATCGTTCTTCGAGGAGGACGGTTCGGTTCGCGTTCCCCGGGGTGCGGGTCCCGCAGTTCCTGAGGCACAGCGTCGACTTTCATCTTGGGGTTCGCAGACGTGCCCAGCCCTTTCTCAGACCTTACCTGCTGGATTCGGTGTCTCTGCCCAGGAAGGAGCCCGCCCTGCGGTTTCTTTACTGTTGGGTAAAGCGTATTCGCCAGCAGGTCAGGCCGCGGCATGCTTACACACTATGTCAATTCTCCAAGCATACCAGGCTGACCTGCTGAGGGACATGGACGATTGTGAGGAAGTTAGTGCTGATGCAATTCGAGAATTGCGTCACACGACAGATCTATCTCTACGGGCCACCAAGGAGACGGCCAAGTCTGTGGGCCACGGAGCATCATTTATGGTTGAATTTATCAGAAATAAAGGATAAAGATATGTCTGTTCTTCTGGACGCACCGCTGTCACCTAAAAGTTTGTTCGGTGACACTATAAACTATGTCGTTGATAGGTTTCAAGAAAATAGGAAACAAGCGGCTGAGTTTCAGAGGTTTCTTCCTCGCCGGTCCAGTGTCCCCGAGGCTGCTCGTATTATAAAGCCTGAGCAGCCTCGTCCGTCTACGAGCTCCGCACACCGATCCCAGCACCTCCTCAGTCTGGGGTTCCTGAGTGGCGGTCCAAGCCTGTCAGAGGTAGAGAAGATCTGAGGACTGTTATCTCTAAGAGAGCTTGGTCTAAGAAGAAGTCCTGACGCCGAGGCTATCAGGCTTCTAAGGGTGGTCCCCTCCAGGGAGGAACGATTCCGAGGAACCGTCCCCCCTTGCACCCTCCGTGGGGCGACTCTCCGAGGAGAGCCACAGCGTTGCCACTTAGGTTGTTCCCTGCAGGTTCGCCGCTTCAGGGCGCCGAGGTGTCAGCGTCCCCGTGCAATCCTCTGAGGAGGGTTGTAGAACGGTCAGTTCGGTTGTTCCCTGCCGGTTCGCCGCTTCAGGGCGCCGAAATGATTGTTCGATCAAATCCAGAGGCCAGTCTCGAGTGACTGGTTCCCTTATCGGAATTTCTGGCAGCGTGGAAACTTCTGCCAAATATTTCTCTATGGGTCCTGCACATAATAGAAAAGGGTTACAGAATTCAGTTCGGTTCTCGTCCGCCCAGATTTCAAGGGGTCCTCCCTACCATAGTGGACTCACAGCAGGCTCTGGTTATGGAGCAGGAAGTACTGACACTTCTTCAAAAGGGAGCTATAGAAAGGGTTTCTCCTCCCAGCAGAGAGTCAGGGTTTTAGAGCCGTTATTTCATTGTTCCAAAGAAGGATGGAGGGTTGTGTCCTATTCTAGATCTGTGCCAGTTAAACAGCAGAGTTCAGAAACTCAAGTTCAGAATGCTTACACTCAAACAGATTGTATCACAGATTCAGTCCGAGGACTGGTTTGTCACAATAGACTTGAAGGACGCGTACTTCCATGTCTCTATCCATCCTCATCAAAGGAGGTTCCTGAGGTTCGCTTTCGGGGGCAAAGCATACCAATATCAGGTTCTTCCATTTGGCCTAGGTTTATCACCCCGTACCTTTACAAAATGGGTGGATGCAGCTCTGGCTCCGTTGAGACTCCAGGGTTATCCGCGTGTTAAATTACATCGACGATTGGTTGATTTTAGCTCAGTCAGAGCAGTTGGCAGTTCAGCATCGAGATGTTGTTCTGTCCCACATAAAGAGGTTGGGGTTGCGGCTCAACGCCAAAAAGAGGCTGCTCCTCCCTGCTCAGAGGACCACTTTTCTAGGTGTAATTTGGGATTCGACCACAATGCAGGCACGTTTGTCTCCTGCTCGTATTTCTGCGATTCTCACAACCACAAAGAATGTGAAACTAGGCCAGTCACTCACTGTAAAACAGTTTCAGAGACTGTTAGATCTCATGGCAGCTGCGTTCAACGTAATTACTTTTGGCCTTCTGTACGAGAGACCCCTGCAGTGGTGGCTCAGGACCAAGGGGTTTTCACCGAGGGGAAATCCGTTCCGCAAGATCAAGGTCACGCGGCTATGCCTTCGTGCCTTCCTCGCCCAGGGCCCAGTGCAGGGGGCTTCCTGTCGACTCGTCTCGCTTTCGACGGATGCTTCCCTCACGGGATGGGGGGCGGTCATGAGTGGCCGCTCGGCGCAAGGTCTTTGGCAGGACCATCAATGTTCCTGGCACATAAATCGTCTGGAGATGATGGCGGTATTTCGAGCTCTCAAATATTCCCTGCCAGACCTGAGAGGCCATCATGTGTTGGTCCGTACAGACAACACTTCGGTGGTCTCCTATATCAACCATCAGGGGGGTCTGAGGTCACGTCACCTTTGCTAATTGGCCTATCAGATCCTCCTATGGGCCCAGGGGAAGTTATTGTCGCTCAAGGCGGTATATATTCCGGGGCGTCAGAATGTGGAAGCAGATATTCTGTCGAGACAGGGGCTGAGGCCCGGGGAGTGGAGACTTCACCCCGAAGTGGTGGAGCTCCTGTGGGGAGAGTTCGGTTGTGCTCAGGTAGACCTTTTCGCATCATCAGATTCAACCCATTGTCCCATGTGGTTCTCTCTAACGCACCCGGATCCTCTCGGTCTGGATGCAATGGTGCAGGTGTGGCCGAGGCTGCACCTGTACGCCTTTCCCCCGATATCTATGCTTCCGGGGGTTCTGGAGAGGGTTCGCCGAGAAGGGGCTCGTCTGCTACTAGTAGCCCCTTATTGGCCGACCCGAGTTTGGTTCTCGGACCTGGTGTCTCTTCTGGACGGCTCCCCCATGGAGATTCCACTCAGGGGGGACCTCCTGTCTCAGGCCGGGGGCACGATATTTCACCCTTGGCCGGAGTTATGGAAACTGTGGGCCTGGCCTCTGAGGGGGCCCGGCTCAGGGAAACCGGTCTCTCGATCGATGTTGTAGAAACCGTTCTTCAATCCAGAGCTCCTTCCACGAGAAGGCTGTATGCATTAAAATGGAAACTTTTCACCACTTGGTGTGGTGAACGTCAGTTCGATCCTGTTAACTGCCCTGTTGGTTCAGTTCTTGATTTTCTGCAGGACCGTTTCTCTGCCGGGTTATCTCCTTCTACCTTAAAGGTTTACGTGGCGGCTATATCGGCCTACCACACCCCTCTGGGGGGTACTTCTATCGGGAGAGATCCTTTAATTACTCTCTTTCTCCGTGGTACACTGAGGTTGAGACCTGCACTGCACTCTAGAGCACCGGCTTGGGACTTGGCCATTGTACTTGAGGGTCTGGCTTTGGCTCCCTTCGAGCCCTTCGAGGAGGTTTCAGAAAAATTCCTCACTCTAAAATACTTTATTTCTCCATGCTATTTCATCTATCAAGAGAATTGGTGATTTACATGCTCTGTCGGTTGCTCCTTCATGTCTGGAATTTGCACCGGGTATGGTCAAGGCATTTCTCTACCCCAGACCGGGTTATATTTCTAAGGTCCCACTAAATGTTGGGGGCCCAATAGTGCTGCAGGCCTTTTATCCTCCACCCTTTAATACCCCAGATCAGGAACTGCTTAACCTGTTATGTCCAGTCCGGGCTTTAGATGCCTACGTTCACAGAGCTGCCCTGTGGCGTAAATCTGAGCAACTATTTGTTTGTTTTGGGTCACTCAAGAGAGGATGCCCTGCATCTAAACAGGTGATGAGTAAATGGATAGTCGGGGCTATTGCATTGGCTTATGAAGCGGCCGGACAGCTTTCACCTATGGCTGTGCGGGCCCATTCTACTCGGAGTATGGCGGCCTCTACGGCCTTAATTTCGGGTGTTTCCCTTCTTGACATTTGGAATGCGGCTGGATGGTACTCTCCGCATACATTTGTTAGGTTTTATGACCTTGACCTCTCCACTCCTGGGACGAGTTTGCTTGCTTCTTAGTGTGCGCAGAACTTTCACACAGAACGGGCATTTGTCACTATGGCGTAGTGGGTATGGGGTTCCCACCGCGTCTCAAACGCAGCTCGAGTTCCCTTGAGAGGGAATGTCTCAGGTTACGTATGTAACCCTGGTTACCTGATAGGGAACGAGACGCTGCGTTTGCCTGCCATACTTCCTGCATGCCCTGATCGACTTGCTTCAGGCCTTTCAGAAGCTGTCGCGGTCTGATTTCAGGGTTGCTTTATAGTTTCCTGGTCTATGACGTCACCTATGTCGTAGCGGGCTTCCATTGGACTGATTTTACACGTGCTTCACGACGTAATCACGCAGAGCGTTCCCATTGCGTCTTAAACGCAGCGTCTCGTTCCCTATCAGGGAACCAGGGTTACATACGTAACCTGAGACGTTTTTCTTGCATTATTGTATATTACAAATTCTGAAATATTTTTCTATCAAACACTCAGAGACATATATAATTTTTATGTTACAAATTATTTCTGAATAATGAATTATAATTTATAATATTGAATTACAATATTATCACAAATGTTTTAAATGAATTTCATATTTTATTATATTATATTATATTATCTATATATATATATATAATATTTCATGCACATGTATACAATATAATATGTATGTGTATATATAATGTATGTGTGTGTGAATTATGTTTAAAACATTTTTTTATTTTCTAATGAATCTGAAACTGAATCTGAATTTGTAATGACTAAGAAAAATTTGAAAAACATCACACAATATATAATGTTAAGGTGATATAGAAATGTTGTGGTGGTGATAAGTTTTTATTAACTGTTCCCCGTGTACGTCTCAAAATGAAAGGTGAACGTGCTTTCTCTGTCGCGGGTCCTAGATTGTGGAATAAGTAACCGTTGGATGTTAGATCCTCCATAAATTTAAATGTTTTTAAGGGCCGCCTAAAATCGCATCTGTATTCTTTGGCTTTTTAGTACAGTGTATTTGGATGTTCCCTTTCAAGGGAACTCGAGCTGCGTTTGAGACGCGACGGGAACGCTCTGCGTGATTACGTCGTGAAGCACGTGTAAAATCAGTCGAATGGAAGCCCATTACGACATAGGTGACGTCATAGACCAGGAAACTATAAAGCAGCCCTGAAATCAGACCGCGACAGCTTCTGTACCTTCAGCAAGCGCTCTCTGTATATCTGTCCTTGTCTATTTATTGTTGTCTGTCAAGCCCAATATATCTATCATTATTATGGCGAGCAAGCAAGATTATAGACGGTGTGTTGTTCCCTGCCCTCGTTATATACGGGTGGGGACACACACATCAGCTTTTTGTTGCTTGTTTGGGAGTGGAGCATGCTCAGTCAGTCCTCGAGGGGGTTGATTGTGAGCATTGTATGAGTCTATCTATGAAGACGCTCCGCTCTCGCCGATCGTTCTTTGAGGAGGACGGTACGGTTCGCGCTCCCCGCGCGGGTCACGCTGTTGCCTAGACACGGCGGCGACTCGCATTTTGGGGGTTTGAAAACGGATCTGACAGCGTGGGTTGGAACGGGCCCCGCCCTTTCTCAGCTTTCACCTGCAGATCCAGTGTGCTGCGATTTCCAGTTTTGAGGAATTGGTATCGTTAGTGTTTTGTTAAGAAAAAGTGAACAAAACAAATAAAAATATTAAGAAAAAGGCAGATGTTTGATTTTTCTATAAATAGGCAGCTCATAACTCTGTTGAATAAAGAGGAGCTTTTAAAAGGAGTTTTTTCTAATGCTGTTGCTAGTTAAATATTTACTGGACAGCTGAACATTATGAGAGTGAAAATAAAAAGAGTGTATTAGATGAAATATATCAAAAAGAACAGGAAAACTCTGTATCTCAGCCTCCTCGTCGGGGACTACTGGTTTTTCCCTATCTCCACACTGAGGTGTCGAGATCGTGGAATAAACCGGTTTCTATTTTATGTGTTTAATACCCAAACGTCTAACTAGAGTAATGTTATGGGTATTAAGTATCATGGTATGACAGTACCTTGGATTATAGAGACGCTTGCGAGCTTTCTCTCTCCCGAGTCGGCGTCATCATTTTTAACCCCGACGTTACCCACCAGCCATCTTTATAAAAAAATACATTTTATTAGGCAGTACTGGTGGGTAAAGTATTTAAGGACATAGATGAATGTGAGGATGTCAGCATTGACTCTATTCGAGAATATATATATATATATATATATATATATATATATATATATGTGTGTTTATATGTATACGTTTTTCTAATATAAAAATAAAGAAAAGGAAAGATAAAAATGTCTGTTCTTCTGGACGCTCCGCTTTCAAGAAAACTAAACCTTTCAGCGGCGTTCCAGAGGTTTCTTCCTCACCAATCTATGTTCCTGAAACTGGCATAGAGTGCAAAGAAGAAGACCTGATGCCGAGGCTATCAGGCTTCTAAGGGTGGTCCCCTCCGGGGTAGGGACGGTTTTGAGAAATCGTTTCTCCTCGGCGCCCTCTGGGGTGCGACTCTCTGAGGAGGGTCGCAGCGCTGCCAGTTCGGTTGTTCCCTGCCGGTTCGCCGTTCAGGGCACCGAGGTGTCAGCGTCCCCATACGATCCTCCGAGGAGGGTCGTAGAGCAGTCAGTTCGGTCTCCCTGCCGGTTCGCCGTTTCAGGGTGCCGAGGTGCCTGCTTTTTCCTAGGATCCTCCGAGGAGGGTCGTAGGAACTAAGCTAGTTAGAGGTAGGCAAGATCTGAGGACTGTCGCCATCTCTAATAAAGCTTAGACAAGAAGTCCTGTCGAATGAAAAAAAAAAAAGAAAAAAAAGAGGGACGGTTTTGAGAAATCGTTTCTCCTAACAGCGCCCTCTGGGGCGCGACTCTCTGAGGAGGGTCGCAGCGCTGCCAGTTCGGTTGTTCCCTGCCGGTTCGCCGCTTCAGGGCGCCGAGGTGTCAGCGTCCCCGTGCAATCCTCTGAGGAGGGTTGTAGAATGGTCAGTTCGGTTGTTCCCTGCCGGTTCGCCGCTTCAGGGCACCGAAATGATTGTTCAATCAAATCCAGAGGCCAGTCTCGAGAGACTGGTTCCCTTATCGGAATTTCTGGCAGCGTGGAAACTTCTGCCAAATATTTCTCTATGGGTCCTGCACATAATAGAAAAGGGTTACAGAATTCAGCTCGGTTCTCGTCCGCCAAGATTACAGGGGGTCCTCCCTACGGTAGTGGACTCACAGCAGGCTCTGGTTATGGAGCATGAAGTACTGACACTTCTTCAAAGAGGAGCTATAGAAAGGGTTTCTCCTCTCAGCAGAGAGTCGGGGTTTACAGCCGTTACTTCATTGTTCCAAAGAAGGATGGAGGGTTGCGTCCTATTCTAGATCTGCGCCATTTAAACAGCAGAGTTCAGAAACTCAAGTTCAGAATACTTACACTCAACAGATTGTATCACAGATTCAGTCCAAGGACTGGTTTGTCACAATAGACTTACGCGTACTTCCAAGTATCTATCCATCCTCATCACAGGAAGTTCCTGAGGTTCGCTTTAAAAACGGGGGCGAAGCATACCAGTATCGGGTTCTTCCATTTGGCCTAGGTTTATCACTCCGCACGTTTACAAAATGCGTGGATGCAGCTCTGGCTCCTTTGAGACTCCAGGGCATTCGCGTATTATATTATATCGACGATTGGTTGATCCTAGCTCAATTTTAGCATATGGCAGTTCGGCATCGAGATGTAGTTCTGTCTCATTTAAAGATGTTGGGGTTGCCACTCAACGCCAAGAAGAGTGTGATCCTCCCAGCTCAGAGGACCACTTTTCAAGGTGTATTATGGGTTTATCTAGGCCAGTCACTCACTGTGAAACAGTTTCAGACTGTGGGTCTCATGGCAGCTGTGTCCAACGTAATTACTTTTGGCCTTCTGTACATGAGACCCCAGCAGTGGTGGCTCAGGACCAAGGGGTTTTCTCCGAGGGGAAATCAGTTTTCGCATGATCAAGGTCACGCGGCTATGCCTACGTGCCTCGGTCATGTGGAAGAACCTTGGCCCAGGCCCAGTTTTGGGGGTTTCTTGTCGACGCATAATGCTATCGACGGATGCTTCCCTCACAAGTCGGGAGTGACCATGAGTGGTCGCTCGACGGAGGGTCCGGACAACACACTGACGATCTCGTATATCAGAGCAGATATCCTGTTGAGGCAGGGGCTGAGGCCCGGGGAATGGAGACTTCACCCCGAGGTGGTGGAGCTCCTATGGGAGATCTTTGGTCAAGCTAAGGTCGATCTTTTCACATCATACGATACAACCCATTGTCCGCTATGGTTTTCCCTCACATATCCAGCTCCTCTCGGACTGGACGCTATGGTGCAGGTGTGGCCGAGGCTGCACCTGTACACATTCCCCCCGATATCAATGCTCCCGGGAGTTCTGCTGGGGTGCGACTCTCTGAGGAGGGTCGCAGCGCTGCCAGTTCGGTTGTTCCCTGCCGGTTCGCCGCTTCAGGGCGCCGAGGTGTCAGCGTCCCCGTGCAATCCTCTGAGGAGGGTTGTAGAACGGTCAGTTCGGTTGTTCCCTGCCGATTCGCCGCTTCAGGGCACCGAAATGATTGTTCAATCAAATCCAGAGGTCAGTCTCGAGAGACTGGTTCCCTTATCGGAATTTCTGGTAGCGTGGAAACTTCTGCCAAATATTTCTCTATGGGTCCTGCACATAATAGAAAAGGGTTAAACGGAGTTGTGGAAACGGTGGGCTTGGCCTCTGAGGGGGCCCAGCTCATAGAATCCGGTCTCTCGACTGAGGTCGTTGAGACCGTCCTTCAATCCAGAGCTCCTTCCACGAGAAAACTATGTACATTGAAATGGAAACTGTTCTCTACATGGCGTGGAGCACGTTTTTTAATCTTGTTAACTGCCCGGTTGGTACAGTTCTCGATTTCCTACAAGACCGTTTCTCTGCTGGATTATCTCCCTCCACCTTAAAGGTGTACATAGCGGCTATATCTGCTTATCACCCCTCTCGGGGCTTCTTCTCTTGGGAGAGATCCTCTTATTATTTGTTTTCTCCGTGGTACATTGAGGCTCAGGCCTGCACTGCAATCTAGAGCACCGGCTTGGGATTTGGCCATTGTACTTGAGGGTCTGGCCTTGGCTCCCTTCGAGCCCATCTAGGAGGTTCCAGAAAAATTCCTCACTCTAAAGACTATATTTCTCCTTGCTATTTCATCTATCAAGAGAATTGGTGATTTACATGCTCTGTCGGTTGCTCCTTCATGTCTGGAATTTGCACCTGGTATGGTGAAAGCATTCCTCTACCCTAGACCGGGTTATATTCCTAAGGTCCCACTAAATGTTGGGGCCCAATAGTGCGGCAGGCCTTTTATACCCCAGATCAGGAACAGCTTAACCTGTTATGTCCAGTCCGGGCTTTAGATGCCTACGTTCACAGAGCTGCTCTGTGGCGTAAATCTGAGCAATTATTTGTTTGTTTTGGGTCACTCAAGAGAGGATGCCCTGCATCTAAACAGGTGATGAGTAAATGGATAGTCAAGGCTATTTCATTGGCTTATGAAGCGGCCAGACAGCCTTCACCTATGGCTGTGCGGGCCCATTCTACTCGGAGTATGGCGGCCTCTATGGCCTTTATTTCGGGAGTTTCCCTTCTTGACGTGTGTAATGCGGCAGGATGGTCCTCTCCGCATACATTTGTCAGGTTTTATGACCTTGACCTCTCCAGTCCTGGGGCGAGGTTGCTTGCTTCTTAGTGTGCGCAGGACTTCACACAGAACGGGCATTTGTCACTATGGCGTAGCGGGTATGGGGTTCCCATCGCGTCTCAAACGCAGCTCGAGTTCCCTTGAAAGGGAACGTCTCAGGTTACGTATGTAACCCTGGTTACCTGATAGGGAACGAGGCGCTGCGTTTGCCTGCCATACTTCCTGCATGCCCTGATCGACTTGCTTCAGGTTTTTCAGAAGCTGTCGCGGTCTGATTTCAGGGCTGCTTTATAGTTTCCTGGTCTATGACGTCACCTATGTCGTAGTGGGCTTCCATTGGACTGATTTTACACGTGCTTCACGACGTAATCACGCAGAGCGTTCCCGTCGCGTCTCAAACGCAGCGTCTCGTTCCCTATCAGGGAACCAGGGTTACATACGTAACCTGAGACGTTTTCTGTATGTTTTGTATGTCTACATGTTTGCTGGCTTCTTTTTATTGTGATTTACAGCACTTTGGAACTACAGTGGTAGTCTGTAAAGTGCTATATAAATGAATAAACGAAACGAACGAACGAACGTGATGCTGTAGTATTACAGTTATGTTCATGCAGAATATGGTGCGTGATCAGTTGTAGGTTAATGCAGAATTTATTTTGGAGACTGAAGCTTGTGTCCATCTCTCCCTCATCAGTTATAAATGATGGACAGCTGCACTCGTCGGCTCATCTCATCAATGTTTTCTACACGAATCAATGCAAACACTAGAGGAAAAGATGTACTGATGTTGACTGAAGCATTTGGTTGACTGATTTCATCAGTTTTATTCAGAAAACAACAACAACGTTGCTTATTTCACGGTCTGTGAGGAGATTGTTTTCTCTTTCACTGATCCAGTTTGTAATGTCAGGACAGAAGACATGTTTATCCAAATGAAAACTATTCTGTCATCATAATATTAAAAAGTGTAAATTGCTGTGATGTATAGTGTATATTTTGTCGTTATACTTTATTCTGATAGTCCACTTAACACATATTACTAACTATAAGTAACAATGAGAGTTAATGAGAGTTAGTTTACATAGTTGCAAATTTAAGGAGAGTTAGTTGACATGTCAAATTACTCTCCTTAAATTTGCAACTATGTAACTTTGTAACTTTGCAGTAACTTTGCAAGTAAATGTCAACTTGTTGTAGTAACTAACAACAAGTTGACATTTACTTGCAAGGTTACTTATAGTCAGTTGACTGTCTGTTGGGGAGCATCACAATAAAGAGTTAGCAGATATAGAGCTGACAGTCTAATGCTTTAAAGACTGATAGTTGACATGTAGTTGAAAGTTACTTAACACTTAAAACGTCTAAAGTGGACTATCAACTTACAAAATGGTTAAATCACTGATTTTTTTCTTTTTTGTTCTTGATTTTGGGCATATCTAACTAGAAAGTTTGTGGTTCTTGTTTAGTTTGTATTCAGCAAGCTTGCATTGAATTGATCAAAAGTGACAGTAAAGACATATACAGTAATGATATAAAAGATTCCTATTTCAAATAAATGCTGTTCTTTTGAACTTTCTATTCATCAAAGAATCCCGAGAAATAAAACTAATCAATGTTTCCACAAAAATATGAAGCAGCCCAACTGTTTTCAACATTGAGAATAATCATAAATGTTTCTTGATCAAATCATCATATTAGAATGATTTCTGAAGGATCATGTGACACTGAACACTGGAGTAATGATGCTCAAAATAATTCAGCTTTGATAACTGGAATAAATGACAGTTTACTATATATTCACATAGAACAGTGCTATTTTAAATTGTAATTATATTTCATAATTTTTGCTGCATTTATGATCAAATAATTGCAGCCATGATGAGCACAAAAAAGGTAGGCTAAATGTTTTACAGACACTAACCTTTTGAACGGTAGTATATTGTTGTTTGTTTGATCTTTTCAGCCCTATAAACATAAAGTGCACCTTTAAAAGTTTTATAAGCAAAAAACAACAGCACACAGTTTGTGAACTTCCAAGGCTGCATTACCAGTCGAGATGAACGGGAAGGATAGGGACAGCTCTCTCCAGGTATAACTCTAAATCAGCCTTACATCTGATCCAGGGCCTGCTTTTCCATCCCTCACTGCATTCTGCCAAGCAAACAAAACTGATCCGAGCGCTCAGTCATTCCTCAGACCGCGGACACTAAATCACTCCGACTGATCCTGAGTCAGCGCTCGCGAGGATATGGAAACAAACAGCTGATCTCGGACCACCGTGAACAGAACAAATGGAAGCCATTCTTTATTTTTCCTTGAGCCGATAGGTTCGCCCCTCCCATTCCTGACTGCAATTTATCCCCCAAAATTGCCGGAGCACAGAGGCGTTTATCTTGCCAGCGCATGTACATAACAAATAAATTGATCCCATAAAAGCGCAGACGCTAGATATGAAGAAGCCGGCACGAGGCAAGCCATTAAATTAGTGTACGACACTAAAGCGCCACAAAGAGGGGAAGCGAATCAACTAAATGAGATGAAATTGAATGGATTTTTCAGCACAGAATCAGTGGGAATAGTTTACCCCAAAACTGAAAAATCAGTCATTATTTTCTCATTAAAAACAGAATGTGGTTTTGGATTGACTGAATTTCGTTTGTTTGATGAACTATTTGTTTAATCACCAGGACGCTTTAATTTACAAGCGCCGTTCGGCCATTTAAAATATTTGAAGTGCCAATATGTTCTATTTATTTCTTTTATTGCAGCAAAATGTCTGCCAAAATTTGGCGGCTTTGCTGATTCGAGGCGAAAGTCAAGGCTGGAACGGTCTGAGCACCTGAGCGTGCCAGAGATGCTTTTAACACACTGTGACAAACACTCTCACCCATTAACACAAACACACACACACACACACACACACACACACACACACACACACACACACACACACACACACACACACACACACACACACACACACACACACACACACACACGTTGGGTTTTCGTGTTTTATGGAGAGTTTCCATAGACGTAATGGTTTGTATACTGTACAATCTGTATATTCTCTCCCCTTACACTAAACTCGACTCCCCTTACTCGACCCCTAAAGTCAAGTCAAGTCAAGTCACCTTCATATATATATAGGGCTTTTAACAATATAGATTATTTCACAGCAGCTTTACAGTAATAATAGGAAATTACAGTTTTTTACAGTTGCTAGGACACATTTCTCAATACTTAGGTCACTTTTTCCAAACTCGTCACACAGTTCTCAAACCAGCTTTCAGCTCGGCACAGCAGTTAATTTCACTTTCAAAATGCACTAAAACTACCAAATCACTTAATACCAGAGTTTCCGCTAGAAAAAAAATGGTGCCGGTGTAGAGGTTTTGATGAAATGCCGGTCAAATATCGCCTCTTAATTAGTCAAGTTGAGGAAAACTGGAGGCAGGCTATGTAACTTAAAAAATGATATAATTAGGTCGTATAGAATGGCAGTGACGGCTGGTGATAATTATTTTGGGGGGGGGCGGGATGAAAATAAATTTCAGATAGCTGTTTGAGGTCTCTTACCCCCGTTATTGTCCACAAAACTTCAGTGCCAACCACTGATCTATATAGAATGACCTGCACACTGCTATTTACCTTTTTCCGGCTACAACTGAGTTCCCACGGGACTTCAGCACGAGACTACAGCTAGCCGTCTAAAACACTATTTAGGTGAATTTAAATAACTAAGTTGCTAAACGCATCTTGTTCACATGTAAGGGCCCTGTTCATGTTGGACAGTCATCTTAATTGCATTTTGTGTCTGTTAAGAGGCACAAAGACACTCTTTATGTATATGCCCCCATAACTGCCGTTTTAGCTGAGTGTGAGCTCTGGGCATTTGCGGGAACAGCTCCGTTTTGCAAGCACCAATCCGGTTAGTTTTTTTCTTTTTTTTTCTAAAGACAGTACTCACAAAGGTATAACGATCAAGATTAAAGCTCCAGTCGGCAAGCCTGCAGATTGAGTGGACTTAGGCAAAATTTTGAATGTTTACAACTCTCATGCCCCTCCCCCAATATCAACGAATACCCTCCCACCGAGTTCGTGTCTTCGTGCTCGTCAGTGCCAGTGCACCAGATTTTCTGTGAACGCGCCCGTCTCATCAGCATCCATCAACACCATGAAGTATTTTGTTATTGTTGTTTTGTCATTTTGGAGTAGATGGTTACGAAATGGATTACCCACCAATTAAACGTAAATAAACACCATCGTCTGTCTGAAACGCTATTATTGATGTATGTGGCAGACATGGTCATTGTACATTTTTCTACTGCTTATATATCAGAGCTAGTAAGATAGCACATACAATAACAGTAGCTTTACTACTGTTTTTACTCTCGTAAGAAAGATAGAGTAGCATTGATTCTTCCTAAAAGCCGAACTTTATCCCTTCATCTGGACATGTTTATCCACCTAACGTTACATTCACACGGATTTCAGTGCAAACAAACGAACCTGCCCAACAAGTGCTAACGTTAGCTATCCATACCAACACATTAGGGCAAACATACTTAGATTACTAACATAACACTAAGAAATACAGGTACTGGTTGATAAAGCACAATTACCTGTGGAGAAGAAATGTTGCAAGCTCTGCATCCAGCTTGAACCCAATTAAATCACGTAAATCTCTCCACCTTTCAAATGCCGATCTGATGTTGATCCTGGTTTATTTACGCACTTTCTTTACTTACTTCTTATTTTCAGCAGGTGTTCTCTTTTCTTGTGTTGTTTTTGACCTCCCAGCTCTTGAGGTTAACCGAGGAATTGGAATCTTTTCCGCCATCACTCTTCATTACTGGCGAACTTCAGGCGTGTGCATGTGATTGTAACGTGCGCGAGGGGTGGCGTGTGCACGACCTGTGATTGACAGTCAGATCTCACACCCCCCTGCGCTGATTGGACCCGATGATCCGGGACGGGTGGATTTTTCCAAAACAAATAACACGCTCCAGGTGGAGTTAGAAGCTCGGTCTTTTTTCTAAAACCACTGTATTTATGTTGTTCTGTCGGATTATAGTTTCGATTTCACTGAATATGATCAAAAAATTGTTGCCGACGGGAGCTTTAACTTAAAAATTGCCCGGAGTTCTCCTTTAAGTCCCCATAATATAGGGTTTACCAGGACACACACACACACACTCTCTCTCTCTTTCACACACACACACACACACACACACACACACACACACACACACACACACACACACACACACACACACACACACACACACACTCTCTCTCTCACTCTCTCTCTCACTCACTCTCTCACTCACTCACTCACACACACACACACACACACGCACACAAATGCACACGCACTCACACACACAGACATACTCTCACACACTCTCACACACTCTCTCTAACTCTCCCTCTCTCTCACACACACACACACACACACACACACACACACACACACACACACACACACACACACACACACACACACACACACACACACACACACACACACACACACCTGAGTAGATCATCATCACTCATGATCACTCGCTTGTTCCATCCGTTTCTCCATTAACGCTGAGATGGGGAAGATCGTGATGGAGGGGGAGGGGAGGAAAGAGGGGAAGACAGGTGAAAGATAGACACACAATACACCGACCTGTCCACACACACATACACACACACACACACGGCCCTTTGGATTATGTGGGTGGAGCAGGAATGGAGTATTGTGATTTTGCCTGGAGAAAACAGTTGGAATCTCTGTCAGTTTTCTCGTTCTGATTTGCAAGACTGAAGCCTAGTGTTGTAGCCAAGAACACCTAAAGTCCAGTGTGTATTGAGACCAAGACAAGACCAAGTCCAGTGTGTATTGAGACCAAGACAAGACCGAGCCCAGTGTGTGTTGAGACCAAGACAAGACTGAGTCCAGTGTGTGTTGAGACCAAGACAAGACCAAGTCCAGTGTGTGTTGAGACCAAGACAAGACCGAGTCAAGTGTGTGTTGAGACCAAGACAAGACCAAGTCCAGTGTGTGTTGAGACCAAGACAAGACCAGGTCCAGTGTGTGTTGAGACCAAGACAAGACCGAGTCCAGTGTGTGTTGAGACCAAGACAAGACCGAGTCAAGTGTGTGTTGAGACCAAGACAAGACCGAGTCAAGTGTGTGTTGAGACCAAGACAAGACTGAGTCCAGTGTGTATTGAGACCAAGACAAGACCAAGTCCAGTGTGTGTTGAGACCAAGACAAGACCGAGTCAAGTGTGTGTTGAGACCAAGACAAGACCGAGTCAAGTGTGTGTTGAGACCAAAGCAAGACCAAGTCCAGTTTGTGTTGAGACCAAGACAAGACCGAGTCAAGTGTGTGTTGAGACCAAGACAAGACCAAGTCCAGTGTGTGTTGACACCAAGACTTTGAGTGGTTGAGACGGAGACAAGACAGCAACCTCTCTTGAAGGGATAGTTCACCCAAAAATTTAAATGATCCCATAACTCAATCCTTACTCAAGCCATCCTTGTTGAATATGACTTTCTTCTTTCAGCCGAACATAATCGGAGTTATATTCAAAAATATCCTGGCTCTCTTGTAATGGCATTGAATAGAGCCAGAGTTTTTAAATCTCCAAAAAGCACATCCATCCCTCATAAAAGTAATCCATACGACTCCAGTGGGTTTATAAATGGGGGTGACTAAAATTTGGGTAAACTATAAATTCATCTAAATGATCCACATTTACTGCCTGAGAAATGTCTTATATTTAATCAATAAATACAATTAGAATAATGAGACATTATATAGAGCTGTTACAATCAAATATAATCACTATGAACATATTTCATCTTTACACAGCAGAGGTGCTGCAGAAGCTACATCTGAATTGATACAATTACAACTACATAAATAATGTTGAGATTAATGTTTTAAAAATAAAATGTATTAAGTTAATTGAATGTTTATATTAAATCATTATCACGTTTGGAATCGTGATTATATTTGTGAAAACAGCTTTCTTCCTCTTGTGATATTGCTTAATTATAATGTTAAAATAATAAAATAATAAAATCAAGATCTCCTTCATGTACTTTTTTGCAATCATATCTTGAATTTTGTGGGCATTTGTATTAATTTTGGTGACATTTTTGACACAATGCTTCATTGATTTCTGAGCCGGCAACAACAGTAACAAAATAATAAATCAAATTAGATAAGTGTTTTACATTCAATTACAATAATGATGTTAACAAATAAATCAGACAATGCATTGGCAATTTAGTGATATCCCTGCCAGGTGTGGTCTTTGAAGTCAAGTCAATTCACCTTTATTTATACAATACCGATTGTTTTAAAGCAGCTTTACAGTGGTAACAGGAAAATTATGCATTTCAGCTGTTATTCAGTCAGTTGAAATAAAATCCTCAATCCTCTTAAAGGGATAGTTCACTCAAAAAAAAAGAAAATTCTGTCATCATTTACTCACATTCAAGTTGTTCCAAATCTGAATGGATTTCTTTCTTCTGCTGAACACAAAAGATGGTATTTTGAAGAATATCAGTAACCAAACAGTTGATGGGCCCTGTTGACTTCCATAGTATTATTTTTCTATACTATGGAAGTCAATGGGGCCAATAAACTGTTTGGTTATCAAACATTTAACACAATCAGAATACTTTCTGCTTTAAGGAGCTCGAGCATTTAAAGCGGCAGACAACAAAACTGCAGCACGCTGTAACAGTTCTGTCACAGCTATTTTGGTTATTCTTGGTTTGGTGACAGAGCCTTGACATTCCTGGTCTTGTGTTTGTGTATGGTCTTGTTCACTGTGAGTGTATGGCTATCATGAGTTCTCTGTGTGTCATGTGCTCTTGTGGATTGTCTAGCCCCTCCCACCTTGTTAACTCATTATTGGATTATTGGTTTCACCTAGTTTCCCTCGTTACCCTCTTTGTTTGCTTTCATATTTAGCCTCCCTGTGTTTGCTGTCCTGTGCTCGTTCATTGTTAATGCTATGGGTGTTGAGTTGTGTGTAGTTCTGTGCCTGCAATGTCATATTCCTGGATTCATCATTTAGTTCTTGAGACCTGGATTTCCTTTGTTTGTTTGTTTTGATTTATGTTTTACTTAATTAAACACTTATTCACCTCTGCACTTGAGTCCTCACACTATTCTCCGCAACCGCCCCGTGACACACGCTCTTATCATAAACAGAACTTTATGGTCCGCTGCTTTTAATGCTAATATAGTTATCATTATCCTTATAAGGATTCGTTCGGAGCAGGCGTCCAGGGCGGAGCAGGGTGCGCAGGCGGCCAGGACGGAGCAGGGTGTGCAGGTGGCCAGGGCGGAGCGGGCTCCACAGGCGGCCAGGGCGGAGCAGGGTGCGCAGGTGGGGAGGGCGGAGCAGGCTGCCAGGCCGGAGCAGGCGGCCAGGGTGTGCAGGCGGCCAGAGCAGAGCAGGCGGCCAGGGCGGAGCAGGCAGCCAGGGCGGAGCAGGCGGCCAGGGCTGAGCAGGCGGCCAGGGCGGAGCAGGCAGCCAGGGCGGAGCAGGGTGCTCAGACGGCTAGGGCGGAGCAGGGTGCGCAGACGGCTAGGGTGGAGCAGGGGGCGCAGGCGGCCAGGGCGAAGCAGGGGGCGCAGGCGGCCACGGTGGAGCAGGGTGCGTAGGTGGCCAGGGCGGAGCAGGCGGCCAGGGCGGAGCAGGGTGCGCAGACGGCTAGGGTGGAGCAGGGTGCGCAGGCGGCCAGGTCGAAGCAGGGTGCGCAGGCGGCCACGGTGGAGCAGGGTGCGTAGGTGGCCAGGGCGGAGCAGGCGGCCAGGGCGGAGCAGGCTGTGCCGTCGGCCAGGGTGTAGGAGACCCTTCGGGCGGCCTTGGCGGTGAAGACCCTTCGGGCGGCCATGGCGGAGAAGACCCTTCGGGTGGCCATGGTAGAGAAGACCCTTCGGGCGGCCATGGCGGAGAAGACACATAATTTTCTTGGGGAGAGTGACGGACTCGAGGACTGGCTCCTGGACTGGCTCTGGCTGGGCAGTCTGCTGTGAAGGCTCTGGGCTGCACGGGAACTACGGTGAAGGCTCTGGGCTGGACGGGATCAGCGGTGAAGGGTATAGGGTTGGACGGGACCTGCGGTGAAGGCTAGGGGCTGGACGGGACCTGCGGTGAAGGCTCGGGGCTGGACGGGACCAGCAGTGAAGGCTCGGGGCTGGACGGGACCAGCGGTGAAGGCTCGGGGCTGGACGGGACCAGCGGTGAAGGCTCTGTGGGCATGACGGGCAGTTCGGGCTCGATGTCAAAGTCAATGAAGTCATCTTTTTCATGACCCTGGACGACTCCCACTGTGAGGGAGGATCCACAAACCCACAAGGTGCTGTCGATAAACTCTACAAAGGAGAGATGAACATCTCCCAACAGCAGCATGTGGGCGAGTGGATCGTCCATCCCACTCCAGAAATGCTTTTTGAGGGCTTCCTGATCCCAGCTCAAGTCCTGATAAAGGTTGAGGTAAACCTCCACATATTCCTCCAAGGAGCGACCATTTTGAGATATCTTCTTCTCATCAATCTTCTACCTTCATATCAAATGGGTCCGTTCTTCTGTCAGGAAGTGTGCAGGCAGAAGAAGACAAGGAAGGCTGAAGGTTCAAATCCAAAATATTTTACTATCAATTAACTTCAGTGATACAACAAGTAGGTCACACAACAACGTTAAATAGACAAATCACTGGTAACATAGACGAGAACGGACCAAGACTGACTGAACAGAGGGAACTAAATACAGACACTGATTAAGATAAACCAGGTGAAACAGATGAAGGTAATTAACAAGACGAGGTGATGAAGATGGACTAATGAAGGTTGATATGGCAACGGATGAGTGGCGGGAAAACAAAAGACATTTGACTAAGAATAAAAAAACAAACAGAAGATCTAAACAGAACAGAATAAAACAGACACAAACGTGACAGGAATATTGTTGGAATGAAAACAATCAATAATACTGAATTCTTTGTAGAAATTAAGGGCAGGTGAAAGTGATTAGTGAGTTAAAAAAAGACGTGTTAGAAAGTATTTGCATGGAAATTTACGGAGCCCCTAAAGGGACATGTTGATGGAAAAAAAAATATGAGATGGGAGGGAAAAATATATGTCAATGCTTTTGCATTGCAAATGTTTTGAGTTCTTTGCGAGGGAACGCAAGGTTTCTCGGGGAGACTCAAATCATTGGCGAGAGAATGCAAAAGCAATGACATTTTTCTCCTCCCATCTCATATTTTTTTCCATCATGTCCCTTTAGGGGCTCCATAGAAAGAAATGACTTTAAAAGTGGGTCAGTGCTTTCTTTCAGATGCCTTTCAGTGTAACCGCAATTTAAACAATCACATCATCATCCTAATCCGTCGCCTCACAAATATATGGAAATTTCGCAAAATTATACAGTGCTTAATCGTTTAGATTAGATTAGACCACCTGACCTGATATTTCAAAAACTAGGCAAATAACAAACTGAAACAACTAAATGATCTTTATTCACACATAACCAAAATCCATAATATTTTGTACAGCGTCCTTTAGCCTTGATAACAGCTTGCATTCTTTCTGCCATTGTTTTCATGTACTTTTCCACACTCTCTGTTGATATTGACTTTCAAATAACTAGTTGTTCCCAAACTTTTATGCAATCTATCTTTGAATCCACTAAATCCGAAATTTGTTCAATAGGATTCAAGTCTGTGACTAAAGAGCTTACAGTAATGGTGGATTAACCATTACAGAAACATAAAAAAAGATTTTTGTAATCACCAATACTGTTAGTTTAGGGCAGCTGTGGCACAAACATTATGTTGGGTGCTGGTCTACTATATTTGTTAAGCACTGTATATATTGTTTGTCATATTTATATGGTTGAGGGTGGACTTTACTGAAATGGACCACCCAGAAATCACCCAGAACATCATAGCAACAGGGAAATACAGCTCACATTTAACCCGCTGCATTTCGGCAAATTAGTGCTGTTCCATTAGTGGCACAGAAATCACATGCTTCACTAGACCTTCAGGCTTGGATATAGAATAATATATATAGAATATTGAATAACAAGAGCTAGGCCTACACACAATTTAAACCAGTCCTCAAACCAGTAACCACCAGTATAAAGCAGGGTGACACACACAGATGGGTTTAGGGCTTTCGGCGACATTCATCTGATCCAAATATTCAGGTGCATCTTTGAAATGGTAAAGAGGCTGTTTATAGATCAACATGTCTGAAAGACGCTGGCAAGAGAAAAGAGGGAACGCACAGGAGCAGAGTGGGAAGAGAAAGAGAGAAACCGAACACAGATGAGGGAAGCACAACAAATGATATCTCTTTAATATCTTTCTCCTAGAAAGCGATGAAAATTTTGGCTGAATTCTCCAGCTTTTCAGATGTTTCTCCTGTTCAGGTGAAAAAGACCCCAGTAATTTCACTCTGTCTGCTTATACAGTGTCAGAAGAGTCTCAAACTGTGCTCCGATTTGCTAAGATGCCAAAGTCTGTCATTTCCATATGAACTCATTGAGCTTTTATTAACATGCATTTTATAACTGTAAACTCTTGCTCTTACGGTATGTCGGCTAAAAGAAAAAGAAAAAAAAAATGTATGTCTTAATGTGTTTGTAGAGCAAAAGTTCATAGACCAAATAGTCCAAATTTGAAAAAGGAAAGAGCTTTTGGAAAAGAAAAAGTCCATATTTCACTTTTCTGCCACCTATTGACGAACCATTTAATGAAAAGCAGATTCAAGCTGTTTATTTTTTTTCACATGAATGTAAAAGTTGTGAGTAAAATGAATATATTTAGTTTCAGAGTAATATATATATATATATATATATATATATATATATATATATATATATATATTATATGTTGGTGTTGTTTTGTTAGAAAAAGAATATGCAGGTTTCATAAATTGAGATTGTTTTGAGCAGTTATGAGTTATAAGTTTCAAATTAATTTATTGGATGCAATGGAACTCATACTGGTAATTCATATATGTTCATACATTTCATAAAATGATATGTTCAAATGAAATGTCTCATAAATATTGATGCAAATATATATTTTATTGCATCACACTGGGTTTTGCTTTAGTTCATAAAAAAATGTCAAATTCTCAATTTTAATTATTAAAAAGGAGGCTAATGAAGTAATAGCATTGTAAAAACATGGTAACATTCAAAACTTTAAAACCTGTATGCATTCACTTATTAATGAGAAGTTACTGATTATGGTTATAGTTTAAAAATATTAAGTTATGACTGTTATTGAGAATCAAGTAACTAAACTTTTTTACGGGAAACAAATTCATTGAATTCCTTATGTTTCCTATCTCTAATTATGTGCCTATGCATAATTTTATTTTATACTAAACTAAACATCCGCGCTACCTTCTTTTCTGATAGTTTCTTTGTAAATGTTTCTTCATTCTGGATGTGAAACTGAAGACACATGAAGAACAGCAGCACAGCATGAACTCGCGCCACATCAGCAAACTACTGTATCTCACGCAGTGAGCTTTGGCTTTAAGAGGCACATTCTGCCACATGCACTCCATCATCTACTTCATGTATACAGAAAATATGCGTGCTATGCACTCTATACTTATAGCAGTAAGAGTATATGATAGTATGCTATCATTAAAAAAAAGAAATCGGAGACTTAATTATGCATATGTGCATAAACATAATTATGAAATTGAAACCCAGAAAGAAAATCAAAATGACATTTTTAGTTTGTCTAAATAGCATTCCTGGAAAAAACAGCCAAATATATGCATGGAGTCAATATCAGCGCTGGGTTGGCTGTTTTGCTTTCCTCTAAATATTTCATGTTCATAACCACCTCAATCTCCCCTATCTGAACCGACCTATTAAGCTATTTATTTTTCATGTGCATTTGCTATTCAAATCAATTACAGACAACAGAAAAAATGTTCTTCATTCATCAGCTAAATTTCATGGAGCTCGTTAATATAATCAAAATGTATTATTGTTTAAGAAGCATTTTTCTACACGTTACCCATAAAATCACTGTGATGCACGTAAGTGGCTTATTGCTTTAGATCACTATAGGATTGGCAAAAATAAGGGTGGATGATAATTGATTTATTATATTTTATAAAACCTATTAATATTTAATATTCTATTTTGAGAATGTAATTTGTTTAATCCAATTTGTACTATTTTATTTTGAAATATTTTGCACTACTTTTTTGCTATTCAAATGTTCCGCAATAAAACACTTAATTGAATTGAAATAGAAAGATAGAGAGAAAGAGAGAGAGAGAGAGAGAGAGAGAGAGAGAGAGAGAGAGAGAGAGAGAGAGAGAGAGAGAAAGAGACGTGGGGAGGTACAGAAAAAAGTGTGTGTGTGTGTGTGTGTGTGTGTGTGTGTGTGTGTGTGTGTGTGTGTGTGTGTGTGTGTGTGTGTGTGTGTGTGTGTGTGTGTGAGTGAGTGAGTGAGTGAGTGAGAGAGAGAGAGAGAGAGAGAGAGAGAGAGAGAGAGAGAGAGAGAGAGAGAGAGAGAGAGAGAGAGAGAGAGAGAGAGAGAGAGAAAGAGCGCACGCACGCACGCACAAGCATTCGGGAATGAGGTGAATTGCATCGTGATTTCATCCGAGCGCAGCTGTGAGACACGCTGGAATCCAAGCAGACTATTTCTATTTGCAAACGTTTGTTTCCAAGTCTTTTCCTCTCAACATCATCCTTGTGCAATGCTTCAGTGTTTTCTGTGTCACTACATGAGTTGGATTTTAATACAGTGAAGCCTCATGGAATCAGATGCCGGACAGGTTTGTGCTCCTGCTGGATTAAAGCATCCTTCAGTCAGTTCAGCACCGCGGACAGCGACTGAGCTCTGAGGTGAGACGACCAGTGACAGCACTCATCTGTGTCCTCCACCTCTTCATCACATCATTTCACACGACACAAAACAACACTTTTAACTAGTTGGAATATCACCAAACTAAACTAAAAGTAAGAGTATACGACAGTGGCTCTCAACTGGTTTTGTTTCAGGACTCAGATGTTACATTGCACATCACACTGAAAGAACAAAAAAAATTCTTAAACATGTGAAAATGTCGATTTGTACATGCACAAGTAGCCAAAATACACACAGAGCCAAAAATTGCATTAATACACACAAGTGACAGATGAATTTGCACCAAAATATCATACACTGTAAAAAATGCTGGGTTGTTTCAGCCTATGCTAGAGTACAATACGTACAAACCTAACCATTTTTTTAAACACAACGGTTAGGTTTGTCCATATTTGACCAAAACATGAGTTGAAACAACCTAGCATTTTTTAAAGTGTAGAGTTCAATTGACCAATTACGAAAGATAATGCATTTATTTCCTTTTAACTGTTCTAATTGAGCCCAATTGATTATATGGTAAGTTGCATTTTATTCAACTAGTTTCCCCCTGCGGTCTGTGAACCATCAGAACCAGATGAGATTCACCAGTATGAGAGATGGTTGGTATTACTTGTGTTTTTGTGGTGTGTGTGTGGTCATTTCTGTCTGTAGACGCTGCAGTAGTTTGTTGCTGCCGGCTTCTTAAGTTTATTACACACACATACGCAGCGGCCCCGAAAGGCTCTCTGGGTACTTTATGATATTACGCAGCTCAACGTTTGATTTATGAATCCTCAGTCTTGTGGAAACCACTGAGCCGGTGGTTCTCTTGGGAATGACCCTGTTCCCCAAGCCGCCTTGTGAATGCTACAAAGTTGCCTTTGAATACAATCTGTGATGGGTCTCGTTTCTCCCATGGAGTACGAGATACAGAGACCTTCACTAGTTTATTCCAGCAGGCGTTTATAATAAGCAGGTTGACTGGAGAGGAGTTTTCTCATCTACAGTCTCCAAAACACACTATACGGCCAAAAGTATGTGGACTCTCCTCTTTTATTAATAGGTTTGGCTATTTCAGTAATTCCAGTGAAATCAAATATTGATGCTACACCATGCAGTGACATTATTTGCGTCCAATTGCATTGGAATAATTTTGGGAGGATTGTTTTCTCTTTGGTTTCCTGACTATGGTGAGGATGAAATTGCACAAACCTAGATCTGAAGACACATTGAACTCCTCTGGGATGAACTGGAACAGCGAGCCAAACCCTATAGATTTGAGTTTGAGATTATTCACAATACCACTTCAAGCATTACAATACTACAGTTAGGGAGTGCAGAATCAATTGGGTATAGTGAATGGGTCTCACAAAGAAGCTAAGAAAGCTTATAGGTGGGGGCCCATGATTTATTAAAGGGTATGAAAGATCCCTCAACAACAGTCTGATCTCACTGATGCTCTTGTGTCTTGTTGAATATTTACTTTCAAACACATTAATCCTTCTCTTCTTGGAAGGTTTTCCACTAGATATTGAAACCTATTGTAGGAATTTGCTTCCATTTAGACACAATAGCATCAATAGCTGGGTTTCAATCCATATATTTTCATGAAAGTTTGAACATTAGGAGTTTTCATCATAGTTTATGCACATCTTATTGAATAAAAGTTAGCAATTTTTAAATATAAAATGTATAGTATGATTAAAGAGAGCTGAGATGTTCAGTGTAAACGTACAGTAATCATGCATATGCATAAGAACTTAATAATGAAACTATTATAATATCCCAAAAGGACAGGCTGTTTTGTTTCCCTCTAAATATTTCTAAAGCAATTTGAAGTCATTTATTATATTTAGAAAAGGAGTCACAATGACTTCCCCAGTGGATGCAGCTTTCATTTCCATTTTTATTTTGTCCATCAGTTTCCTCAGAAGTCAGGATTTTGTTCTCTCAATACACATAGGATGGAAATGCTGCTTTATTTGAAAATATTTTCCGTGATATTTAGATGGCTCCCAAAGGTTTACTCTGACACCAGAGTCAGTAAATCACTTTCATAGAAACCTCACTTTGGGTCACTGTCGTGCCGGAACAGAAAAAGACCCTCGGAAAATGATTGCTACGAAGTTGAATGCACACAATTCTCTAGCATGTCATTGAATGTTGTAATATTAAAGGGTTAGTTCATAGACAAATGAAATCTCTGTCATTAATTACTCTCCCTAACGGTCGTTCCAAACCTGTATGACTTTCCTTCATCTTCAGGAACACAAATGAAGATCTTTTTGATGAAATCTGAGAGACTTTTTCTGTTCCTCCATTGACAGCTACACAACTGCCACTTTGACGCTTCAAAAAGTTCATAAACAGAATGTAAAACTAATTCATATGAATTGTGAGGTTTAGTCCAAATTTTCTGAAGAGAGTTGACCACTTTATATGATGAACAGATTTAACTGAGTCTTTTATTCACATATAAACATCCATCAACTCACACATCAGTTGTCTTAACCTCTCTCTTTATGATTTGAAAAATAATCAAACCTATAATTTAGAAGGGGCTGTTCACTTATTTTTGGAGCAGAAATCATATCGTAGCTCACAAGCATATGGTGTCCATCACATCTCATCATGAGATACTGACTTGAATCCAAGTAAGTTTAGTTGGTGTATCATCTCAGCCTCCCTCAACAGCATTACTTTCCCTACTGCCGTAATATTATTATTTTGTACTAAAATAAGCTGTAGCAAGACCAGACAGATGCTTTTATCATTTTTCACTGGCACTGAAAAAAAGGAAGTTGAATAAACAGAGATCTTGCAAGATCGTTGCTTTGTTTTGGAAGTATTAAAAAAATCATAATTTTAAATTTATCTGGGATCGTGTAATAATGAGGCGACTGTTTTGCACAGAAAAACAAAATAAATTTTCACCTGAGGATGAATTGTGCCTTTTCCAACTTCCCCAAATTGAAAGGAAATAAACTGTACACATTGCCACATGAATGAACTGGTTCCAAGCCAGAATAGATGATTTTCTTGCAGCTTAGTTTAAATAGGTTTCGGTCTGAAGTGTGTGACGGATACATTCAGAATCTCTTTTATCAGCTTTATTGACATTGGCGAGTCCCACTGGTGGTTTATCTAGAGGCCAGTAATTGAATCGCTCTATTATGTGTTTGTTTATAAGCCGCTCTCAGAGGAAAAGGCTTTTGTATGTTCAGATATGACACCCTGTGATAATACTGCGTGAATGGCAATGAATTCATCTCTAATATAATAGGCTAAGAAATCCAAAATGATTGATGTTGCACAATGATTCGAAAGGCACAGGTTGTGACCACAAATATTGACACAAACAGACAGTCCAGTTAGAAACTACATTGCATGGTGTTAATGCAACAGATGCACATTGTGCTGCTAATGCATCTTGCTCAAGAAGTGAGCAAAAGACAAAAGATCCATGAGGCCACAGAAAAGCTAATTTTATCTGATGGTACCAGACAGAAATTATCCCTAATGCTGTTTTACAGCCGTGGACCAAAAATGGGTCACAATACCAGTCACAGGAGAGTTGTGACCCATTTCAGTGGCGGACATCAGGGGGAAAAAACACATATAATAGTAATTACGCCATGAGTCCAATCAAACTCTGGTCAAATTTCATACAGGTAGATGTCAATATGTCCTGTAAGCACAGACTGATACATATCCTCATCCTGAGCAAAAACACACAAGGTAAATACAGGTTTAAAGTGCCCCGATTACACTTTTTTGAATATCACCTTTCATGCAGTGTGTAATATGCCTCTATGTGAATGTAAAAGGTCTGCAAAGTTTTAAAGATCAAAGTGCATGACACATAATCTCCTAAAATAAAGAATAGATTCTGAACTGCTGAAACGAGTGATCAGTAATTCCAGTCTCACTTCCTGTTACATATTTGCAGAGGTGGGAGTAAGTCACACATGTGTAAGTCACAAGCAAGTAATTTATCAAGTCTTAACCTTCGAGTCTCAAGCAGGTCCAAGTAATTTTTTTATAAAGGCAAGTCAAGTCAAGTCAAGTCACTGCCTTATGTCAAGCAAGTCAAGTCAAGTCGTAGCTTGGGTCACAAGTCACTGGCAAGTCATACAAACGTTTGACGATTTCACTGAATTTATATATTAAAATAAGTTAAAACTACAGAAGTTGTGGACTATGGTTTTATTTGCAACATTTTTTTTAATATATGCATTTCCACATATAGCTGAGTGGTTACTACAATAAAAATCTAAATGTAACTGAAATTAGGCCAACATTAAAGCATGAAAAAATAAATATGCCTCATACATTGCAGAAGACCATTAAAAGGTATTAAACAATTCACAATTCAAGTATAATTCCTATGCGACCAAAGGCATTCTTCAAACTGGCATCCCCTTAATACAAGTTATATATTTTTAATTATGAAGTTAAAACCGCCAATAGGTGGTGCCAAATTACCGTATTAATGTACGAGTCATAGAAGCATTCATTTAACTTATGTTCAAAACGGCAGATTTGTTCTGGAACTAAGCAACTAGGTCACTGAATCACAAATACGCATAACTCTTTCTGTGGCTTGTTTGGAACTATTGGAACTATGCTGTTTTGACCAATATTCTCGATTTAAAGATAGTCAAATTAACTATAACAAACAGGTTAAACAAGCCATAGCTTACTTTTAGACGTGGTGAATGAAGTTCGACTGTTCGAGGTTGTGATGGTCGGCCGATATCCCTTGCCAGTTATTATGCGTACAGCAAATCTTCTTGTATGAATATAGTCAATTTCTAGTGTTTATATCCAAAAAGAAACGATGCTGGGAGATGTTTTTGTATTTAGCGCGCTCACAGCGATGTATGTTTTTTCCGGGCTTGTGCAGTGTCACGCAATCTCGCAGAATCTGATGACTGGCGTCAATGGTTCCGTTGCTTTCATTTTGTTCATCAATTGATGTTGCGATGATAAATGTATATCAAGTCATTCTCGAGTCATACAGTTCAAGTCAAGTCAAGTCTCAAGTCATTGGATCTCAAGTCAAAGTCAAGTCGAGTCATTTTCTTAATTTAGTCAAGCAAGTCTCAAGTCCTTAAATTTGCGACTGGAGTCTGATTCGAGTCAAGTCATGTGACTCGAGTCCCCCATCTCTGCATATTTGCATAATGAACAGCGTACAAACACTGTAGTTGTGAGACTGGAAGAGTTTGGTTTGTGAGTCGACATGTCGAGAAGACGCTTTTTTCAGGTCTGCAAATCCACTTTCCATAAAATTGATATGGAAAAACAGACGGCACCATTCGTATCACTGTGTATCAAGCGCTGAGGAAGAGCTGAAATTCAGATATGGTTATGGACGTTTCGTTTCCGACAAGCGATGTAAGCAGAAGACCAATCACAACAGACTGGGCCGTCTGACCAATCAGAGCAGAGTAGACTCTCAGAAATGAGGGATTTACAGCGACCGAATCTTTGAACAAACAGGTTTCAGACTCTTTGAGAAACAAGAGGATGTGCAATGTTTATTATGAGGAAATGTAAGTGTTTTTTTTTACCTTGGATGCATGTAAACCTCTTGTAGGAGACCGCTGAAACTAAATTTGGAACCTTTAAAATAATATAATAGGTGTTATTATAGGTGTTATAACACATGTGGTGTTTTTCAAAAGAAACCAACAGGATCCGCACACATCTTAGCAAATCAGCAGACAAAGAAATAAAGCAAATACAATACATAAAAAATTAAATAAATACATTAACGCATCATGTTAATAATTTTGAATCCTGTTGGGTGAATGCCATTCAGTGTAATATTAATGAATTTAAATGTTTGATTTTGTTTGTTAGTTTATTTGATTTTGATTTTTTTAAATTTGTATTCACTTTAAATAATTCTAGTACAGTGCTGGTTCCCACTTATAGGGACAGATTTACTAACAGCTTGCACCAGTGCAAACCCTCTTTTGGGGTAAAAAAAAAAACTACTGTCAGGATTTACAAATTAGTGCTGAAAAGGGGGTATTTTTGCAGCTGAGCTTATTGTGTTTGCATTTGTAGAAGTTTCCCTTTTAAGACGCAGTATTTATGGGAGCAGAGTATTCAAATGAATCATGCACGGTGATTTACTAAGGTTTTTACTTGTCAATTTACTGGTATGTGCGCCATTATTTACAGCCCAAAAAGCGCATTTCTTAAATCAGACGCTAATTTGCGCTGCTCTTGGTAGATTATGGAAATGATCCGGCGGCGTCTGTGTTCTTTAATTTGAACTTTCCATTCCCATCTGTGCTTTTTTTGAATTGCACTCTAACGCTCCTGAAGCAAAACCAGTGTCTTACAGAAGCTGCAGTGGAATCAGTGGCTGGCTAATGCATGAGCAGAATGGTTCATAATGGATTCCAATCTGGCAACATCCTCGTGCTTGTCACTGCCTGGGGCGAGTCCAGCGCGAGGACGCTAATGGAACGGGCTCTTTTGATTATCCTGCTCAAACAAGCTGGAAATACTCTTCCCGTAGACCATCAGTGAGGAAACCAGGCTGACCATGAGTCGGTATTGACAGCACAGATCTCTCAGTCTTGCATTTGCTTTCTGAAACGATGCAGTGGTGTTTGTTCAATCAGTGCGCATCAAGCTTTGACCTTGTTTGATGACATTTACAAGCACTAACAATGACTTATGTCATTTAAAAAAAGAAGTCAGGTTTTATGCCACAACATATAAGGCA
This sequence comes from Siphateles boraxobius, assembly GCF_051911475.1. NCBI lineage: Eukaryota > Metazoa > Chordata > Actinopteri > Cypriniformes > Leuciscidae > Siphateles > Siphateles boraxobius. The sequence continues at coordinate 40,384,515 of NW_027509208.1, read as the reverse complement.
TAGCATGACATTCAGAGAATAATCATCACAATATATCAATGCTACACTGAAAAATAACGCAAGTTACTCCAAGTCAAATCAAGCCATGAGGGACATTAAATTCTTAGACACAATGCAACAGCAATATGATAAATGATGCCAATGTTCAATGAATTAAAATGATTAATGATCCCAATAAACACATCTTCTACCAAATAATATAGTTCATTAGTTTTACTGTATCTGTTTATGGTTGACACGCAATGCAGTGAATGAATGTGTGGTCATATTGAGTATTTCACAATATGAATTTGGAGTCAGATGAGCTTTATAAGAAAATAAAAAAATACAGCTGCTCATTAAAGCAAAATAAACCACAACAGGGAGAGCTGGAATCAAGATACAAAGCAAATATGACACTTACAGTAAGTCTACTGAACAAATAAGTCAATAATAAGACATATTTTCAACTCCAATTAATATTTTTATTTTATTGAGAACAAAGAGACTGAGTGTGGACTGAGTTATATGACAGACATGAAACTACCACTGTAATGAAGGTAGGGCTGCTCGATATTTATCAGAAAAAAATGTAATCCTTAATTTTGATTTTGGGAATAAATAAAACTAATTTCATGGGACCCTAAATTAAAAGGTAGCTTAACAAATTCATTCTCAATGTCTAACAAACATGTGGAATGAAATGAATACTATGTAGGATATGATTTACCTGAGAAAAGTACTGAAAATCACAGTTGTACAATGAAAATATCGGATCATGTCATGATTGACCAGACACACGTGACTGCTAAATTTGACTAAGGAATGAAGATTTTAAGATATTATGAACATCAACATCATGATTTTCTGTAAAGCAGCAATGTGTATTTTTAAAAGCGCAATATAATTCAATCAGAATCAGGCATTCCCGTCAGTAGAATCTACGATTCTTTGACTTTCTCTCAAGCTAAAGCTCTTATTCAGTGAGAACAGAGTTAGTAGAGCGTGCAGATCAGCATGTCATCACATCTGACATCTCTGCCAGCGTAGCAGGACGTCCTCCAGGGCCAGTGGCTCTTCTACAGGCACAAACAGAGGAAAACAGAACCCCACAGAGATGATGGCACCTGCTATCAGAGGGTTTCAGTCTGTGAGATGGTTCTACAGCGACCCAAATCTGCTTACATGCATTTAAAGATTAGAAGCAGCCCTGCTGGAAGAGCTTGATAACTGCTGCTCCAATCCTGCACCTGCACTAAACCCAGCTCCCCAGTTACACACACGAGAGGCTTTTCCAGGTCAAGACAGCTGGACTCGTACATAAAGATGGCCTGAGCTGTTCAATTAGATTCATCTTCTTAATCTCAATACACTAGTAAAGTTTTGTTAGCGCATATGGACTTCTGCAAACACAATGCTGTGCATGTCTTTTGCATTGCATTTAAAGGCAGGGTAGGTAGAACTCCCCAAAAATACTTTTTTCCAAATTTGTTTAAACTGTCTTTATATATCAATGCATAATTAAAATGTAAGTACTCTGGAAAAGAAATGATAAAAATCGAGTGTCTGTAGTCGTCTCAGGACTGTAATAAACACAGCTCATTATTCCATTCGGGACGAAAGAAATGATTGGCTGGGGCGACTGTCACTCTCCCTCACCATGGATACCACCTCTGCTGATACAGGAGCAGCCCAAATGCGCGCACCCGTTTTGAAGAGGCACGGAAGCTATAATAACAATTATGGCAGAGAAAGAACAGTCAAAATTCTCAGTACCTGCATATAGAGGCAGCGAAGTCAAACAAGTTAAAAAAAGGAAGACAGTATTTGAAAAGGCTATGAACAAAAAGTCTTTGGATAAATCAAGAAATCATACGAGAGTCAATATCGGGGTGGCTTTTCCAGTGGTGGCGACAAATGAGGGATCTCATTCTCAAGGGGCTGAAAAGTGACTCCGTGATGGCTTTATTTCTGCTGGACAGGTAATCTTGCTGTTTTCATATTGATGGCATTTATTTTTTCATGAAGCATGTATCACTAGCACACGTAGCTACCTAATATAGCTACCTAACGTTACGTAGCATAACTAACGGTACTGGCTTAGCTATGACTCTGGTGTAACTTTGGTGTCGACTGGTATAACGTTACGGTTAGTGAGCCAGGGTTGAGACGATAAATAAGCAATAGGCCTATCTGCAGTTGAAAGCTGTTTTGTTTAATTTCGCCAAATCTAACTTTAGGTTAAAAAGTTTAGGGGATCTATTTTTATACCTAGCTTTACCCTCTGCCTAAACTTTGTTCCTATGTTCACCGTGAACTCTACCTGCTCCGTTTTTCCACGTTTGTTATATGCTCTACATATGTTTACCAATGTCTTTATGTTGTACCTATATATGTTATGAATCTTACAAATAAACCTTCATCACAGTGTAACTGATAGTAATGGCAAACGTGTATCAATGAAGCTATTTATAGCTTTGCCTTATATTGAGTTTGATTCGGTTACGAGCTAGTAAAATATTTTAAACTTTACCAGTATCGATATGCGAGCTTGATAACAGCCATGTTAATTATTTATATTCATACTGATAAAGTTAGTTATTTTATTACTTGTTATTCTGACATGATGTCACTACATGCACTGCGCTCCTCTCTGCTCGGCGCTGGTAAACGAGTCCGACTCTTCCAGCTGAGCGAACGGCAGGGATCGCGCGTTCATGTGTTTTGGGGGCGTGGCTTTGGAAGGAGCCGAGAAGGGAGGGGGTGGGAGTTAATAGAATAATGAGCTGTGTTTATTACAGTCCTGAGAGGACTACAGACACTCGATTTTTATAATTTATTTTCCAGATTACTTATATTTTAATTATGCATCGATTTATAAAGACAGTTTAAACAAATTTGGAAAAAAGTATTTTTGGGGATTTCTACCTACCCGGCCTTTAAGCTTAGGTTACTCCAGAAGAACTGAAAGTAACTTTATAAACAAGCATTTACTAAGTGACTATTTACACTGCATCTTTAAGTAAAAGCATATAAATGCCTCATTAATTTATTCATTCAAGCAAAAAAAAAAGTATACATTTACATGTAGATCTAAATATTTTATATGTGCGCCATTCAGAAAAGAATTTGAAACCAGCAAACTGGAAGTGGAATTTGACTTTAAGGAAGTAGAAATAAAATGAATAAAATGTATTGGGATTAAAAAAAAACTTTTTTAGCTGTAATTTAACTAGCAAAGTCTAATTAACTAGAAAAGTCAATACAAACTTTGAACGTTGGCCTTACAGAAAAAAGACGGACGGACAGACAGAAAGATATATATATATATATATATATATATATATATCAACCCACAACACTCTAACATCCATCCATAACACCCTAACAACCACCCACAACACCCCACCCACGACACCCTGACAACCCCCCACAACTCCCTAACAACCACACACAACACCCTAACAACCACTCACAAAACCCTGACAACCCCCACAACACCCTAACAACCACACACAACACCCTAACATCCACCCACATCACCCTAACATCCACCCACAACACCCTAACAACCACCTACAACACCCTAACAACCACCTACAACACCCTAACAACCACACTCAACACCCTCACATCCACCCAAAACACCCTAACCACCACCTACAACACCCTAACATTCACCCACAACACCCTAACAACCACCTACAACACCCTAACAACCACCTACAACAAACTAACATCCACCCACAGCACCCTAACAAGCACCTACAACACCCTAACAACCACCTACAACACCCTAACAACCAAACACAACACCCTAACATCCACCCACAGCACCCTAACAGCCACCTTAAACACTAACATCCACCCGCAACACCCTAACAAACACCTAAAACACTAACATCCACCCACAACACCCTAGAATCATGGCAGCAAGTTCTGCACAGGCAAACACTCACACTTAAAAAAAAGTAAAAGTATGGTTATATACAGAATACTTAGCATTTTAATTTGAGAACACTTGCAAAGAAACTCAATAATCAGTCAGGAAACTACAAGGAAGAAAACAAGAATAAGTAAACAGGTCACATTAATTCAAGAAGCCAAAGCGGAGGAAGATAATAGTGCAGAATGAAATGGCATCAGTCCTGCTGCTGGCACTGAGATAATGCTGCTTTATAGGAAAGAACGGCTACATCTCCCCCACTGTATTGACCCGGTGCACGATCAGGGAGATGGATGCTCAGGCCCGGCAGGGAAACGACCCACACCAATAAGGCTGTTTTCTGCATCTATGTGTGTAACGATTGTGCTTAATTACTCTCTGTGTTTGTGCGTGCGTGCTTTGGCCTGGAACAGCTGTGTGAAGGTTGGTTTGTGCTGTACTTTCTCTCTTTAAATACATTTTTCTTCATCACAGACGCTTACATGCAGTTTTCTATATTTAGAGGTGTTTTCTAAGTCACGCATCACTACTACTGCTGCTTACATTTAGGGTCAATGATTTGTACAAACCGCTAACACTAAGCATTAAGATTTAGAGTGTAACATCTCCAGAAATTATTTGTGCTCCAGACATGAAAAAATGAAACAGTAGTGAATTTAGGCATCACAACATTATAATGTACAGTATAACAATCGATAGAATTTTTTTTGATATTTGCCAATACATAAATGTTATTTTTTTTTAATTCCTCACTTTAAGCTGAAGCATATTGAAAAATTTGCATGCTGTGTTGAGCACGGAGCAGTGTTGTAATTGTTAACTAAAACTAAACAAATTGGTAAAAATGTTGCCTTGGAAACTAACTGAAACAAATAAGTTGAAGCTGAAATCACGAATCACTAAAAATGTAACTGAAATAAAAATAAATAAAGCTAAACATAAAAAATATATAAATGACAGAAGCACATAACAATTACTAAACTTGGAATAAAAAAAATTAAATTAAAACTGAAAAAATAAAAAGAATCTCATTTAAAGTATTAATAGTATTTATTAATACAATATAAGATACTATGAAAGTAAATAAATACAACTAAAATAGATTATGTGATTAATAAGTCATTGCAACATGTTCAATAATTTTCCTCATCAAAATATTTTAAGCAACTTAAAATTTTTATAAGTTATATGAGTGTCAACTCAAGTTGAGATTCAACTCAAGTCACTTTCATATATCTTAAGTTGAAACGACTTGTACAGCCAATTTGACCATAGTTAATTTCTGCATAATACTTCGTATACTTAATTTACAGGCAGCAGCTGAACTTAATTCTTTAAGCTAAAAATAGGTGTGTGTGGGGGGGGGGGGTTTATGGTGGGTAACATAGCAACATATTTAACTTTTGCACAGAAAAACACCACTGATATTTTCTTAAAACAAAGTAAAGTTCTACTTCTCCCTTTCATTCTGCAATTCTGCCCATTTTTCTCTTTCAGTTTCTTTCGCTCTCAAATGAACCACAATCCAATACCGACATAATGGCTTCTATTTAAATCAAACTGGCATCAGTGATCAATGGGAGGTCAAACGTCCACCAGAGTCTCTGATGAGCAGCCACTGAAGTCAGCGCAGCCGTCTTACATTTCTGTGAGCTTTACATATACAAAGAGTAAAACACTCACATTAAAGCGGCACCAGAAACATATACAGCAAAAATGACTGGGCTGTTTGGAATTGCATACTAGTATATTACTCATACTATTTAGAATTTACATAGAATTTATGTTCTACTCACTGTAGAGTTTAAAGTAGAGCAAACTGCTTATAAAACTGAACCCTGCAATGAAATGTGCTTTTTCAATCCGATTAGACAGCTGATACACTATATATGTTGGTTGTGTTTTAAATGTATTGCCAAATCAGCTTCACAGGCCGTTACATGGCAGATACAGATTTAACAATAAAAAAAATGCAAACATTTTAATATAATACAATTTATAAAAAAAGACTACACAATTTTGTATATAAAAGTATAGAAATGATTCTGGTTCTCCTCATATGGGGGTCACAGTTATTCTCCTCCGGGTGAAACATGCCAAACACCTCAAATGTAACTACTTTTCATTCGCTCTCTTTTTTCATTAAAATCAATGTACAATTTTTTTGAACAATAATACTTTTTTATGCAATATTTTGCATTTGGAGATGTAATTAATATTTATGCAATAATAATGATACTTTTTTATTTTTTTTACTATTATTATTATTAGTTCTATTACGAGAGTATCTCTCGTACTGCGTAATATCTTACGCTACGGGGAAAACTTCTTTTCCACGAGATATTGAAGCCAAAAATTCTCCTTAATTTTGAATTAATGTAAAACGCTGTGCTGCAGCATGCAGACATAGGCAGGACGGCTCGCGCGCCTATTGGCTGCCCTGCGGCAACAGCAGCAGCCTATCGAGAGTGGCCCTGCTTGACACATATCCAATGGGGGCATTTCGCGCCCACTTCGTCACGTCCCGCCAGAAAGGGCTTGATCTCGACCTATAAATATAGCTCGATTAGGCTGGTACAACTGATTTTCATCTCTTCAGCGAAGCATCACGCATCGCTGGATCCGGAGAGAGAAGCCACGCCGTCTGAGGAAAAGCACACAGCGGGACGAGCCTTGAGTCTGAAGTCGCTGGCAACGCCGCCTTTAGCCGCCGTACCTGCTACGCTTTCCGGCGTTATATCCTTTTCAAGTGTGTGTGTGTGTTCGCCGCTGCGACACACATTTTTTCACTGTCTCTCTCTCTCTCTCCTAAAAGAGCTGCGTCTTTTTCAAGATGTATAGATCCTATGGCTCGTGCCGAGCCACACTCAGAGGATCGCCATGTCATCTGCGTTTCCTGCCTGGGTGAGGATCATGCGGCTCTCGCTCTCGTCGACGGCGGATGCCCTCACTGTGAGCTACTGCCGATGGTGACTCTGAGGACTCGCCTGGCATCATTCTCAGAGCCTGCATTTCAGCCCGCAGTTGCGCCGCGCCGTAAGAAGCGCCGTACCCAGCGGGGCCCAGAGCCTTCTCCTTCCCGCCAAAGCTCGCCGGTTCGACCGCCAGCTTCGCCAGCATCGCTCGAGTCCCTCCCCGACGGACAGCGGCCGCCGCTTCCGCCATTGAGGTCCACGAAACAGCCGAGGCCTGTTCTATCCTGGCGTCAGATAGTGAGGATTGGGCGAGCTCTGTGGACCTCCCCTCTGCTATCCGCGAGCCTTCTGGGAAACGAGCCGGCATTGAATCGGAGCTGATGCGTCTGCTCTCTCAAGCCGTCAACAACCTCGGCCTCAACTGGGAGGCGCCCGCGCAGCCTGCGCGCAACCGACTGGACGGATGCTTCCTCAAGAAGGACCACGCGCCGTCACAATCTAGGCCCGCGCCTTTTCTTCCTGAGCTTCACGAAGAAGTCGCGAGGTCCTGGGGCGCCCCCCTCTCGGCCAGGGTGCGTACCTCTGTCTCGGCTGCATTCTCCACTGTCGACGGTGCGAAAGACAAAGGATACCTTTCTCTTCCCCCAGTAGAAGCAGCGGTAGCTTTCCATCTCTGCCCGCCCTATGCTGGACGGCGAGCGCAGACGGCGCTACCATCTAAAGCCTGCCGAGTGACGTCAGCAGCGGAACATGGCCTCTCTCACCGTGGCTGAGAGACATCTGTGGTTGACGCTGTCTGAAATGACTGAAATCCTCGACGTGCCCATTTCGTCAGCTGGCCTCTTCGGATCTGCCGTCAAAGACTTCACGGACAGATTCCAAGAGGTTCAAAAGACATCGCAGGCGATGAAGCACTTCCTTCCGAAGCGCTCTAGTTCCGCAGCAGGTCGCTCTAAACAGCCATCTGCCCGGAGCTCCCAGCCGCAACCTGCACCACCCGCCGCCGCTGCTTCTCAACGCCGCCAGGCCCGAGAACAGAGACCGCGCACTCACTCTGCTGGACGCCGCCCCCCTCAGCGCGGGCCCCTGCCGAGGATCGAAATTAAGCCTGAGGTCTCAAAGCCTTCCTAGCCTCTCTAGGAAAGCGACGGTGTTCAAATCCCGCTGCGGCCGGACATGCAATGTGACTGTTCCAGCGTATTTAGCAGTCAACAAGCCGGTCCATTTGCCCGCTTGCCTGCACACAAAAGCCGTTTTTATGGCTACCCAGATAAATCCAATAAAGAGTGTATTTTCTGGCTTTCCGGCCACGGCCGATGGTGTTATGAGTGTTGTAAGAATGCCCACGTCTCAGTGCCCATTCCCACACACAGACACAGCCCGCCACAATACAGGGCTAGCACAAATAAAATCGACTCATGTCGATTGTGCAATAAATGTAGTGTACGTGCCCACGACACAGTGCCCACAAACACTACACGAAGCATGTCCCACGGTTTCTGTAAAAACGAAACCAACACATTTTCAGTGGGCACGAGCCGACAGTGTTCTCAGTGCAGTAAGTGTGCCCGCTATCCCGCGCCCACATTCCCTCACAGACATACCGAACCCCACGGGGCTCGACCCGCTCGCCTTCTCTCCACAACCTGTCAGAGAGAAGCTGAGCGCCGGTCTGGCTGCCTGCTGTAATCAGCGCACCCCCCGCTTCGCACACTGCAAACACAGTGTCTATTTCTCAGCACACCGGAGCTTTCCGGCCGCCGCTATTCCGCGGCCAGAGCCCAGATTTCATTCTACCTCTAGCTATATTCACGCAGATGCGTGGGCAAAGCTTCCCGGGTATCGAAATGGGTGCTGAATACTATAAAAAGAGGCTATTCGCTGCAGTTCACTCGACGCCCCCGCCGTTGCGCGGCGCAAGTCGAAACGACGGTAAAAAACTAAGTATCTCATCTACTTCGAGCCGAGATAGCGAAACTACTGAGCAAAGGGGCTATAGAAACTTTATCTCAGGGTAAAAGCGAAGGGGGGCTATACAGCAGGAATTTTCTGGTACCGAAAAAAGACGGGGGTCTCAGACCCATTCTAGATCTGCGACAGCTGAACAAAGCGCTCACGAAGCGCCAGTTCAGAATGATTACAACCTGGAAAATCCTCGCGCAACTTCGCCAGGAGGACTGGTTTATGTCAATAGATCTGAATAGATCTATTTTCAAATACAAATAGTGTCACGTCACAGGCTTTTTTTGAGATTCACCTTCAAGGGCCAGGCATACCAATACAAAGTACCAATACAAAAGGTTTCAGAAAATGCTGGGCCTCATGGCCTCAGCAGCTTCAGTGCTCCAGCTGGGTCTGCTTCGCATGCGCCCACTGCAGCTGTGCCTGAAAGCGCGAGTTCCGCCCAGAGCATGGACCGCTGGTCGGTTTCGCCTCCGGGTCGATCTGAAATGCGTTTCAGCTTTGGAACCTTGGAAGATAACCGACTGGTATCAGTCAGGTGTGAGTCTGGGGACTCCCTCGAGTGTGAAGGTGGTGTCCACGGACGCCTCCACCTCTGGATGGGGAGCACTGCTCGAGGGCAGACTGTTCTTTGGCCAGTGGTCAGAATGGGAAAAGCTCCTACATATAAACTGTCTGGAAATGATGGCAGTCGACAACGCGCTACGGCGCTTCTGTCCCCAGATAGAGGATCACCACGTCTTGGTCCGGTCGGACAACATGTCTGTGGTGGCATACATAAATAGCCAGGGCGGCATCAAGTCCCGAAACTTTTACAGGCTAACGGAACGCCTCCTGGTCTGGGCTCAGCACAACCTGCTTTCACTGCGCATGTGCCTGGTCACCTGAATCTGGGACCAGACAGACTGTCCAGAAACAATGTCCCAACAGGGGAATGGTCGCTGCACCCGCAGACGATCCTACTGCTGTGGGAGACATTCGGCAGAGCGCAGGTGGACCTGTTCGCGTCCCACGAGAACGCTCACTGTCCGAAATATTTCTCCAAGAGCAAGGACGCGCTGGCCCACGTCTGGCCCCGCTGTCCCCTCTATGCTTTTCCCCCCGTCTCGCTCCTGCCTCAAGTGCTGGAACGAATCAGGGAAAACGGATGCCCAGTGCTGCTTGTGGCTCCGCTCTGGACAAACCAGACTTGGTTCCCAGTCCTGATGCGGCTGACCAGCACTGCCCCGTGGCCAATATCGTTGAGGAAAGACCTCCTCTCTCGGGCCAAGGGCTCGATTTGGCATCCTCGCCCGCAACTATGCTCCCTACATGCATGGGCCATCAACGGGTACCCGCTAACCTCCCGGAGGGAGTGTTAAAAACGATCACGCAGACGAGGGCCCCGTCTACTAGACGGCTCTATTCCTCGAAATGGTCTGTGTTCTCTGCCTGGTGTCAAGCTCAGGGCTTTTCACCCGTAGACTGCGGGGTCACGGAAGTACTCTCCTTCCTTCAAGAGCTGCTGGATAAAGGCAGGACCCCATCCACGCTCAAAGTGTACGTGGCGGCCATAGCAACATTTACAAAACCTGTGTCTGGCCAGTCACTGGGGAAAAACGACCTAGTTGTGCGATTCCTCAAGGGAGCTCGGAGGCTGAACCCTCCCAGACCTCCTTCAGTCCCGGTGTGGGACCTTTCTACGGTTTTGGAAGCCATGAAAGGTGCCCCATTCGAGCCAATCCATTTGTCAGACATGAAGCATCTGTCTTTCAAAACTTCAGTGAAGCGCATAGGGGACTTACAAGCGCTTTCAGTAAGCGCGTCATGTATGGAGTTTGAGCCTAATGACTCAAAAGTCATACTCAAACCAAGGCACGGGTACGTGCCCAAATCCCTCAACACACCGTTCAGGGCCCAGGTTATTTCTCTGTGCGCACTCTCAGTTCATGATGAGGAGGAGGATGCAAGTCTCCTTTGCCCTGTCAGGGCACTGAGATCTTATGTGTCCCGCTCGTCTGTCTTCAGACAAACCGAGCAGCTCTTCGTTTTGTTTGGCTGACGCTCCAAGGGACTGGCCGCATCAAAACAGAGCCTATCCAGATGGATAGTCGACGCCATAGCACTGGCTTACACTTCTAAGGGCCTGCAGTGTCCTTTGGGTGTCAGAGCGCACTCCACGTGAGGTGTGGCCTCGTCGTGGGCGTGGTATAGTGGGGTTACCCTTCAAGATATCTGTACGGCCGCGGGCTGGGCCTCGCCGTCTACATTTATAAGGTTTTATAATCTAGAGGTTCCCGCCTTACAAGCCAAGCTTCTGTCGGTATACGGGTCCTTCTCAAAAAATTAGCATATTGTGATAAAGTTCATTATTTTCCATAATGTAATGTTAAAAATTAAACTTTCATATATTTTAGATTCATTGCACACCAACTGAAATATTTCAGGTCTTTTATTGTTTTAATACTTATGATTTTGGCATACAGCTCATGAAAAACCCAAAATTCCTATCTCAAAAAATTAGCATATTTCATCCGACCAATAAAATAAGTGTTTTTAATACAAAAAAAGTCAACCTTCAAATAATTATGTTCAGTTATGCACTCAATACTTGGTCGGGAATCCTTTTGCAGAAATGACTGCTTCAATGCGGCGTGGCATGGAGGCAATCTGCCTGTGGCACTGCTGAGGTGTTATGGAGGCCCAGGATGCTTCGATAGCGGCCTTAAGCTCATCCAGAGTGTTGGGTCTTGCGTCTCTCAACTTTCTCTTCACAATATCCCACAGATTCTCTATGGGGTTCAGGTCAGGAGAGTTGGCAGGCCAATTGAGCACAGTAATACCATGGTCGCTAAACCATTTACCAGTGGTTTGGGCACTGTGAGCAGGTGCCAGGCCGTGCTGAAAAATGAAATCTTCATCTCCATAAAGCTTTTCAGCAGATGGAAGCATGAAGTGCTCCAAAATCTCCTGATAGCTAGCTGCATTGACCCTGCCCTTGATAAAACACAGTGGATCAACACCAGCAGCTGACATGGCACCCCAGACCATCACTGACTGTGGGTACTTGACACTGGACTTCAGGCGTTTTGGCATTTCCTTCTCCCCAGTCTTCCTCCAGACTCTGGCACCTTGATTTCCGAATGACATGCAAAATTTGCTTTCATCCGAAAAAAGTACTTTGGACCACTGAGCAATAGTAGCCCAGTAGCTTCTCTGTAGCCCAGGTCAGGCGCTTCTGCCGCTGTTTCTGGTTCAAAAGTGGCTTGACCTGGGGAATGCGGCACCTGTAGCCCATTTCCTGCACACGCCTGTGCACGGTGGCTCTGGATGTTTCTACTCCAGACTCAGTCCACTGCTTCCGCAGGTCCCCCAAGGTCTGGGATTGGTCCTTCTCCACAATCTTCCTCAGGGGCCGGTCACCTCTACTCGTTGTGCAACGTTTTTTGCCACACTTTTTTCCTTCCCACAGACTTCCCACTGAGGTGCCTTGATACAGCACTCTGGGAACAGCCTATTTGTTCAGAAATTTCTTTCTTTGTCTTACCCTCTTGCTTGAGGGTGTCAATGATGGCCTTCTGGACAGCAGTCAGGTCGGCAGTCTTACCCATGATTGCGGTTTTGAGTAATGAAACAGGCTGGGAGTTTTTAAAAGCCTCAGGAATCTTTTGCAGGTGTTTGGAGTTAATTAGTTGATTCAGATGATTAGGTTAATAGCTCGTTTAGAGACCATTTTCATGATATGCTAATTTTTTGAGATAGGAATTTTTGGTTTTCATGAGCTGTATGCCAAAATCATCAGTATTAAAACAATAAAAGACCTGAAATATTTCAGTTGGTGTGCAATGAATCTAAAATATATGAAATTTCAATTTTTATCATTACATTATGGAAAATAATGAACTTTATCACAATATGTAAATTTTTTAAGAAGGACCTGTAGAATTCAGTGCTATCTGCCCCGCTGTGCCGGCCCAGATGCTGAGTTTTGCTTGTGCATCGCTCACTGAGCGATAAAACAGCTCCATGGGTGTTGAATAACCCGTACTATTTCCCAGTTCAGGCTGAACACATTCACCCTGTCTGTGTGAAACACTGTTAACATAACTAGCTCCTGTGGGATGCTATTTCATGGCGAATGATGCTTGCAGCCTCTCTTCTCTGACTCTCTGTGAGTCTATAGTGATTATGCACTATATGAGCCCCGGGTTACTGCCCTTGGGTTTCTGGTGTCAGATCCCAGTACGCACGCCGTTTTGCATTGTGTTCCCCATAGCGTAAGATATTACGCAGTACGAGAGATACTCTCGTAAGAGAACGTACTCGGTTACTAACGTAACCTCGGTTCTCTCTAGAGAGGGAACGAGTACTGCGTATCTTGCCGTGCATACACAGCTCTGGTTCGCTTCTGCGATGAAAACATGTTGTACCAGCCTAATCGAGCTATATTTATAGGGCGAGACCACGCCCTTTCTGGCGGGACGTGGCGAAGTGGGCGCGAAATGCCCCCATTGGATATGTGTCACACAGGGCCACTCTCGATAGGCTGCTGCTGTTGCCGCAGGGCAGCCAATAGGCGCGCAAGCCGTCTTGCCTATGTCTGCATGCTGCTGCACAGCGTTTTACATTAATTCAAAATTAAGGAGAATTTTTGGCTTCAATATCTCGTGGAAAGAGGTTTTCCCCGTAGCGTAAGATATTACGCAGTACTCGTTCCCTCTCTTGAGAGAACTGAGGTTACGTTAGTAACCGAGTACGTTTTCAATTAATCCCTTCATTGCTGTGTTTTTTTCTGCATTGTGGCTTATTTTTAGATTGTAGACCAAAAATATGTTCTGTATTTTAAAACTTTCTTTTAAATTCCCATTCAGGCCATTTTTGACCGCGAGGAGTAAACGTATGACTGTGTGTGTGTGTGTGTGCGTGCGTGCGTGCGTGCGTGGCTGATTCACATAGCAGGTGCCACAAAAGTCACAAAGTGTCATACCATTCTGATGAAGTAAAATTGGATTAAAAAAATTATTTTCACAAAGATGCTGTAATGTAATGCTACTCCCTTGAACTACACATGAACTGTGTGGTCATGTGATAGTGTAGCATGCTGAAATATGTATCATTGCATTATGTACACATTTCACATAGGCCTACTGTTAAATGTGCACATTCACATTTACATTTATTCATTTGGCAGAAGCTTTTATCCTATGAGTCAGAAGCACTGCATGCAGTTTACCAACAATATTTACAATACAAAATGCCAATTTCCAATCGTAATCTAGAGCAATATGAGAGTTGGCATGACAGATAACTCAAATCAACAGATTTTCTGAAAGTCGGTTGTTTACATCTTCAGGAATAGTGACAGTTCTTTGCAAGTATTTTAGCATTGAAATATTACACATGGCATCTTTAATCTCCTGCGCTTGACATCCAGTTAAACACACGCAGGAAGTGGTAGAGTAGAGCTGATGGATTGGAGACCTTCGTTTCCTCATGGCACACAGTAATTAGTCGTGTGATGTGAAATCAATCAGCTCAAGTGGTGAGCCCAGCAGATACACCTCCTAAAACACACACGCACACTAATGCCTCGCTCACTACTGCCTACATAGACAGCTGCCTTCTAAGGGAGCATATGACTGAAATAAACTCTCATAAACAACTGATTTGGAGCACTCAATAAAGGCGTTACATAACTCTCCATGTGTTATTTTACTATCAATGAGATACTGTAAGTTTTTTTTTTATAGTTGTTATTTTTTTATTCCCATTTTATTTGTTTTAATACATCATGAAAATGAAGAATGCAGCTTTGTCGACCGCTGAAATAAAGGGCCGTATCATACAGCCGGTGCAATGCAGTGCCAGCGAGGCGCAAGTGTGTTTTGCTAGTTTCAGCCTGACGCAGTTTTCATTTTCACGTCCTGTGCCACATTGTTTAAATAGCATTTGCGCGCATCTGTTCTCCCATGAACTACTGGTCTGAAAACGAGGTGTGTTCAGGCGCATTGATGGCGCATTGCTATTTTGAGGCAAATTAAATAGACTGAGCCATTAACCAACTGAAACCTGGTCTAAAGTCAATGGCGCAATATTTTTTTGTTATTTAAAGAGCGTGTTAGAAATATGTGCCTACAGACGGGTCCACAACGTGCTTACACTCTGCTTATTACACGCACACTCTGCTTATTACACACACAATCTGCTTATTACACACACAGAGACGCGCAGCAGCACACAAACATGCCAAATATTAAAAATAAATGGATTCCAATGTAAAAGATTATTACTGTGTAGTCAAGTTAAGTCACCTTTATTTATATAGCGCTTTTTACAATACAGATTGTTTCAAAGCAGCTTTACAGAGATAACAGGAAAATAATGTTGTAATAATATTGTTAAATATAAAAATAAATGTCCCCAACTAAGCAAGCCAAAAGCCAATGGCGACAAAAGGCGAAGAAAGGCGAAAAAGGTGTACATAAAGATATGGTGGAATCTAGTCCCGTAGATGGTCTGCTTTCGCCCCAAAACACACACATTACTCATTAAGAGAATAGGGACAACCCTTTTAGACCATGCGCCGGGCGCGCCAAACATTTCTTCCGTCGTTAAACTAGCAAAAGTGGATTCGGACACACCCTAAGTGCACTTGCGCCGTGCACTTTACACCATGCGTTAAAATTATTGTTAAAACAGGGTCCAAAATGTTTCAGTTTTGTGGTGTAGACTAACGCATTCTCATCCTTTGGCGTCATATAGGTGATGCCATATGACATTTCCTCGAAATCTTACGCACATGGCATCCTTTAGCGTCAATATAACACGCACTGTTATGGGTAGGTTTAGGTCTGGGGTAGGGTTACGGTTATGACGCCGTGGGATCTGCGTCTCAAATTCACACTAAACAATGCCATGTGCGTTGGATTTAGACGAGCGTCACTTGTATGACGCCTTGGGTTATGCGTCTCATATTGATGCTAAAGGATGCCATGTGCATAAGATTTCAACGAAATGTACAAAGCGTCACATGTATGACGCCAAAGGATGAGAACGGGCTGTGTAGACGTAAGGCCATTGCACACTGAGTCCGAAATTCGCATCCGAAATTTTCGCACGTAAAAAAAAAATTCGACCTCACGTTATAACAATCACGCTTGCACACTGTCTACGAAACTTTCGTCCGTCATGAAAAAAATCGGATCGGGTTCGATTTTCTGCGTTTTTTTTGCATCCGTAGCAAGCAGTTTGAATGGTGTTTGAATGGTGTTTTGACCATTCAGAGCCAACGAATCACGAATAAGAAAAAACGCATACGAAAATTTCGGACATAGTGTGCAATGGCCTGTAGACCTACTCGCTCACAGCAGTGTGTCGTGTGTATTGGTAGTAGTAAGACAATAAACAGCAATAACAGATCTATTCCACCAAGCTATTTTCATATCCATTACCATGCCAAACACTCTGAGAGTTGTCATGACAGAACTATGGTTACTGGTGAGAGAATAGTATTCAGACAGACAGCATTCCAGACGCTTCTGTAAGCTACAGTGTTAACAGGAGATTTTGAGACACACCTGTAAGTAAATCGATACCCAAAACAAACCCTACACATAAAACTCACTCGGACTTACATTGAAGGAAGGGCCGAGCCATTTCTAGAGAGCAGAATCTCTAAGAGACTTGTGTGGTGTGTGAGAAAGCAACTGTCTGGTTCTGCTGCTGTGTGTGTGCGCACACCACACACTCACACTCACTCATACCACACCAAAAACACACACACACATACCCACAAACCACACACACACACACACACACACACACACACACACACACACACACACACACACACACACACACACACACACACACACACACACACAAACACACACACACACACACACACACTCACGCTCACACCACAAACTGTGTGTTTGTGTTTGTTTGTGTGTTTGTGTGTGTGTGTGTGCGCGCACATATCTTATCCTCAATTGTTATTGATTTTATCTTTCCAATTACTGAGTCCTCCGGCTGAACGAGAAACAGGAAAACAGTGGCAAGAGGTGAAGAGCATGAGCTTTTCTGTGCTGAACGAACACAAGCACATAGAAACACCATGAGTTCAGCAGTCAGGAGGAAATTCACTCAGAATAAACTGTACCTGCTGAAAGATTCTATCTATCTATCTATCTATCTATCTATCTATCTATCTATCTATCTATCTATCTATATATCTATCTATCTATCTATATGTCTATCTATCTATAAAATAATGACATTCCTCATATTTCCTGACTATGTAGTACTGTATGTAATGTGGGTGAAATGAGTAGAATGACAGCATATACAGTATTCAGTAAACAAAAGCTGGAAAATACCCAGATATACATCAGACAGACACTTTACTTTTAGAGCAATGCCAATATGCATAAAGGTTTGGGGTCAGTAAGATTTTTTTGGTAACACTTTATTTTACAGTGTCGTTGTTACATGTTACATATGTTTGTAATGTTTGTATGTGCTTACCATAGTAATGACAGTAAATAATGCATAATTACATACAACTAACCCTCAACCAAATCCTAATCCTACCCTAACCCTATAGTAAGTACATAAAATTAATACTACACAGTACTTAAATGTATAATTACACTGTAACAATGACACCTTAAAATAAAGTGTAACCGATTTTTTTTTGTAAAAAGTTATACTTTTAGGATGCATTAAATTGATCAAATATGACAGTAAAAAAAACATTTCCAATGTTACAAAATATTTATAAAATAAATGCTGTTCTTTTGAACTTTCTCTTCATCAAATAATCCTAAAATATAAAGCAGCACAACTGTTTTCAACATTGATAATACTGTAATCAGAAATGTTTCTTGATCATCAAATCATCATATTCGAATGATTTCTGAAGGATCATGTGACACTGAAGACTAAAGTAATGATGCTGAAAATTCAGTTTTGATCACAGGAATAAATTACATTTAAACATATATTCAAACACAAAACAGCTATTTTAAACTGCATGTTCTACAATATTGCTGTTTTTACCGTATTTTCAGTCAAATAAATACAGCCTTGGTGAGCAGAAGAAACCCGACACCAAATTTCTGAACAGTAGTGCAAGTTATACAAAGTATTAAGTTCTCCATCAAATGCAGTACACATTCTGACAGTAAACAGATGCCAAATTACTTAAATATGTATAGCGCTCCATCAGTATCGTTAAGCTGGACTGCGGGTGGTATGCAAATAAGCAGTCATTGCACTTTAATACACCACACAATTGTGTGTGCGTGTGTGTTTAATTTTTGGTCCAGTGTCTTGTCTGTGGGGTGAAGTTGAGGTTATGCTGTCTGCTGTGCTTTCCAACTTTAACAATACCAATAATCCTGACATGCAAATCCAGCAGACGAGGAAGCGATCGGATAACCCTCTGGGAATACGCCTCCGTCTACAACGAGACGCACATATCCCCAGCTCCTCTTTAAATAGATAAGAGTCTTTTATAATCCATAGCAACATATATGGATCTGTCCCCCTTTTAATTCACTTCCTGTGAAAAGGTCAACTATATTCACAGGGATTTATGAAAGCATTACGTGAGTCTCTCATAAGAACATTTGTTCATGCTCAGGTCAGCTACTTTGCATTAACGGATTTCCTGTAAGAAACACTTTCACTGGCGCTTTATCTAAAATGAATGTCCTGTCAGCTGTGACCTCAGGGTCATTGTGATTGGTCAGAAACACATTCTCTCCTGTCACTGGCTTAATGAGGAAATGTTATTTGGGAAATAGATCAGGAAATGATTTGTTATCGTAGATTTAAGCAGAACAGCATGGCTACATAGAGCTATGAAAGAGGATTTGCTCTGATCATATATATATATATATATATATATATATATATATATATACACACATTGTTACTAATATTAGGTATAGTATAATATTAGGTATTAGGTTTATTAGGTATCCCTTCAGAACTGCATGTCATGAACACAATGTAACTAAGACACAAAATAAAAACACAAAAGATGCCTAAAATGGAAAATAGTAAGATTAAGTACCATTCACTGAAAAAACCTTCACAAATTATATTAATCATTCATTGATGATACGTGTTTATCTTGTGAGCAATCATTTGCAAGTTTAACTTTTACTATCCCTCTGAATTATTGGACTATCCTTTCAAAAGTCGCATGCATGATCATGTTCAGGTTTTTCTTCCAGAATATATTTGTTTTTTTGTAAATCTGGATGAATTTTAACTTCAGTAGATTTAAGTCTGAATCCAGAGCTGTACATTTTAATGTATAAAAGGTTAGCAGTTGATGTATCCTTATCAATTTATGTGCGCTATTTTTGCTGTACACATATATAGAAATAACAATTGACAACAGATGGAGCACATCGTCAGTGTTCAGTTTTGAAGGTAAGCTTGTGTTTTGCTCATGCACCATTTCCCACTTGATAAACATCCAACACTAAATTCTCTCATTTCATTGTCCTCCGAATACCAACAAAACATCAATACATAAACTAGCCTCTCGCAGATCAATACTTAGATTGAGTCTTAAACTTATGTTTCCTCTGTATAAATCAGTTTGAGGACTGTGTAATTGTTGCATGCACTACAAACATGTCTGGAAAAAAATTGAATTTGACTCTAAAGGAAAATAAACACCCAGAATGCACTGCGTTTTACCAGAAGCATTGCTGTTGGCATCCTTGTTTTTAGCATGTCTAAACTTGAAAGCAGCATGCATGAATCTACAAGATAATTATGGTTCAGGTGTTGTTTGAGGATCGCATCTCGAAGACGTCAAACCTTAGCTTTGTAATTTCATCAACACAGCAAGAAGACCATGTGCAATAAACAGAAGCGTTTGTAATGCGCTGGGGTAATGTCACAACACGCTGGAGGGAATTAATTGTACTCCTGCTAGTGCATGCACTGTCAATGTCGTTTTAACACTCAATTCACTCAAGGAACTAATGCAAATCAGCTAATGATACAATCACGCCTACAAAATTAGTGTTCATCAAGGAGGTCCTCCAACACCTGGAGAGAGAGAGGGAATGATGCATAACCCCAGAAATACACAACATGCTTGCTGCCATCTTTCCCTGTGTGATACAGGTGTGTATTAATAGGACACAATAGCTACACTTCGCACATTTTCAGTATGCATGCAATATCCAGATCCAACTACTACATTTGCCAAAATGTGACAAAAATAAAAGAGGAACAATATGATCTGTGATTTCAAACCACATCATTTATTTTATCTTCAAAATAGCACATTCTACACAAAAAGAAATGTTTAACTGCAGTAACAAGAATTCCAATAGAATTCCAAATTGAATTTGAATTTAAGCCCCACAAGTGTCATTTTTAACAAGACAAACTCTGAATGTTGGCTTGAAAGCCTTGTAAAATGAATACACATTTAAACTCACGTTTTCAGAAAGACAGATTTATAGACAAAGGTTCAAGAACACTTCATTTCCTCAAATGCATTACCAGTGTTAAATTTCTTTCAAGTACAACTCCATATATTCCTGTCACTCCAATTCAACTTCCTGTGTTTGAATTAGATTCAAATTCACACTCAATTCCGAATCTTGCACAGCTCTGCATTTGACATTCACTAATACAGTACATTCTATGATGATCCTCATTTGCATATCATTTAAATATGCATGGAGCAGTGCTATACTAGAGCTGGGTATTGCCTACCTGATGATAAAATATATTGCAATGAATCACGGTATCATTATTGCATCATGAATCAAAGAGTTACAAATGTGTGAAATCTTTTTCAATCTCTTTTGCACAGTTTCACACAATGCGCATCTCAAAGATGCTTATTAGCATGGCCTGGTTATTCATCTGTGAGACATGAGATTAATAAACACAAAAAATAAATGCAACATTAGGAGAAAATAATCACAATATGATATCGGCACAGCCCAAGTGTTTAATTAAGTTGAACTGCAGCTATAGTTTGTGAAAAAGATCCAGGGTAAAATATTGTGCATGGGGTGCAATAAATTTTTAATAACAATTAATCACCTTGCTAGCTATGAGTGCAGATGGATGTAATTCTGGTTAGATACGGTGAAATGATATCACTCTGAGCCGTGATTCGCATGCTGGTAGTTTATCACGGTATGGCTGGAATCAATGACATTACATTGAAGTCTGCTGCGTAATTTATTATGGATTTCTGACTGAAATGGCCCGATTTAATCAAGGTGGAGAGTTAGCATGCGTGTATGTGCGCACGCATTTGTCTCTGAAATGCTCAAGTGAGACGTGATGATGAACGATTTGTTGGTGTCAGTTCAACTGTGTGTAATTGGCCGAGTCTGTGACGAACTTACCAAGGATTATTGGTGCATGCGTTTTTCTCATCATATTCATCTGCTCAACTCTTACCTGAAATAGCCACCATCTCTAGAGTTAACTATGACAAACTAGTCCTTAAATTGGACCATTATGTGTGTTTTGCAGGTATGAAATACTTATGACCTAATAACAATCAAATGCACTGTGAATGCTGTAATCCACATTGCAATACAAAAGAAATAATCAGCCAAACTCAAATTACTTAAAAATTTAATAAGAAAAATGTAAAATAATTCATTTCGAAGATGACTCTTACTTACTAAATTAGGCATGCAACAAAATAAAGTCATGTGAAAAGCATGCAGCATAGACCCTCATACTCATACTAACATAATAATGCAGCATATTTTTGTCAACCTATCATTTCACTTTTAGTTAGGTTGATGAAGAAATGCTAAATAAGATCATGTCTAACCCTCATTTTTGACTGAAAAATGTTACGTTTTGTTTTTTTAGAATATTTTACTTCATCGGAATGGTACGAAACTTGATAAGGTTTTGGCACTTGCGAATAAAAAAAGAAAATCATGGACATGATTTGAAAACAAATGGTCATACTTGCACTTCTCGCAGTCAAAAATGAGCGCATTTTAATGAATGGGAAACTAATAAAATCTAGAGGACACTTTTGGTACTGCGCCCAAACAAAATCTTACCGAAAGCTCATTTTTTGAGATATCAACCTCAAATTTGAAACACAACTTGTTTAGATTTATGGCTTTGATTTTCTCCCAGCTTTAGAGTAAAATGTGTTTTGGAAAATACATATTTTATTTAAAAATTTAAAATGGTAGTTGTGCGCAAAGTTTTGTGTTAAGTTAATTTTTTCAAATGTTTTTCACTTCAGCAATAATCTGCCAAGTTACGTCTTTAAAAAGAGACCAAACTTTCAAGTTTTATGACTGTTGGAAAGTTGGAAATTTCATATTTCTATGCTTAACTGCTGCATAAATATAATGGTAACGCTTCCTTTTACAGTACGTTAACTTACGTGTACTTACAGTGTACTTACAGTGTACTTACCTAAGAAAGTACTGGGTAATATAAGGTAAGTGAATGGGTTAAGGTTAGGTTTAGGGATAGGTTCGGGATTAGGACCTAGTTATTACCCTGTTATTGTAATTACTATAATAAGTACATCGTATGTACATGGGGAAAAGGACTGTAAAAGGAAGTGTTACCAATATAATTGAGTACCATAAAATTCCCCAAAAATGCAAAATATTAAATAAAAAAAAAAAAACATTATTGAACTAAAATATAGTACATTCATTTCAATTAAAAAAAACTGACCGCCATGCAAGCAGCACCAGAGGGTTAATGCACATTTACTTTGAAATGAATCATGGTCCTGTATATGTACAGTATATGTGTGTATATCCATTTACAGTAAGGTGACTTTCCCTGAATAATGCTTATTAAATGTGTTGCAGTATGGCATTAAATGTCATCTCACTGTGCCATAATAACCAACCCTTGTTTCATCTGCGGCTGATTATTATTATAAATACACAGGGAAAAAGTATTAACAACCATAATGATCTAATGGCTCAGTTAGTCAGTTCCCGGGGTAATGTACATAATTTATGATTCGCAGAAAGACATTTTTTAATCTCCAGATCCGTCTGTAGATTCAGAGATCAAAGCCGGAGAGACAAGCTGTCTTCTTCCTGATCTTTACTGGCTAACATCTTCATGTTATAAACGATCTACTTTCTTAAACGAACTGAAATAATTCACTCATTAAAATGTTCAAATTGGTTGTCGAATATTTAAGACTGAGCAAGTACAACAGGGCTCTCACATTTCATGCACACCGCTACTGTTATATTATTTAAAACAAATTCTAGTAGAGTTTTAAAACAAACAAAGACAGAATGTGAGAAAAGCGTGCCTGAGGATTTGAGAAGACAAACAAAGGATTTCAAGTGTAGGTCAAGGAAATATTTCGTGGAGTATTGTTCATTAAAACATCCAACCAGATTTCAGGACTGCAGTTTCTGTTGTTTTTCACATTGCAAGGACAAAAGAAAAAGAAAAGACCAAAATACTTGCAACGCAGTGTTTGATAAAACTAGAAAATGGGCTCAAAAATAGTTTTTTGTGATATTAATGCCACATTAAAAATGAATAAACACAAAGCATTACACTATTATACTCATGGATAAAATATTAACAATTAGATGACAAATATCAGAGGAACATGACATAAAATGTTCAACGCAAAGTGTCGTCAAAAAGTATATGAATTATAGTTAAAGTAATTTTTGTAAAACAAATGTGGTCAGACTTGACTTAACTGGGGTGCAAAAGAAAATTGCTCTGGAAAATTGCTCGTTCACAGCTCTGACGGTTCATTTAATTATTAATTTAGTCTCAGATGTTTCTCCTAAAAAAAGCAAACCATTGATAGACAGTAAGAAATGTTTGAGTTCATACTGAGATCTCTAACGTTGGTATCTTTGCGAAGCTCAACTTGAGATCTCTTCTGAAACTAGAAGAGATGTGAGTTTAGTCTAGGGTCTTTTTATCATGAAAAACCTCTGAGATCTCACTGCTATCTAGGAAAAACAATTATATGCACAATATGTGTGTGTTTGTGACATGACTAAACGTCTGGCGGCTGTTGGCAGATCTTCATGCTTTGCCATATGTGAGAACCGAGGAGATGTTGTATGTATCACTCAAACTAATCATTAAAAGCCCATAATTGGACCGTGACAGACACTCTGAGAGCACTGATATTTCCTATGAGTCCTCTGAACTTTTATAACACATACTAACTATCTCTTCCCTCATGAAGATGTTCATTCTGTAGTACTTTGGAGACATTCAAGTGTTGACTAGAGAAAAATAGTGCATTGTATATAATTAAAGAAGTAAAGCTTAAAATAACATCCTGGACCTGTAAGGGTAGAGTGATCAGATGAGAATGGCTAAAATTCGGGGCACATATTTTTTTGCTTTTTAGCATCGTGTTGGGGTTCCGGTACACTGGCCATGTCAACGAAACGAATCAATGAATGAAAATAAGCTTATCAATGCATATCTAAATTTGCGCCTATGGTATCTTTGTAGAACTTCAAAAAAAGAAACAAAAAAGATGCTGCAGCCAATGAGTAGCCGGCCGGGGCCGACTCAACCTCCACGGACAGTTTTTAATGTTTTATCATAACTAATAACTACCCTAATTGTATAATTTTCAGGACAATTAGGGCCGGATTCAGGATTCGGGACAACAGCTTAGATTTCGGGACGTCTGGTCACCCTATGTAGGGGGCTTAACAGTATAACAAAACTATTGTCACGCAACACATATAAAAATGGGAAGAGAACTCAAGTGCAAAAACAAGGAGGATTTAATAACAAAAACCGTACAAACACAAATCAAAAACCCACGAGGGGGAAAACATAATAAATGAACATGAAACCAACACTGACTCTGAACATAAGAACATCAACAAGGAACTGGGAAGACGTATGACAACGAACCGACAAAGACTGCATACAAGAGGAGACTTAAAAAGGGAACAAATAAAGAGGGGACAGGTGGAACAACTCAAACACTAATCAGGTAACGAGGGGGAGGGATCAACAATCACAACAGCACATGGCCCAACATAACAAACAACCATGTGCAACACAAGACAGGACAGGCATGTGACATAACCCCCTCCCTACGGAGCGGCTACCAGACGCTCCAACAGGCTAGGGCGGGGCAGGAAAGAAACATCAGGGTGGAACGGAAGGGACTGATCGGAGGGACTGAAGGGATAGACCAGGGCGGGACAGACCAGGGCGGGACGGGAGGGACAGACCAGGGCAGGACGAGAGGGACAGGGACATCGGGCGGCCAGGGCGAAACAGAGAGTCCATAGGGCGGTTACGGAGAAACGCAGAGTCCATCATACGAACAGGGAAAAACGCAGAGTCCATAGGGCGGTGAGGGAAAAACGCAGAGTCCATAGGGCGGTGAGGGAGAAACGCATAGTCCATAGGGCGGTTAGGGAGAAACGCAGAGTCCATCATACGAACAGGGAAAAACACAGAGTCCATAGGGCGGTGAGGGAGAAACACATAGTCCATCGGGCGGCCAGGGCGGTGAGGGAGAAACACATAGTCCATCGGGCGGCCAGGGCGGCGAAGAGCCCTCGGACGGCCAGGGCGGCGAAGAGCCCTGGGGCGGCCAGGGCGGCGAAGAGCCCTGGGGCGGCCAGGGCGGCGAAGAGCCCTGGGGCGGCCAGGGCGGCGAAGAGCCCTGGGGCGGCCAGGGCGGCGAAGAGCCCTGGGGCGGCCAGGGCGGCGAAGAGCCCTCGGGCGGCCAGGGCGGCGAAGAGCCCTCGGGCGGCTCGGGAACAGACACCGGCTCTACCTCCGGCTCAGGAACAGGCACCGGCTCTGCCTCCGGCTCAGGAACAGGCACCGGCTCTGCCTCCGGCTCAGGAACAGGCACCGGCTCTGCCTCCGGCTCAGGAACAGGCACCGGCTCTGCCTCCGGCTCAGGAACAGGCACCGGCTCTGCCTCCGGCTCAGGAACAGGCACTGGCTCTGCCTCCGGCTCAGGAACAGGCACTGGCTCTGCCTCCGGCTCAGGAACAGGCACTGGCTCTGCCTCCGGCTCAGGAACAGACACTAGAACAGAAACAGTCACAAGGACAGACACAAACACAGACACAAACACTGGGTCCGGAACCGACATGAGCTCCAGCTCTGGAACAGGCACTGGCTCTGCCTCCGGCTCAGGAACAGGCACTGGCTCTGCCTCCGGCTCAGGAACAGGCATAGGCTCTGCCTCTGGAACAGGCATAGGCTCTGCCTCTGGAACAGGCATAGCAGAGACCGGCCTCTCCAAGATCCGAGTCAGACGCTCCAGATAGTCCGTCACAACTTTGGCGGCCACGCCAAAGGGGATCTCTGGCTCGGTCTCAGACTGGACAGACGGGGCGCGAACGGTCTCTCGCTGGGCAGACGGGACGGGAGCGGTCTCTTGCTGGGCAGACGGGACGTGAGCAGTCTCTCGCTGGGCAGACGGGACGTGAGCAGTCTCTCGCTGGGCAGACGGGACGTGAGCAGTCTCTCGCTGGGCAGACGGGACGTGAGCAGTCTCTCGCTGGGCAGACGGGACGTGAGCAGTCTCTCGCTGGGCAGACGGGACGTGAGCAGTCTCTCGCTGGGCAGACGGGACGTGAGCAGTCTCTCGCTGGGCAGACGGGACGTGAGCAGTCTCTTGCTGGGCAGACGGCCGTCTCCTCCTCCTCCGTCCATGACGGCGAGAAGCCGGCCCAGAACTGCCTTCCACCGGTCCAGGATCGAAGGGGGGCCAGGATGGAGAGTGATGTTGACCCTCCTCTCGACCACCTCCTCCTCTTTTACAACCTCCCCGGGTCCCACGAAAAATTACCTGGCGGGTCCCCCGAAAATCTCTCCTCCCCCGCTCCTTGGCTGGGGAAGAGAAGTCCGAAAACCCCCCGCTGGAACCCAGGTTTGGCGGAGTCCTTCTGACACCGCCGATCGGAGAGAATTGGGTTGATCCAAATCTGGAAATGATGTAATCTGGGCAATCCAAGTCGTCGTCATCCATATATATCCAGCAAAAATCCTCCATGCTGCTGAGTTCTCAAAGGGTCGGTTCGTTCTGTCACGCAACACATACAAAAATGGGAAGAGAACTCAAGTGCAAAAACAAGGAGGATTTAATAACAAAAACCGTACAAACACAAATCAAAAACCCACGAGGGGGAAAACAAAATAAATGAAAATGAAACCAACACTGACTCTGAACATAAGAACATCAACAAGGAACTGGGAAGACGTATGACAACGAACCGACAAAGACTGCATACAAGAGGAGACTTAAAAAGGGAACAAATAAAGAGGGGACAGGTGGAACAACTCAAACACTAATCAGGTAACGAGGGGGAGGGATCAACAATCACAACAGCACATGGCCCAACATAACAAACACCCATGTGCAACACAAGACAGGACAGGCATGTGACAACTATCTGTTCCCATTGTCTTTATCTAGGAGAATCACGGGCACGTTTGGGTCTGTTTCACTCCTTCTGGGACCGGATTCAGAAATCCGATTTTTCCGATGACAGCTTACATCTTCTTTTAAAAGGGCATTAAGACTGTACACTTGGCAAAACAACCTTAGGTAGACGTACTGACTCTGAAAAGCTTAAACCGAAAAGGAAGTATGAAAGGAAGTATGAAAAAAATATGGATATTTTTCTTACAAAAACACATCGCTTTCCTGTTCGAACTCGTTCATCAAAATGAACAAATCTTTTTTCGAGTCATTTCGTTTATTTTGTTCGTTGAATGAACGAAATGACTCGAAAAAAGATTTGTTCATTTTGATGAACGAGTTCGAACAGGAGAGTCACGAACGTGCATCACAGAACAGAGCAAGGCGAGCATTTGTGCTTATAAAACTTAAACGTTTTTATTTATTTTTGAAATGACCGATCGTTTCGCAAGATAAGACCCTTATGCATCGTCTAATGTCGTTTAAAGCCATTTGAAGCTGCACTGAAACTGTCATTTGGACCTTGGACCGTTTGGTACCCAGTGAAGTCCATTATATGGAGAAAAATCCTAGAATGTTTTCATCAAAAACCTTAATTTCTTTTCGACTGAAGAAAGAAAGACATGGACATGGGGGTGAGTAAATTATCAGCAAAAGTTTTTTAAAAAGTGAACTAATCCTTTAACCCCCTGGAGCCGTATGGATCACTTTTATGATGGATTGATGCGTAAATTATTAAGGGTAAGTAAATTATGGGATAATTTTCATTTTTGGGTGAACTAACCTTTTAAGGCTGGAATTCAATACATGACTTTTAAAATCTGAACAGATTTTAAAAAACTAGGCATCATACACTTGCCGACTTTTTACATGGTTACAAAGAAAAACTGGGCATACACTAAAAGACTGAGGATCACACACTAGCAGACTTTCAAATAGTTCAGAGCAAAATGAACTCGCACAGACACACGTACCTCATTGTTAAGAGACACATGACAGATGAAACAAACCTAGACGTGCAGGAGACGACCGCAGTAGCCTAGTTGTTGTTGAAAATGTTGTTCTGAGTCACAAAAGAAACAACAAGCCAAGTGCATTTGGATGCGGTAGAAGCAGTTAGTATGAACTCTACAGATTAGCGCATTACAGCAAGTCCCCCTGTGGTGAAAATCAAGCTTTTAAATGTTGTTTATATGCCTACAGTATGTGGTGTTTTTAATATGCTTTAAGACAAACACTGTGTAAATTCATAAGTCGACAGCATTGCTGAATATTTTCTCTTTAAAACTGCAGTGAATCAAAGACAGTCTCAAAAACACGGTTTGAAATCGCTGGTGTTTCTGACATCACAAACTACCTTGTAACCAATCAGATCAACGTGTGATCGTCAACCAGTGGATCTCTGAGCTGAGTGAGTGAATGGAGGCGGGGCTCATTTGCATATTCATAATCACATATACTAAATGAGGCAAGGGTGTCGAGTTACATTCAAGCGAGTATTGTATTTTATTGCAACTCTGACAGAGAGAGGACAGCTTCGGTTTCAGTAGCAACGCGTCATACACTACGATAAAATCGGCTCAAAATAATCAAACACGTTTTGATATCCTCCAGCAGTATAGAATCATAATCTAAAGCTAAAGAATCAGAGTCTGTGCTCATCATAAACTATTGTAGACTCATCCATTACAAAACTCGTGTAGTTCTCTCCACAACGCATCCAACATGCCAGTGTAGCATCTCTGCACAGGCAAAGACAACTTTCTTCAGATAAAGTATAAATATAGTTATTCTTCTTGATCTCTGAGGGCTTGTTGTGAGCACATAGCTCTGGGTCTATTTTTAATGTTCTTGTTTTTGTTTGTATATTTCTCTCTTATGTTTTAAGCCGGTGTAGTGATCACTATGTCTCTCATGTGATTGTTCTGGAAGGAACGGGAACTTCTTTCTCTCTGTCTTCTGTTTCTGACGAATTGGTACAGAAAGATCTGTCTGTTTTGTCTCAGAGGATGAAGCAGCTTTTGTATGATGGAGACGTTCCATCTGTGATGTTGTGCAGATTGTATTAACACTCAAATCAGTCACCGTCACAAACATTACAATCAGATTTAATAAAACAACACTGCATGTTCATGTTGATATTAGCTATGATCCATCAGTGCATGTAGTTTTGTGATATCAAAGCCATGTTATTTTTTCATATTTATTTATTTATTATATTATATTAATAACTTAAAATAATTTTATATATCAAAAAACATCACAATACCAAAAATAATCTTAATGGTCATTAAATATTTAATAGTCCTTAATATATATATATATATATATATATATATATATATATATATATATATATATATTATTTTAATTTTTTTTATTATATATATATTATTTATAATAACCGAAAGATAATCGTAATGGTCATACAATATTTTTATCGTCCTTAATTTTATATAAAATTACGATTATTTTTTGGTATTGTGACATTGAGAGTATATATATATAAATAAATATGTATACATACGTGTGTGTGTGTGTGTGTGTGTGTGTGTGTGTGTGTGTGTGTGTGTGTGTGTGTGTGTGTGTGTGTGTGTGTGTGTGTGTGTGTGTGTGTGTGTGTAAAGTGTGTGTGTGTGTGTATGTGTGTAAGAGCATGTACAGTATATGTACAGTGTGTGTGTGTGTGTGTGTATAAGAGCATGTATATGTACAGTGTGTGTGTGTGTGTGTGTGTGTGTGTGTGTGTGTGTGTG
Source organism: Siphateles boraxobius (assembly GCF_051911475.1). Taxonomy (NCBI): domain Eukaryota; kingdom Metazoa; phylum Chordata; class Actinopteri; order Cypriniformes; family Leuciscidae; genus Siphateles; species Siphateles boraxobius. The sequence goes on along the minus strand of NW_027509208.1, from coordinate 40,354,518 downwards.
TGTGTGTGTGTGTGTGTGTGTGTGTGTGTGTGTGTGTGTGTGTGTGTGTGTGTGTGTATGTATGTATGTATGTATGTGTGTACATATATATATATTGCCATCTAATATTTCTTCTATTATCAAAATTTCTATAAATGAGTGTTTATATCATGATGGTATTTGTTATTCTGCCTTCATGGTGATTTTCTCCCAGAAAATTCTGTTTTACTAGTTAATACACCGCATCACAATAACTCTATGACAAGACAAAGAATAATGTTGATATGTTGAAGGTGTCTGTCTATACAATCAACTTTCAGTTCCATGCATTTTTTTTCTCTCGTTTTAAGGTTCCCAATAGCACTCGTTTCCCTCATTATGCCTTTGATTTTCAAAGAAAAGAAAAATCTGCATTCATTGAATGACATGTCAGCTGTCACAGATTCAGCCGCACTGACTCATCCAGCGCTGAACGCTTGTGTCATTTGACAGGCAGAGATGCGCGTTGATCGGGAAAGGGCTTTGCCTGCACAAATGCAAATGAGTGGGTAATTAATGACTGACGCCTTGGATAATTATCCAAAACAAAGATGGCGTGTGAGGCATTTAATGAAGCAGCAGAACGGTGAAAGGCCCTGAGTGAAAAAGACCGAAAAGACGAACTCGCACGTTAATAGAAAAGTATGCCTAATTGATTTTAGTTTTCTATAAGGGTGATTCTCACAAAACCTGTCAAGAATGTGTCTGGGTCAACCCAAAAATAATAATAATAATAATAATAATATTATATATATATTTAATAGGCTGTAGTAGCCTATTCCCGTTTTATCAACGTTTCTATAGTATGTTTACATCAAGATGGTATTTGTTATACTGCATTTATGCTGGTTTAAATAATAAACTACAACCAAAAAAAGGTACAAAACTTTTAAAAAAAGGTACAAAACTTCATTCTAATCTTTTTCACCATCTTCAGTCACCTGTCAAATGCAAATGATGCACATCAGATCTCTCAGCCCAGTTCGTCCTTGAGTTCCTTTTAAAGCCACAGTATTTCCAGCTGAAGAGAGACATCTGCGTCTGTGTTCCCGCTCTCCTCCTCCAGGATCTGCGCTTCTGTTGTGATCATGGGACGCGGATGCGTCTTTTTAATTTTAGTTTTGGATTTTGTTTTTAAGTCTACTAGAATAGGTTGTCATGATTAACAACATTATTTTTCCCATATTCTCCATTGTTGCGGTTCATCTCTTCCCAGTCAGTAACGCTCTGGGGTGTGTTTCCCGTACAACGGTGTAACACTCAGTTTAACTATCATAGTATGAAGCTAAGTTGAAGAAATCAAGTAGCTAGTCACGACTGTTTCTCGAAACCGTACAGTCGCAAATTGGTCGTTCAACCACGTTGGTTAATGCCGTCACGCAGGAGTGGAGTAATAACTACTTTTAATGAATCTGTTTGAGATCGAATTAATGCTAGATGTTTTGCTATAAATTACAGACATGACATCTGAGGACTATTTCTCATTTTTCTCAGTTTTTTTGCTTTATTTCCAGAAACAATAACAGGCTCGTTCTTATGTACTAGAGCACGTTCACACATGCGCACTCTTCAAAAACGACACTTTAAATCTCTTGACAAACTAAAAGACGTACATGACATTTATATGTATTTTAAATAAAAGATATAGATTGTACTGAATGTCAGCTTGCTTATTTTGCTGAAGATAATGATTTATTGAGTCCACATGTCATGCAAACTAGAAACTCTTCTTCTAACCACAGATCGACGCTGTCGTTCCAAACACACAGTTTGTGATGCTGTTTGTGAATGTTTGTGGACTGCGGTTTCGGGAAACACCGACTCGTTGAACTGCTGATAACGACAGAACTTGTGATCATAGTTGGTTAACGATGCTTTCGGGAAACACACTCCTGTTTAGTTCCTGTCTATGAAGCTCCTCCTTCTGAAAAGCACACTGTGCTCTGATTGGTCGGCTGGATCAGTGTGTTGTGATTGGTCAAGCTCTTCGAGTGTGTTTTGGAAATGTCCCGTCTCTTATTTCACGATTTCTTTAACCGCCAGTTTAACAAACTACTAACTAACTCAACCCGGCCCCGCCCCTTTATTCTGCGTATTAATTATTTAAATGAGGAATATTGTGACGTGTTTGTTCCCGGAAGAAACTCAAGACTACAATGGAGGCGTTTCAGGAGTTCAGAAACACTGACACTGATATAGAGAATAACTCCCGCTGGATGGATTTTGGAACATTTTTATTCACAAACAGCAACGTTACACACTATAGCACCCTTTAATATTAATGTAGCATCAAAATCTGAATTCACATTCCTCAGAAGAGTTTCTTCTGCCATCGCCTAATGAATTTCTCAATCTAATTGCACATTGTCTCATAAGCTGTTGGCCGATCCTTTCACCCATTTAAAAACGTTTCTGGCAAACTGTTCACGTCCACAATTTATTTTAAAATTGGCACAAGCCACGTTACGCTGCCCTCCGTTTGACCCCTGTTGTCAAAGAGTAGTAAAAGACACGGATGCACACATACACTAATTGTCTATAATTAATTGATCCAGTTGGTTGCATCTAAATCCTGATGTACAGACAAAATGAATCCGATTGACAGAGGGAAAGTCGTTCCAGATCCTTAGCCAGGAATGTGTCTGGCACAACTTTTCCAATAAAATATTGATGGCAAAACATGTTCATATATTTATAAGTCTGAATTATTTAATTTGGAGTGTTTTACCAGAAAACATTAATATGCTCAAAATGTTTTATGCCGATGTGGTTTTACAACATTAGAACAGTGGATTTTCACTATAGCGTTCGGTAGCAGCCACAGATATGTCAAACTTATTACAGTAATGTCTATTATGGTCGAGGAGCCTTTTCTCAGCCTGAAGACACGATTCTGCATTAGTCTGCATTGGTTGAGATCAGCTTTGACCTTGAAAACACGCAGAGAGCTTTGCATTATGCTTCTAGTCAGAGTAATGACACATTTGCTCATTTGATGTAAATAAATGTGTAAATCTGTGATTTGTAATGCCGCGGTGTGCATCTGGCTGTCCTCAACACAGCGTGAGCCTCAATCCGAATTAAACATTAAACTTTGATCTGATTCGATTAGCTGGAGCAGTTATGACGTGTGGAGAAAAGCTGCTCACGCGTTATTCTAAAATAGAGAGAGAGAGAGAGAGAGAGAGATTATCTGAGCTGGATGTGTTTGGTGAATACAGAGTAGATACTTTCATCACTTTATCCGCCACAGTGATTAACAAGACTGATAGAAAGATCAAGACTTTGCTCTCAGGGGTTACTCTTCTCTGCTCTGATCTGAATTGCTTTTACATTCATTTTAATCAGTTATTTTTATTTACCAAGTCACTACTGCTCATAATAGGGTTATTGATCTGAACAAACCCTAACTCTAACCACAAAACCTACGCTCCTCAAAATATACTCCTCAGATCTGTTGCCTGACAACAACATTGAAGCATCACAGCAATATATCTAGAATATCATGTGACTTCAAAAACTAAAACAAATATAAAATCCAAATAGAGGTTTAGCAGACTTGTGACTTTGGTATCCTGATATGAGTGTAATGTTAACAAAGAGGTTTTTTTTTTCTTTCTTTTTCAATTACACAAAATGTAACGTGTTGATCTGTTACATCGCTTAAATAAATCACACAAATTAAGCCCACTCCAGAAGAAATTACTGTACAATGAAGCAAAGTGCATAATTGTCTGGATGAGAAGCATTTACTAAAATGCGAAGTAAGCAAAATTAAACTTATTATAGTTGCTGATTATTATTAATGAGCTACTCAAAACTATATTTATTCATTAGTGGTGTTTCTGTTTACTAAGGCTACAATCACTATTGCTCATACTTGGAGTTAGTGATTCACACAAACTCAAGAACCACCCAGAATATAAGTGGATCTAAATGTAAAAACAGAAAAATTGAGTGTCTTGTCTAGTCACTTTGTCAAAAACTATTTACTACCCAAGTACATCAGAGCAAAATGTCCAGTGAAAATGTAATTTCTGGCAATTTTCAGATTTCCCATTAGGCAAAACACTAATGCATTTGTTCAGTTTACTCTTAAAGAATTATTATGTTGACTTGGCAACATAATAACTGATCCTGACCACTAACCCTTATATTGATCTTATTCAACTCTAGTACAGGCCTACAACCTTCAAACTTCAAGTCTAAGGTTTCAGACAAAGTTAACAAACTCATGACAAACGTTATTTTTGTGTAGATTTTGACAGGCTGAGCAGTTTTCTTTTACTCAGCACAACAGAACAGACGATTATTTACTGTATGTCTGTTGTTTTTCTCTGCTGGTTTGAAAGGGAAAAATGAAGGTGTAATACTGGAGACGCAAATTAAAAAAAGTTTGCAATAGCCGAAGATTGTTCAGCACAGAACCATAAAATCACACCATAAAAAATATATATCATGAATTACAGGAGGAGACAAAAAGTGGATATTGACATTGAAGATTAAAGACTGTGGATAAGCCCTGGAAAAGAACATTTATTGTTCTGAGGCTGAACAGTGCTCATCATTAAATAAATGAACAACATTACATGTCCAACAAATCAATGTGCTCACTGTGCTGCTGATATACGAATTCACATTCAGTCATTTTTATTGATCAGTATGAAGTTGTTTTTTATTACACATCCTTTTCATCCGTTTCATCATCGACAATTTACAAAAAAAACAAAAGTAATGTTCAGTAGAAGAGTACTTATTTAAAAGTATAATCAAATCAGCAATAGCCACTGAAATAAACGTGGCATTTTCAAATAAATACAAGCATAAATATATAAATATATCCACATGTACAAACATGTGTGTGTGTGCCTGTGTGTAACGGTCACCAGCTGGAGTGCCCTTGAGAGCCACCAGAGGGCACTCCACATCAGACTATTGTCACTCCCTCACAAACTACATCTCCCATAACTCACTGCCTCATAACTCCTCATCCATTAACATCCATTAAAATCTAAAATCTAAAATGGGTTGGTCTGAAGTAGCTACATTACTCATAGGTGTGGTTTGGGCGTAACGTGAAATAAACCAATCAGAGCGTCATCTCACATTCCCTTTGAAAGCAGGCGCGCTTGTTTCATGGTGGATTGCTATTATAATGGTGGATTTGCCAGGAGCGGTCCACAGCCGAGGAGACCGAAAGTTCTCATCAGGACCGTAAAAGACATAGAAGTGACTGTATGGGGATGCGAGAAACCCACCCAAATTAGCTTCGGTTAAACAGGCGTATAATAATTTGGGTAAATGTGTAAGCTAGATTTATGCCTATTTTTTCACATCTTCATGGACACCTCAATGATTTCCCTCTTGTGGTAATATTTTTCCTTGTATTTATGAATGGTTTGTAAAAATGGGAACTGCTGCGTCTGTGTAAATGAGAGAAGCAAAGTGTATGCACGTTGTGCACACGCTACATTATGGTCAAGCATGCGCCCTTAAAATAGCATGTGAATAACGCGCCGTTGACTTCAGACTAGTTTTATCCTGGTCTATGGCAGAATTGTTTTCTGAAACTGCAAAATAGCACCAAGGAACGTTTGCGCCGGAACATTCCTCCTCTTTTCCTGAACCGCCCCGGGAGCGCAAGTTCATTCCCTAATTTACCGACATGCGTCTGTGGAGGGAAAAGTCCGCTGTGCGTCGGGTGCAAAATAGGATACATACGTCGGTGTACAAAGTCAATTGCGCTGGGTGCAAGATAGGGCCCTTTATCTTGTTTAGCTCACCCCATATAAGCCTGGTTTTCTCAGTCATTATCTGCAAAGTCTTGTTTAGTGTTACACTGCAGTTCTCCCTGATTTAATGTCTCTTGGTTTTGGATTTCTTGCCTGTTCCGTGGATTACTCGTTTGCCCGTGTTCCCTGCCTTGTTGTGTTTGTTGTGTGTGTGTGTGTGTGTGTGTGTGTGTGTGTGTGTGTGTGTGTGTGTGTGTGTGTGTGTGTGTGTGTGTGTGTGTGTGTGTGTGTGTGTGTGTGTGTGTGTGTGAGAAAAAGAATGCACACCGAGGTGGTAATGGGGCTATGATGCAAAGCATTATTATCAACGGACCGGAGTCAATCAGATAATGTATCTGGTGTGTATTGTTCTCTAATCCCAAGCCTCCGTTGCAGCAGCGTCTCTACTACTAACAGCAAAACTGTAAGTTTATCTCCTTCAAGAAGTGCCTGGAACCTCTTTTATGAGGGGTTTTCCAACATAATTAATAAGTATGCTCCACTAAAGAAACACAGAGTTAAAGGCCGAAACAATGCTCGTTTTTTTCCTTATTTAACAAATATCCTCCATGAGCGTAATGTGGCATGGGCAAAAGCAAGAAAATCAAATGAGAACTCTGACTGGCTGGTTTTCAGGCAACTGTGCAATGCATGTACTCTCAAAATTTGAAAAGCCAAAGCTGATCATTTTCTTTTTCAAACCAATCATAACCTGAATAATCCATCTAAATTTTGGAAAACTATCAAATCATTATCAGAAAACAGTAAAGGCCAGGAGCTTCCTTCAAGCATTGTGGTAGACTCTCAAATACTTTCTGATAAGACCAAAATACTTGATTTTGTTACAATGAACATTTCATAGCCTCAGGATTTTTATTAAATACAGATATCTTGTTATTTTAATAGATTAATCTCTTTCTTTTACCCTTCATATTCAGCAGCTAGCAAAAAGATTAAAACTTTTTTAAAGGGTTTTATTTCAGAATAAAATACTGCCTCTCGTTCGAATCTAAAAAGAGGTTAGTTGCTGGCACTTTTATGTCTATACTTGACTATGGTGATGTCTTGTACATGCATGCTTCATCTCAAAGTTTACATGCACTGGACACTGTATACCATGTAGCTCTGAGGTTCATCACTGGTCTTAAAGTCCTCACTCACCATTGTGAACTGTATGAACGTGTTGGATGGTCTTCTCTATCAACACGGAGACTTCAACACTGGTATATCTTCATATATAAGGCTACTTTAGGCCTACTTCCATTCTACCTTCTGACCTATATCAGTGTAAATAATATCGGGACTTATAATCTTCATTCCCAGGATCTTTTCCTTCTGTCTGTTCCTAAGGTTAGAACTGAGCTGGGAAAAAAAGGCGTTTAAGTTCGCTGCTCCCGCTACATGGAACAGGTTACAGAAATCCATGAAACTTCATAAACTGGTCTCATTGGTCGCTTTTAAGAGGATATTAACCCTGTAAGACCCAAATATTGAAAAAAAAGAAAAAAAATGTTCACCTGTCAGAAGTTGTTGTAGGAGGCCTCTGATGCAAATAATGAAGGATTTTTTAAAAATTATGTTTTAGTACGTTTTTAAGGAAATGTCGTAATATTGCAACGATGGGCCTATTTGGGAGCAGAACTTCAGCATTTGCACTCACACTGTCAGAACAAATATACAGAACAACTAAGGGCTCATTTGAAGTGTGGATTGCTTACATAGCACCATAACAGTAAATATTACGAATAATAATCACCCAACAGTCATATTTTTATGAATTAGAATTTATTAAAAACTAAACATAAATTGTAAATATTAAATACAAAACAGATTGAAAACTGTCAAAGAAATAGTGTCCAGTATTCACTTGCAATGGTAGTCCCAAAAGCAGTTCCTTTCCTCTAAAAAGCAGAAACGGAGATTGCACTTCCGGCAGTGCGTATTCTAATGTGCTTATTTGCTGTGTCTGCAGCGTCCTCTCATTCTGAAATGAAAATAATAGTTGTAAGAGTTAGAGTATAAATAGTTTAAATGTAAATGAATCCTATTTCATGACGCCTACCTGAGCTCGTCACCGTCATCACCGCAAAAAAAAAAACATTGGCCTGCCCATGTGTGCACGTTGTGTCTAATGACATGGATTATGTCTAATGAATGAATTCAAGGTTTTATAAACAAAACTCATCATCAAAAGATGGAGCAAATCCATCTTCGCGAGTTGAGGAGCGCAATGTTCCATGACACATAATAATATAACATTCGTATTAGAGATGAGCGGATGGGCTATTATTTTATCCGCAACCGTATCACACAACTCATCATCCGTCTGCCATCCATCCGCACCAACGTTTTTTGACCAATTTTCAAAACCGCCATCCGCTGATTGTTTTATGGTCTATGGGCGATGCAAGGCGCTGCTGCCGCGAGGCTAGAAAGATCTTGGCTGTTCTAGAAAGGAGACTGACCCAATGCAGCAAAGAAATTTAAAGGCTAAAGAAGTAAAGCCTATTGGCTACGTTGTATCCAATATCAGTAGTGAACTCTATCTCCGATCGGTGCACAGGGACAAAAATAAATACCCTAAATAAAACGCACATCGGCAAACCTGACCTTACCTGACTAGGCTACTGTACAATTTTATCATTTCGTTTTGAATTTTGTTTAAAAGTAGACATTTCAAGCTTTCTATTTATTTCTCATGTCTGTGAGGCAAGTAGCCTATATGCTGAGTTTAGTTTCACAGTGTGAGCTTCTGTTGTTGTACGTCACACGTAGGCTCACTATTGGCCGACGCTGGTCATGTGTGTGATGCGTGTGACGTACAACAACAGAAGCTTACGCTGTTACACTAGTGAACTGACTCGAGGCCCACAGAGAAGGAAATGAATAGTTGAAATAAAGTCGTTATTTTTGTTTGTTTTTTTTGCGCACAAAAAGTATTCTCGTCGCTTGATAAACTTAGGATTGAGCCACTGTAGTCACTTGGACTATATAAAACAATGTCTTTAATAATTTTTTTGGGTTGGCAAGTTTCAATCCCTAGAAGCCAATGGAGGAGTGATCCAGTTCTCAGATTTAATCGAAAATATCTTAATTCGTGTTCCGAAGATGAACAAAAGTCTTACGGGGTTGAACAACATGAGGGAGAGTAAATACTGACAGAATTAAAATTTTTGGGTGAACTATCCCTTTAACTGACTTAGAGTCAGCCACATCTGGCTGTAGATGTTTTGCCTGATGTGTAAAGGATTGTGGTTGACTTCAAGGGATTTGCTATTTCAGTTGTTTTATGTTTTTATAATTTTTTGTGTATTTTATGTCTGTATGTATGTATGGTTGTACTGCTGCCTGTCTTGGCCAGGACAACTCTTGAAAAAGAGATTTTTAATCTCAATGAGTCTCTTCCTGGTTGAATAAAGGTAAATAAGAACAGCGCCATTATTCCCACGCTAGTGAGAAATATAATGTAGCTTTTAAGTTGTTAAACTATTTTACTGATAAAATAGTCAGAGCAGCGCTGAAACATGTTTCTTTGCGAGAGAGTGTGTGTGTGTGTGTGTGTGTGTGTATTCTCAATACATAAAACTCTATCATCGTTAGACCTTTATATTAAATTCCATTAACAGGGAAGCAGAATAACTGGATGTTCATTAATTAATTGCTAATCTAAGACCGGATATTTTTGTACGTTTGATGTTCTTCTCCCTGTAACTCTCTGAACTCTCACGCCGCTTGTTTTTCTCAGGAGGTTTGAGTGACAGGAGGGAGGAATCGCACTTATTCTCTTCACTTTGAGGATGAATTATTTATACATACAAGCTTTGATCCTTCATCCTTCTTTGTGCATAAAGAACACATTTGGATTGACATTTTAATAGAAATGATGTTTAGAACAAATCAACCTGCTCAAAGGGAGAAAGACATTTCTGTGAAATGAAATCATCACGCAAGATATGTGACTCCTGAAAATGAAAAGTTTCACACAAATGATTGGCATACACTAACTAGTCCCAAAACGTAAAAAGCTTAATGTGATTGGTTGCTCAGAGAGTCGGTCTCTTCCATTTTAAGTGGGGAGGTCTTGACCAGAATAAGCTGCAAATTGAACTAAAATGTATCGATAATCATGCTTCTGTGCCCCTGGATGAATCGCTCTTGTTGCATAATGCCTCATTTGTGAGGCACTTTGGATAAAAGTGTCTGTTAAATGAATAAATGTAAACGTTAATCCATTTAGCATTCTGATTTGGCTTCATGCTAATACATATTTGATTAAACACTCATATCTTTCTTTTGCCTGCAGTCAGTTTTATAGTAGTTGGTTTTCCAAGAGATTATTTATGCTATTAATTATGCTAAAACCCCAAACTATTCCATAATGGCCAAAGAGATCAAATTGCTTTAAAGACTTTTGCATGGTTAAACCCTATTTGTATTTCTTTTAAAGGTCTGGAGGGATGGCATATTTGTGTAGGCCTTACCTAAGTTTGCATCACCCTGGTTCAGACAAAAACCCAACAGGATTTTGGATTATTCCCGAAAATAAGCTCTGTGACCAACATACATGTATGATTCTTAAACATTGTGTTTATCATGATAGGGCACAAATGACAAAACATTATTGAGTTTTCAAGACTTAATACAATCGCCAGAAGGAAAAGCTAAACATAAGCTTAACGAACTACACCATAGTCTCGCAACTACAATACCTGCACCATTAGGGCTCGGGTATACTATATTTTCTGCATTCTCACACCAGTGGCGGAGCCAGGATTTTTTCATATGGGTGGCCAGGCAAGGGCCAGCAAATAGTCTGGGGTGGCATATAAATCTAAATTATTTTAACATAATAATTAGTTTAAATAATGTATTGGACTGTTTTAGTACACAACTGAATACAGTTAATTAATTGTAATTGAGATAGTAGCCTAGTGAATTAGGAATCATGGAATACTGAGTGAATTTGATCTTTTTTAATTATTATTAGCTACTTACTACATCCAGGCATATTAATAAAGAGTACACACACTATAGCTAAAGTTCAACTTGCTCAGTTAGCTTGGTTCTGGTTCTCAAAACCCCCAACATTGTTGCACCTTCATGGATGAGACATGCAGATAACTACTGTAGTTCGAAGATTATTTAACCTTCATTGAATTTTATATAATCAATTAACTCTTCAACTTTCTATATTAGTTGTCAAAATAAAGAATCTAAACCGTTCTATCATACCTAAATTAAAAAGGGGGGAAACATCTCTTTTGAATCCCTATGTGCAAGAATGTGAACAAGGCGGAAGTTAACAGCACATAAATACCAGAATGTAAAATTCGTTATTTTATGGATTTAAAAATGATACATTTTTGTTTTTCCTTTACAAATTAACGCAAAATTACCGCCTATCTTCTAGTAGCCTACAAATGCACAGTGCTCACATTTATTTGTACATTTAAAAAAAATCACATAGCCTATCAGTTTTGTGCCTTAAATTGTGATTTCACATGGCAGAATATTTTAGTCGAGACATATATAACAAATACATGCATGCATGCATGCACTTTTGACACAGATTGTATCGCCTTTTTGATTATTTCATGAGTTAGCTAATTGACGACAGAATTACTGCTACAGCACGCCACATTGCGTGTGATGTGCAAGTACAGTACAACGGCTGTCAGGACAGGAAAGTTAGTTTTACTGACATTTGTTGACCTTACAACATCTCATCTTACCGCAGATAGCCTAACGTTACTGATTCAGGACAACGCGCTTTTCTCCGCATTGTCACAAGCTTTCACACAGATCTTTCAAAATAAAAGTAGAATCAGAAAAAAAAGAGAATTACGTTGTTGTTTCTTTGACTGGACATATGCGACTCACGCAAAACGGTTGAGGAAAATCGAATTTATATTTACTATGCTCCGATCACTGCTCAAGCTCATTCGGTTCCCGTACATTTCCGCACTCGTTTGACTTGAGACTGGCGCTGAGGTGAAGTTGGAGTGCCGCGTCTGAAAAGTCTCACGTTTTTTGTCGTCTTAAAAAGACGGTTCTGTGTTTTAAAAACAAAATTCTTGTAAAAATAAGAGCGAGACAGAAACAGCAGTTGTGAGAGGGGTGGCCAAGCTTAAGCCAAGGCTGGCCATGGCCACCCCTGGCCACGCCACTGTCTCACACACAGTCTTGTCTGCACAGCTTTCAAAGGCTGAGTCCCAAATTCTCCCCATACTCTAATTCACTATTCCCTACATTACTCCACTAATATAGTTCACTTGACGGAGTGAATGAAAACGAGTGAGTGAGTTCGGATAGAAAGGCTGCCGCTTTTGCATACTTTGCGCTTGCTTTTTAATAATAATTTAAAACATGGCAAACTGGCAGCTCCAGTATTAATTAAAGGATTTATCTTGAAATCTGTCATGGAAACTATGTATAAACTTTAATTAAACAGTTTAATAATTATTGCAGCTAGAGCTGCACGATTAATCGTTAAAAATATCATGATTCTGATTAAAACACCCACGCGATCTCATTTCAAAATGACAACGATTCGTGTGTGTCTGTTTAACCTTTGATCAAATCAAACCGAAATATTCCGAAATAATCTGTGTTGGCATTGTTGCCACTGAGACTTTACCATTAATAGGTATAAAACAGCTTCACAAACAGACTTTTCAACCACACAGTATCATTATTTTTGTTACAAATATTCAAATGATCACAGAAGTACTGGAATAAAAGTTAAAGGATTTGTTCACTTCAGAATTAATATTTCCTGATAATTTACTCACCCCCATGTCATTCATGATGTTCATGTCTTTCTTTCTTCAGTCGAAAAGAAATAAAGGTTTGAGGAAAACATTGCAGGTTGTTCCTCCATATAGTGGACTTCAATAGGATCCAATGGTGTGAAGGTCCAAATTACAGTTTCAGTGCAGCTTCAAAGTCTCGACACGTTCCCAGCCGAGGAATAAGAGTCTTATCTAGACAAACCAGCGGTCATTTTCTGAAAAAAACAAAACATTTATATACTTTTTAACCACAAATACTCATCTTGCACTAACAACGCCACGCATTACGCAATCACGTTGAAAGGTCATTGTCTCTATTTGAAACAAAAAAATCATGATTCTCAATTTATCCAGCTGTACTGTATGATATTACATTTACATTTATTCATTCTGCAGACGCTTTCATCCAAAGCGACTTACAAATGAGAACACTCATTTGTAATATTACGCTGTACCCACATTGGACCCGTGCGGTTTGGATTCAGCTGCAGGCGCCATCTTCTGTTCAGACAATGGACTTAATTCTGCTTGTGACTTTCATAGTGTATTATGGGTATTCTCTCACTATTGAGCATACATCGGTTGTACACTCATTGTTGCGGTGCATTGTGGGACTAAATGAGTGCAAACAATAACGTCCACTATGATTTCAGACACCACTAGATTTGGCTGTCCCCGCCCTCAAATAGTGCCCTATTTACAAGTATAGGGGACAATTTTGGACACAGATAAAGTATACTCAACCACAGATGAGCGCGGATGGACTTGTTCGACACACGGCGCAGTGCAAGTGATTTTTTATACCAGATGTCAGAGGGCAGCACTGAGCCGTGTCATAGGGTTGTTGCTTACTGGTTTACCCTTAAAGTATTCATGAAACTGAGGTTGCGATGGTCTTTTCTTCCCTATTGTGATGTATATCCGAGTGAAATAACAAAAAAAAAAACAATAGAAGGCGGGACTTGATTTTGTGGAATTGGGGAATAATTGGATGGTTGTTGTTTGCTATCATCATCAGAGAAGAAAAGAAATAGGAAGCTGCAAGAGGGATAGGGAGTTATTTTGATTAAATGAGGCACTTGAATTAAAAAAAAAAAAAAAAAAAAAAAAGATGTGCAAAGATAAATCATTTATAATAAATACTGCAATTTTACATAAAATTAGGAAATTGACATATTTCATGGTGACTTCAAATGAAAATCAAATGCTCTGGCGTAAATTACATGCCAAAGTGGTTTAATGGTTTGATCAGACCACCAATTTGAGCAAAAGTAACAGTGATGCTTGCCCTACTTTAGCATGTAACAACAACCCTCAACTAGTATGGGTGAATTATCTGAATTAGTGACTTCAGGTCAATGTTAAGAAGTGACTTCACGTGATTTTACTAACAGCTCAGTATGAATGCCCAGCAGTGGTGGGTCATTTAATTTCATGGCCCAACTCATCTAGTTTCTTTAAGATAACCGAATAAGAATAAGCCATGAATAATTACACAGAACTAAATGAGAGCAACCTAGTGTACCAACATTTTCATGACCTTGCTAATGCCTGTGAATTTATATACATTTTAAATTTTTTTTTTTTTTTTTTTTTTGCTGGGGGAATAAAATAACTGGTTACCTCAGGTAAACAGCTGGCACGGATGGTATATATTTAGCTGAGAGCAAACAGACAGACTAGCACAAAACGCACAACTCAGACATCCTCAAGGGCCACAAAAAATAGTACCCCAATTAATATTTAACATGTCGTTTTACTTAATTATGCTGAGACAACGTCCATGTTATTGCGTTTACTTTTGATAATAGCTTGTAAAACAGACATCCACCATGCACATCGTGTTCTGTCAGCACGAAAAGTCAGAGAAAGAGGATGCAATATGCACAATTATAAAAGGGATGTCAGGAGACATCTGCTATGCCAACAGAAGTGCCAGTGTAGTGTAGGAAGACATGTTAACATAATTTAGACAGCATAGTCTACTTGCTTGACAAACCTAAGTCCCAGATGCATGCTGTAGACTTTGTTAATGATTAATACTTCAATGATGGCATCAGTGCCAGGTGATTCACTAAGCTGGGCATGCTTCTTGATAGTGTGATTGATTACTTTTTTTGGTAAGTTTGATTAATCTCTTTTGCAGCCAGATGCTTTATTATGGACATAAAATCTTCTCCACAATGATGTTTATTCTGGGCAGAAAAATTATATCTTTGAACCAACTATTAGTTTGTATTCATTTAGATAAAACATGATTATAGCTCATGATTGTGCTAAAATAATGCTTGAACAACATGATTTCTTATGCATGTATAAATTGAAAAGTGACCTTTTTAAAGGATTGTTATTAAATATTGTAGCTATCGATCCAATCAAAATCCATGTGAAAATATCTCATAGGTTAAAAGAAAATTATGTGTATATGTGTTACATGTTGTCTTGGTTTTATGTATGGTCTTTTATTTTGTGGCGTTTTGTTCTCATTGTTCCTGTATTCCATCTTCCTGTGTGTTTTGATTCATTGCCTACATTGATTCCATCGTAACTTATCACCTTCACCTGTCCCTTGTTAGCCCTTGTGTATTTATACCCCGTGTGTTTTAGTTGTCTTTTGTCGGTCACTGTCTCTTTATTACATTACACCTCTTGTAAGCTGTTGTGTTCCTGGTTCCCCTGTGTGGAATTATCTTTGTTTGTGTTTTTTTGAATAAGCTGATGCATCTGAATTCTCACCTCTCCTCTTTCCTGCAAAACACAACTCTCTAAGACTGTATGAGCTCACTTCCATTCTGTGTCTGCTGTTCTGAAACTGCTGGCGCTGCGGTTCTCGCTGCATGAAAAATGATTCAGACTACAAAAATACATTAAAACAGCATACTGTAAGTAATGAATAATTGACGACAGTCTGTTGAATCATTACAACATAATGCACATCCAATGTGTACCACCTCGGTCTGCATCATTTTCTAATAATTCAATGGAACAGAGTCAATTATTACACTTATACTACGGTTACCACACCTCAAGACATTGTTCAGATGTTGTATTTCAAGACATTTGTCAGGTTAAGGTTTAGGACTAGTTTCTTACACATCTCATCCCATCCTCTATTGCTAATTCATTTCATTTTAGAGCTAGTAACTTCAATTCCAGCCATTGATAGCAGACTAATACAGTTTTAGAGAGAGAGAGAGAGATTAAGCATCTGAATCACCTCAGCCTTTGTGTCTCCCAGCAGTGTTCGGCAGCAGCGTCTCTACTAATAGCGAAACCGTAAGTTTATCTGCTTCAAAATCAGCACCGTTATTACCTCGCTAGTGAGAAATGTAATGTAGCTTTTAAGTTGTTAAACTATTGTACTGATAAAATCGTCAGAGCAGCGCTGAGTGTGTGTCCGTACTGTGTGTGTGTTTGAGCGGGAGAAAGAGTATTTAATTTCCGTACACAAAACGTAATTTTGTGGCAAAAACATGGAAATAATTTGTTGTTTTTTCCCCGTTGTTTACTATATTTATTTGCTTGGTCAGTGTCGTTGTGGGTTTTGTTTCTTCTACTGTTGTTGGCTGTAAGGACCTTTGCACTCACTGAAATCATTTGGCGAAGTGATATGGAAATGTAATGCGGTCAAAACCTGCCTGGAACTACTTTATCCGTGCGTTTTCCTGAAAATAATTGCACACCTAAGAACGTTCATCAACCAATCATATTCAAGCATTCAACAGTCCTGTAGTATAAGTAAATAATACACAGCGATCTGCTTTTTTCAATGAATTTATTCATGGCCCTGTGCATTTCTGTGATTATCAGAAATGTATTTACAGATGTAAACTGTCAAAAATCCTCACACTCGATAGAAGGGATAAAAACCAATTCAAAAGCATGGCTGTTACTATTTGAGTCTATGATGCACTCACTATTTAGGGTCTTAACTTTAGCATGACTTCCTTAAGAATAATACAGTGACGAAATGTAGTGTAAACTTCAAAGTTACAGTTGTCAATAAGCCACAACAGTTTTTTCACACCAGAATACTGTTTTGCAGAGGTGAAGTCCATATTTTCATGAATTCATGTTGCGTTTCAAACGCTGGTGGTCGGCCCTGTTATCTCTAATATTCAGTTCTGCTCATGAATATCTTGTTTGCTTGATACCAAGTGTCTCCAATAAAACTCCTGGATATCTTCCAAATGTTTGATGCCATGAACCTCACAAACTTTGGCTCTCCCTCAGAAGCTTGTACACATGATTGTGTTTGCTGGTGGACTGATAAAAACCTGTGCACTATGAAATTAATTGGCACTGAAGATTTCAACCAGCTCTGATCAAAGATTTAAACTGATTTGACGATTAATCCGAAGATTTTGTGTCATTTTTCAGCACTCAATAGGCTATAGAAAAGGACAACTGACAAAATGTGTTTCTTTGAATTACATATGAAATGAGTATTGCAGACTTTTTCATTATGCATTAGGGCCTTGAAAGAGGATGTATTTCATAATTCATTGTTTTAATTCAGGCAACATTAAAGATTTCTTCAGTGAATCAGTTTGTGTCTGGGAACAGCTGTGCTCAATATAATCTTGTCTTCATATTGAAGCAAGTTATATTGAAGAGACATTAAGATTTCACGCAGAAAAGTTTGAACATTTGTCTAGTGTGCAGTCGGTTGGTTTGTTACATCAATATGCAACGGCTTTGGCTTCAACTTTGTCACAGATGTTTCTTTTAAAATTCCTTTGCCAAATAAAAGTAGACACAAATGAGTCAGTTGTTGAATTGCTGTGAGCGTATAAAGAAATAAAATGAATATGGATAGATATCAACATATCGTTTGATGAAAAATGGTTAGATACAACCATTTAAAAATCTGGAATCTGAGGATGCTAAATAAATCGAAACATTGAGAAAATCGCCTTTAAACTTGTCCATTTATGTTCACAATTGTGCTGCATTTACTCACAAAAAATAAATGTTTTATATATTTATGGTAGGAAATTTACTAAATATCTTCATGGAACATGCTCTTTACTTAATATCCATATGATTTTTGCCATAAAAGAAAAATCGATAATTTTGACCCATACAATGTATTGTTGGCTATTGCCACAAATATACCCGTGCGACTTATGACTGGTTTTGTGGTCCAGGGTCACATATAAAATCTGATATGATATATGATGCAGTCTGATTAAACCCACAAAGCGTTATTTTGAATGAAGGAAGACCTTTCACTGTCTATGTACTGTGATTGAAATTCAGACTTCACAATTATTGTGGTTCTCTCAAATAATTGCGATTAGATCGAATAACCGCGATCAGACGACTAATCGATCATCGCGACAGGCCTAATGCTTACTAACGTCACAATTTTGCATTTAATCATTTGGGGATTAATATTTCTCCAAGATTACAAAGCAGATACTGAAAAAGCACAGCGCTTTCAGTGTTTTCTTATTCAAGTGAAGTATCATACAGATAGTGTAAAAAAAGCCCAAGGTGATCTCTAATGCATCATTCTGAGGACTATTACATTGATTTAAATCTGCCCCCGTTCTGAGCTGACAAGCATAGAAATGAGATCTATGTCTGCTATCTGTGTACTCTGCCAAATGCTAATAAGATTGTGTTGGACATGACAGAGAGCTTAACTCATCTCCGTGATGGTCTGCATTAAAAACACACTCCAATTACCTGGTTTTAGTTCAACTGTTTTTTGTTGTAGTTTGTTCTTCCATTTTTCAGAATGACATTTTAATCTGGAATGAGACAAGCGGATGAGATTTTGCTAGCTGCGTGTTGTCAAGTTTTCATTATTTGTGCTTAATTTTTGTGAAATGTCAGCCCAGCGTGTTGATTAGCACTCCTGCGACCTTGGCTATCAGAAAAACGCCAGCGGCTCAGTGTGTGAATATTAAACAGGTCAAACTAAATGGATTTCCAAACACAGTTCCACAGTCTCCCAGCTTGAATTATTAATGATGGACGTTTATTGACCAGCATAAATCCATCAAACTCATGATTGGAAATTCATTCTTGGCTCGACAGATGATACTTATGTTTCTTTTAACATCAGCCTTGAAAAAGAAACATTATCTTAGAGCGAGGGGTTTGCAAAGTCCAAAGCTTGTCTATTAAAATACATTAGGGCTATATTTGGCCCGCCACGCATAATTTACAAATCATGCAGTTTCACAGTGTCAACACAAGGTAACATCACTAGATTTTAGAACAGGTGTTGCATTAAACCGTGAGTGAAACTAAATTTAATAACTGATGTTTGGTGCAAAAGGTCTGATACAAACCCTAAATGTCTCTGTGATTTAAACAAGTTTAAAGTCGGATGACACCAGCGCTGACATTCTCAACAACAATGATGTGGAAAACAGGAGGACCATTGTGCCACAACGATACAGTTAGAATACTTTTCAATTCACAAATCACCAACGTTTACCATGGATTTACTGTAGTAATACTAACTGTAAACATGGTATTGTGTCAGAAATGTGTGATATTGAAGAGAAGCAGCATAATGAAGAGAAAAGAAAATCACAAATGTGATCTCCTTAATAAAAAAAGACCCCAGTAATCTAGTTTTAACAAGGTTTTAGAAAAAGTGTAAAATTTTTGGTCAATACACCAACGTTTAGAATCAAACATTAGAGCTCAATATGAACTCAATCATTTCTCAGCAAACTCTTCCAATATCAAATGATCAGAGCTATATAGCTTATTGTAGCTATTGATTCAGCTGCATCTATTTTCTTTTATCCTTCTATGGAATTAAACATCAGAGACAAATTCGCTACTTAAAAGAAACATTACTGAGAACCCAGTTATGTCTGCTAAAAGATGAAAGAGCAGTTTTTAGCAATGACATATTCATCTGCGATTAGATAAGTGTCAAAGATCAAAGACATGTCATGTATACATAAAACAAATGACATGCATTTATAATCTATTAACTAAAATACCAACTAATAAAACCTGTATAATTCTAACCTCAAAAACTATATCTAAAGAGAAATAAAAGTTTGAGTGAATTCTCCCAGCTGTTTCTCAGCTTCCACCATCCTGCATTTAAGATCAAATCAATGCTGGAATATTGTCATGGATTATTGAGTTTTGTGAGCATTCCTTGTATTAATAAAACGTGCAAATAATTAATTGGCCATGTAACAGCGTATTTCACAATGTTGTTATCACATGCCTTTAAATGATGCTGACACCATGGCAGGACCGGATGTGCTGTTGGCTACTAGCAGTAATCCGTGATTTATTATCCACTTTGTGCTGACAGCTCTTCTTCTTCCCTCTCTCTTTCTAGGTTGTGTCAGAAGAGCAGGCGAGGATGAAACTGAAGCCCAGTAAAAGAGATTCCCCCTGGGGGAGCCATAGACAGATGTGGAGCCCCAGGAGCCACTGACCCCGTGTCTGAATGATCTATGGATAAAGACCACCAGCCCTCAAGAGTCAATCTTCTACTGCTGAACAGTTCTACATTGGCAGACACAAACAAATGTTGCTCTGTAATTGCTGAATATCTACAGTCTGAACATTCGGTTCCTGGGGTCCATTTTCTCAGAGTTCCCTTCCCGTTACTAAAAAAAAGACCTACCACAACTGTACTTAGCCTGAAGAACTCGGACTCGGTAATTGCTGAGTATCTACAGTCTGAACATTTGGTTCCTGGGCTTCATTTTCTCAAAGTTCCCTTCATGTCACAAGAAATACGGCTAACTCACAATCCAGCAAATGCATGCAGAGCTTCCGGGAAAGCCCATGTATCCTCACATCACCTTCCAATCGCATGACCGTGAAAGAGGAAAGTTATGGTGTCTCATTGAGAATGCTGAGGTCGGGCAGGCATGCGGTCTAACAGGATCAATACAACCCTGCTGATTAATGGGCAGATTTCTCTTCCATTTAGTGTGTCAGAGAAGAATCATCTGCCAAGACCAAGATTGTGAAACCAGGTCTCTTCAGTATTTAAGAGTCGCATTTCCATTGCAAAGTAATCCTGCTCTGGACCTTTTTTGGAGCTTTGTATCATTTAACACTGCTTCTTCATATTTACAATCAATATGACCCTTGCAAAGCAGTGTGAATCAAACTGTCAGCCTGGAGCAATTGGCTTTTTGTAGAATAAGTTATTTTCACTTTGTTCCTGGGTCAAGTTTATGAATTATTGGAAATGCAAATGCTTTCAAAGTTCCCCAAACTGGAATGAAAAAGCAGCTGCTCCAAACAGCACAGCAAAGCTTGAAACAAGGTCTCTTCAGTCTTTTTTTTTTTTTTTTTTTTTTTTTTTTTTGAGTTGCATTTCAATTGCAAAGTAATCCTGCATTGGACTTTTTTTTGTAACTTTGCATTATTTAACACTGCTTCATCAGATCTACAATCAATACAACCCTTTAAAAACAGTGAGTCAAACTGTCAGTTGGAAGAAATTGGCTTTTTAGTAGAATCATTTCTTTTCACTTTGTTTCTTGGTCAAGTTTACGAAAGATTGGATCGCAAAAGCCTTCAAGGTTCACCGAACTGGGATGAAAAAGCAGCCGCTCCAACAAGCCCAGCAAAGCTTGACCTGCAACATCGTGAATCCTTTGAACCCAAGTGCAACTAGTCGACATTGCTGTGAGTGAGTGAGTGTATGTGGTGGTGGCCCTCAGCATGGTGTTGCCACCACCGGACAAGCGGCATGTGTGTCTTACCACCTTTGTGATCATGACCAGCATGGCCTTCATGGACGCCTACCTAGTGGAGCAGAACCAGGGCCCACGAAAGATCGGTGTATGCATCATTGTCCTGGTCGGGGACGTCTGCTTTCTTATCGTCCTCCGCTATGTGGCGGTTTGGGTTGGAGCAGAAGTGCGGACGGCTCGACGAGGATACGCCATGATCCTGTGGTTCCTCTATATCTTTGTGTTGGAGATCAAGCTTTACTTTGTCTTCCAGAACTGTAAGGCTGATCGTAAGAGTCTGGAGACTGTCGCCCGGAAGGCTTTAACTTTATTGCTGTCTATTTGTGTGCCAGGCCTATACCTGGTTCTGGTGGCGCTGGACAGCATGGAATACTTCCGTACCTTTAGGAGGAAGGAGGACATGAGGGGTCGGCTCTTCTGGGTGGCTTTGGACTTGCTGGACCTGCTGGATATGCAGGCAAACCTTTGGGAGCCACAGCGGACGGGTTTGCCTATTTGGGCTGAAGGTTTGATGTTCTTCTACTGCTACATTTTGCTTCTGATTCTTCCATGTGTGTCTTTGAGTGAGATCAGCGTGCAGGGCGACCATGTGTCTCCCCAGAAGATGATGCTCTATCCTCTTCTCAGTCTGGTCACTATCAACATCGTCACTATCCTCATACGTGGAGTGAACATGGTGCTCTTCCAGGACAGCCGGGTTTCCACCATCTTCGTCGGGAAGAATGTGGTGGCCATCGCGACCAAGGCGTGCACCTTTCTCGAATACCGAAAACAGTCGAGAGAATTCCCGAATCGAGAGAACGCAACCGGAATTCCCATGGAAGTCCAGCAGAACTCGGTGGGACATGGACAAGCTCTTCCGAATGCTACGAGCCTCCCACATGAACCCACTCCAGCACGGGATATTATGGATACATGACCTAGGAACCAAAATTAAGTCTTTTGTTTGATGCAATTGTACTTGGAGCCAACAAGAAGCATCCAAACCAACAGATATGAACTGTTTTGAAGTACTTTGGTACAACATTTCAGCATTATAAGGTGCTCCGTCCTGTTCTTGACTGAGGTAAATCAGCCAATTTTGAGCGGTGTTGTTCAAAGGACAACATTCAGTGTTTTATCATTTGTTCTACTCCATCTTCTCCAGTTAGCAATGAAGAACTGCTGTTTTCTTTCTGTAGAGTAGTGGAGTGGCTGTGGTGCAAAATACTTTTCCCATTTGAGACCAAACTCTTGTTCCCACGTCCACTTTTTTGTGTCTGACTGAAATGTCCCTTTCTTGCAAGTACAGAATGGTGGAATTCGAGTGTAATGAGTTTATTATTGAAGGAACTAGACAGATGAGGTTGATGATTATGACCAAATGTTGAGGAGTAGTCCTACATGCCTGCAGTATGTGTTTGCGCTCGTGTTTTATAATGTGTTGATGACATTACAGAAATTAGAATGAATAAGAAAGTAAGAAATTTGTATCCGATGATTACATGGAATTTCTTAGGAAATAAGCGAATGCACTTCTAACTGATTTGTTTATGGATAATTATTGTTGTTATCATTATTATATATGTATGTGTGTGTGTGTGTATATATATATATATATATATATATATATATATATATATATGTATGTATGTCTATATATATATATATATATATATATATATATATATATATATATATATATATACACACACCACTTGTGCACTTTTTTTTACATTTTTGTTTGATGAATTAGCCGTTTAATAAAAAAAAAAGTTTTGCAATTGCTTGAAGGGTTTTTATTCTAACAAAATACAAAAAGTGATTTATTACTCAGTATTTTTGTCTTGTTTCCAGTACAAATATCTAAACATTCTTAAATCATAGATACATGAAGAAGCAAAATGACTTGTTTTTCAGAAAACAAAACCTAATATGTTAAATAAAGTGTTTTTGCTTAAAACAAGAAAAAATATCAGCCAATGACATCAGAAAAAGCATCTTGTAATCCCTTTGAATTATGTGGACTTTTCTGACCCCACTGACATATTTTTGTTCTAGTTTTAAGCATGAACTCACTTCATTTTGATTGCTTTTTTTATAAAACAAGATCAATATCTTAAGTCCTTTTGCTGTTCAAGCAAATGTATCTTGATTTAAGAATGTTTAGATATTTGTACTGGAAAACAAGAAATCATTTTTTGCAGTGCTCTTTTTGTCCACACGAACAGACTATTTCTATTTCAGCCCTTGTTTAAATCAGTTCCTCTAATGTTTGAGTAAACACACTGTGTCTTCGGAAGCGGATGGGAGGGTAAATGGCATCTGGGAAAATGAAATAAATTACGCATTGGCCCATCAGCGAGGACTCACCTTACTAGAGCCACACAGCGTGAAACTGATTCCTAAAGCACTAAGGCCTTTCCCTCTGTATGCAGTGCGAATGCGAAAACCATTTACTATCCACGTCTGATTTACTCAGCATATGTAGCAACCTGATGTATTCCATTTCAACAACATTAATTTATTGCCACCTGCATATGGTGGGCAGTCTCGTGTGGCATTGACTCACTCAGTGCACTGCGCATTGTGCTTTTTGAGAATTCTCTACTTTAGCGTCCACCCACCATCTGACAGCTTGAATATCCCTTTACAGTGCAATGTCTCATATGGCGACATACAAATTACTTCACATTAACAGTATTTAGAATAAAACAACAAGATGGATTGCATTATTTCATGTTTTTATGAATCGTACCATAAAGGTATATTCATGCACCAACAGAAGAAGCATGCCCTTAAAATTGCACTGTTCATTAATAGTTAATCAGCACTTTACTTGTACAAGTAAAAATTAAATATAGTTTCAAGGGGGTCAGCATGTGCAACACAGAACACTTAAATATTATAAACAGTATCAAATATATCCATGCCACACATGCTTGCTTGCTGCATCAGTTTTAAGACGTTGTTCAGATACTATAGTTTCCTTATGGCACTTCTGTAGCACAGTGGAATTGCAATCATGCATTTCCTAATTGCAATTTTTTATAGATGTGTTCATCAGTTATTGCTGCTGATAAGATAGTGTTTCTATTAATATGACTGTATCAATTACAGTATGATACAAGAATGAGTTCCAACACTGAAAATAATTTGGTGTAGGATTTACATTTAAACAATTTTTACTCATAAATTCCAAGTAAATTTCATATATGTTGCATATTTTATAATTCCTGAAATAAGCAGGATTTAATTTAAGGAGAAAGTGAGAAAAACGTCTCGGTTACGTATGTAACCCTAGTTCCCTGATAGGGAACGAGACGCTGCGTCAAACGCTGCGGGAACGCCCCTGCGTTGTGCGTCATGAAGCACGTATGGAATCAGCCCAATGGAGAGATGAAACGTCATAGGCGGGTGACGTCATCGACCAGGAAACTATAAAGCACCCCAAAAACACAAGCGCATTAGCTTCTGATAGGCTTGAAGGAAGCGCTAACGGGAGTGCCGGGAGTATGGCGGAGCGACGCAGCGTCTCGTTCCCTATCAGGGAACTAGGGTTACATACGTAACCGAGACGTTCCCTTTCAAGGGAACTTCGAGCTGCGTCAAACGCTGCGGGAACGCGAATACCCACGTCGCCATAGGACCAAATGACCGTCATGTGAGACTAGCGCACAGAGGACGAGAGCACCTGTGCCCCAGGGGTAGAGCTTAAGTCTAGGTCATAGAACTTAATAAAAGTATGCGGTGAAGACCATCCAGCCGCATCACAAACATCACTCAGGGAAACCCCCGACAAAAGAGCTTTAGAAGCAGCCATACTCCTGGTAGAGTGAGCTCGGACAACCAAAGGTGAAGGCTGGCCAGCCGACTCATAAGCAAGTGAGATAGCCTCAACCACCCACTTGCTCATTCTCTGTTTAGACGCCGGACACCCTTTCCTGGGTGGCCCGAAACATACAAAAAGTTGTTCTGATTTCCTCCACAGGGCAGCTCTGTGGACATAAGCGTCTAATGCCCTAACAGGGCAGAGTGAATTAAGTTTCTCCTGGTCCGATGACATAAATGGAGGAGGACAGAAAGCCTGCAGAACCGTAGGTCTAACAATATTAGTAGGAACCTTAGGAACGTAACCTGGTCTAGGATGCAGAAAAGCTTTAACCATGCCAGGTGCAAATTCCAGGCACGAGGGTGAAACCGACAGAGCCTGCAAATCTCCGATTCTTTTTAGTGAAGAGATAGCAAGCAAAAAGATAGTCTTAAAAGTGAGAAACTTCTCGGGAACTTCTTCGATAGGTTCAAAAGGAGCTAGGGAAAGACCTTCTAATACAATGGCCAGATCCCAAGTCGGCACCCTCGTACGAACTGCTGGCCTCAGCCTCAAAGTGCCACGGAGGAAACGAGTTATAAGCGGGTGTCTCCCAAGAGAAACTCCACTGAAAGGGACGTGGTAAGCAGCTAGTGCCGCCACATACACCTTTAGTGTGGAGGGGGATAACCCTGTGGAGAAGCGCTCCTGCAGGAATTCCAGCACTGCACCCACTGGGCAGTTAACTGGGTCCTGCAGGTGTTCTCCACACCAAGAAGTGAAAAGTTTCCACTTCAAGGCATAAAGCTTCCTCGTGGATGGAGCTCTGGAGTTAAGAATGGTCTCAACAACCTCGGTTGAGAGACCGGAGTCTATGAGCTGGGCCCCCTCAGAGGCCAAGCCCACAGTTTCCACAATTCTGGGCGGGGGTGAAGTATCGTGCCCCCCGCCTGGGAGAGTAGATCCCTCCTGACCGGGAGCTCCAAAGGAGAACCGTCCAGGAGAGAAATCAGGTCCGCAAACCATACTCGGGCCGGCCAGAACGGGGCTACTAGTAGTAGACTGACCCCGTCCCGGCGGACCCTCTCCAGAACTCCTGGTAACAGAGCAATCGGGGGAAAGGCGTACAGACGTGACCTCGGCCACGGCTGCACCATAGCATCCAACCCCAGGGGGGCTGGAAGAGTGATGGAGAACCACCGATGACAATGAGTGGTCTCCTTGGAAGCGAATAGGTCCACCTCGGCGCGACCGAAACTCAACCAAAGGAGCTCCACCACCTCGGGGTGGAGTCTCCATTCCCCTGGCCTCGGCCCCTGCCTCGACAGGGAGTCTGCTACCACATTCAAATACCCAGGGAGATACATTGCTCTCAGAGATAGTAGCTTCCCTTGGGACCACAGGAGGATCTGACGGGCCAACTTGTAAAGCCGGCGAGACCGCAGGCCCCCCTGATGATTTATATAAGAGACCACCGACGTGTTGTCTGATTGAACTAACACATGATGGCCTCTCAGGTCTGTTAGGAAGTGTTTCAGAGCCTGAAACACAGCCAACATCTCTAGACAATTTATGTGCCACGAAAGATGATGATCCTGCCACAGACCTTGGGCTGGGCGACCACTCATGACCGCCCCCCACCCTGTGAGGGAAGCATCCGTCGTTAGCGTTATGCGACGACAAAGAGCCCCCAGCACAGGACCTTTGGATAGGAACCAAGTTTCTCTCCACATGACCAGAGCACGAAGGCAGCGCCGCGTGACTTTGAACGTGCGGAGCGGATTTCCCCTCGGGGAGAATCCCTTGGTCCTGAGCCACCACTGTAGCGGTCTCATGTACAACAGGCCGCAAGGTATAACGTTGGACGCTGCTGCCATCAGACCCAACAGTCTCTGAAACTGCTTGACAGTGAGTAGCTGGCCTAGCTTCACTTGTTTCACAGCTGAGAGAATCGAAGCGATGCGGGTCGGAGAGAGTCGCGCCCGCATCGATACCGAATCCCAAACGACACCCAGAAAAGTGGTCTTCTGGGAAGGAGATAATACACTTTTCTTTGCGTTCAGCCTCAACCCCAACTTTCTGATATGAGCGAGGACGACATCTCGATGCCGAACCGCCATCTGCTCGGTCTGAGCTAAAATCAACCAATCGTCGATGTAATTGAGAATACGAATGCCCTGAAGCCTCAGAGGCACTAGTGCTGCATCCATGCATTTCGTGAAAGTGCGGGGAGATAAAGCTAGGCCAAACGGAAGAACCCTGTACTGGTACGCCTCGCCCCCGAAGGCGAACCTCAGGAACTTCCTGTGTTGTGGAAGGATGGACACATGGAAGTATGCGTCCTTCAGATCTATCGTGACAAACCAGTCCTCGGACCTGATTTGAGACACGATCTGCTTGATAGTGAGCATCTTGAATTTTAGCTTCCCTACCGAGCGATTCAATATGCGCAGGTCTAAAATTGGACGCAACCCCCCATCCTTCTTTGGAACGATGAAATATCGGCTGTAATAACCTGACTCCAAACTGGGAGGAGGAACCCGTTCTATAGCCTCTTTTTGAAGGAGCGTTTTCACCTCTTGTTCCAATACCAGAGCCTGCTCGGGGCCCACCACTGTGTGCAGAACCCCTCTGAATTTTGGTGGACGACACCTGAACTGGATAGCATAACCCTTTTCTACTGTCTGCAGGACCCAATGAGATATTTTTGGAAGGCTTTTCCACTCTGCCAGAAATTCTACTAAGGGTACCAGCCTCTCGAGACTGGCCTCTGGTGTAACTTGAGCAGCAGACGCAGCGCCCTGTAACGGCGCACCGGCAGGGAACAACTGGTCTGACCGCTCTGAGACCCTCCTCAGAGGGAGCGAGCGTCCCTCGGGAAAGCGCTCGCTGGGATCGTCTGTGCCCCGGCATAAAGGCGGGGTTGGCAGAACGAGCCCCTGAGGGCACCGAGGAGGAATGGGCACCGTAAAAAGAGGTGAACACCTTTCCGCCTCGGTGGGGACCACCCTCAGCATCCTGAACGGCTTGGCGTCAGGACTTCTTCTTAGCCGAAGCCTTCTTAGCCAATATAACTGTCCTCAGATCAGTTCTACTGGGAGAAGGCTTCGGCTGAGAGTGTCGCGGCTGAGCCCACTGTCCAGCAGGGGGAGCACGAGACGCGACACTCTGCCTCTGCTGCGCTCTATGTGATGAGCTCGAAGACGGCCGGGGCTGCTCCCGCCCAGCAGCCCCAGGGACATGAACTTTAAGGGGAAGAAACTTTTTAAAAGCTGCAGTTTGTTTCTTTTCTTCTTGGAATTTATCGATAACTGAATTCACAGCATCACCAAACAACCCCATGGGAGAAAGAGGAGCATCTAAAAGAAAAGCTTTTTCTCTCTCTTTAATATTAGTCTGATTTAACCACAAATGTCTTTCTGCGGCCACCAGAGCTGCCATAGAACGACCCATTAATTTGGCCGATTCTCTGGTGGCACGCAGGGATAAATCAGCAGCCTGACGCAGTTCGCGAACTACGTCAGTACTGACCTCCTCACTCTCACTCATGTCCCTTAGCAGATCAGCCTGGTATGCCTGCAAGATTGACATAGTATGCAGACATGACGCAGCCTGACCTGCTGCCGAATATGCTTTACCCACCAAAGCCGAAGTGTTTCTTAAAGGCTTGGTGGGTAATGCCGGTGCCTTAAAAGATGATGCTGCTTCGGGGGAGAGATGGCTCGCAAGCGTCTCTTCCACACGAGGCAACGCACCATAACCATGAGCCTTGGCTCCCATAATATTAGCGTATGTTGAAGTCTGGGGACTAAACACTCTATATGACACCGGTTTTCTCCATGATTTCGACACCTCGGTGTGGAGATCATGGAAAAACGGCAGGCACCGGCGTGGAGGCTGCACACGTGACGGCAAAAATCTCTCATCCAACTTTGATTTAGAAACAGACTCCTGTCTAGTCACTGGCCATTCAATATTAAGTTTTTCAACAGCTCTTGTTAACACCTCCATAAGCTCATCACTCTCAGGAGTGTGGGGTGGCGAATCCTCCACATCTCCCTCAACACTAACAACATCAAGTTCCTCAGAACTGGATAGCATTGGTGCCTCAGCCCGAGCGGAAGAAACCGCAGCGCGTGCTTCCGAACCCGGGACTGAGGCACTGGATCTCACAGGTGAAGGGAGAGATAAGGCAGAGCCCGTCTCAAACCCCGCTGTGAGATCCATCTGCGATCCCCACGATAAGCGCCGCCGCTCTGCCTCGGCAGAAGCGGGACCCGAACCGCGGGGAGCGCGCACCGAACCGCTCTCCTCAAAGAGCGACCGGCGGGAGCGGAGCGTCCTTAACGGCAAACGCTCGCAATGCTCACAGTCTGCTCCCTCGAGAGCAAACTGGGCATGCTGAACTCCCAAACAAACAACACAAAGATCATGTGTATCCCCGCTCGTTAAATAACGCGAGCAGGGAGGAACACACTTTCTAAACTGCTGTTCGTCCGCCATAATCTCTCAATATATATATATATAGGGATAAATTGTTTGTGTGGTGCAGGGTATGTAAGACAGACAATATCACACAGGGACAGATTCACATGTAGCGCGACTGAAAGCACAGAAGCTAATGCGCTTGTGTTTTTGGGGTGCTTTATAGTTTCCTGGTCGATGACGTCACCCGCCTATGACGTTTCATCTCTCCATTGGGCTGATTCCATACGTGCTTCATGACGCACAACGCAGGGGCGTTCCCGCAGCGTTTGACGCAGCTCGAAGTTCCCTTGAAAGGGAACTAGATTTTTACCAATTTACATTGTGGTACAGAGTTCCAATATGAAAAAAAAAATGTTGTTTGTTTGTTATTGGATGACAGAATATCTAATAGGAAAAACAAAATCCATGATCGGAACACAATAAGTGCAATTAACATCTGACAACATGATGAATATGCTGTAGTATTATATTTCGAACGCCTCGTTTGACTCCCAAACATGAAAATATACTGTGCATCTGTGAGACGTGGATGCCCAGTACATTGCCTATATTACTGTGCGAAAATATTTTGTAAGTTATTTTCTTTAATAAATATTAAAGATTCAGCCTTAACCTGCAGCATTACACTCTGATCTATAATTTAGTTGTGTGGGTATACTCATATTTAAGTACATACTGTAAATGCAAAAAGTAAAATAATTAGAATTATATAAATCTGAGTATGCAAATATTAAGGATCAGCTATAATAAAAAGTCAAATGAAGTGGAACTGATTTTTGTGCACAATGCTGAGGGACGTACTTGTTATCATTCACATTGCATGAAGAGCAAAGAGATGAAGGAGCATCATCTTTCATTTGAAATGCATCAATAAACCACGTTCAGATGTCAGCACCCTCGCAGGCACCCTTAGATTTGCTTTACTACATTAAAGATTCAGTCTCACTCTAAAATCAGTCAAGCCTTCAAATGTGTGTTTAGTGCTCAGAAAAGTGACAAAGAGAGAAAGATGTGAGGCCTTTATATATGATAAAAAAAATATTCTCGATGCATCATAAGTACATTTATGTGCCAAAGTTATATTCAAACTAACGCCTATTCGTGGTGTCCCTTTAAAAGAGTCTAATGGGTTAAAACGCATGATGTAAGTAAAATTGATTGTCAATCGTGCGTTTTAATAGATTAAACTTTTTATTAAATATGAAAATATAAAAAAAATTTTGGTTACCGCTGGCAAAGAAAACCAGAAAATATCAGGGAATTTCAAATGTATGATTGCCAAGCAATAGTTAATTAAATCATGAATATATGCATAAAATATTGCCCCCTGTGGGATTAATAAAGTTGTAACGAAACTAAGTTAAAAAAAAATAATTTCTATAGTCAATATATTTTTGTTTTTCTTATAATGAAAGTTACAATTGATTGCAAACTATTTAATATGATTTTGTAAGGGGCTATAAGTAAGATTTGGCATGCATTGCGTTTTATATTGCCAATGTGTGAACAGCTTGCAACGAAACTAATAAAAACGAGATCTTCCCGACTTAGGTTGTCGATGTGAGCCTCTAAAACGAGCCTCACGTTTTTGCCGGGAAAATCAAAAGGATGTAGACCGTTTACGCGATCGGTTCCCTCCCTTCAGTGACAGAGAACCATTTATTTCTTAATGTGAAAAACATTGTAATAATCTGAAGAACCCTTTTTCACAATAAAGAACGTCTCGGTTACGTATGTAACCCTCGTTCCCTGAGTAGGGAACGGAGACGTTACGTCAGATGACGACGAATGGGGTTTATCTTAGAACACCTATCGACTTCGAGTATTACAAAACGAGCCACTGGCAAAGAAATGCCATGGGTCTGCGGAATTTGCATAGCGTATCTCCGCCTTACCTCGTGGGTATAAAAGGAGGACGCCGGCAACATGCAGATATGTTTCTTCACTGAGGAGCCTAGACTGAACTCAGGCGATCCCCGCGGCACAGCGGAAAGTGGCAGGAAGACGTAACGTCTCCGTTCCCTACTCAGGGAACGAGGGTTACATAAGTAAACGAGACATTCCCTTTCGTTGTCACTCCGAGTTACGTCGGATGACGACGAATGGGGTTACCAGTCTAATCACGCCACCTTCACAGCTGTCTTCCAGTGCCCTGCATAAATCTGAGATCCCTGTCGTAAGACTAGCAAGGACCCCAATTTAACACAGGAATACCAAGGTACACTGGGGAGCATATCCCATAGTTTAGAGGAAATATGCAAATATTGCCAGCCCAAACGGGGGGGACTTAGAGAATACACATATGACCCGAAGGATGCATATGGAGAACACTGGGGTGTCCAGCCGCAGGTGGAATATTTCAACCCCAGGGGTGGCAAGGTGTCTTGCCAAGGGAAAGATACATGCTCAGAGAGGCTTACAGTGGAAATACACATGTGGGGGTCGCTCAGAGGAGGGACCATGCACACGGGAGGCACCAAGCCGACGGGCAGGCAATAGACACTGGCCCCGACGTCAGGAGTGCTGGAGGAACTTAGGGCTTTCGGAGAAGCTCACCTGAGGAGAATATCGCACGTATCCAGTCCGTGGAGTGGAATGGCGAGCAAGCGAAGACACCTGAGCGGGTCCAGTACTAGCTGGTTGAAGCGAGTACATGAGAGGACACTGGCTCCACTCGGAGATTGTAGAATCTGGCGAATGTGTTAGGTGTCGCCCAGCCCGCGAGGAGTATGAGTTCAGAGAACCAGGTCCGGGTGGGCCAGTAGGGCGCAACCAGAACGACCTGCTCCTCGACCTCCTTGACTTTGCGCAAAACCTGCGCAAGAAGGCTCACTGGGGGAACGCATATTTGCGGCCCCGCGGCCAGCTGTGCGCCAGTGCATCCGTGCCAAGCGTGCCCTCGGTCAGGGAATAATACAGGTCGCAATGGGTCGAGTCGTGAGAGGCAAACAGATCTATCTGTGCGTCCCCGAACTGGTCCCAAATCAGCTGAACCATCTGGGGATGGAGTCGCCATTCTCCAGGGAGGGGCTGAAGCCGTGAGAGCTCGTCGGCTGCACAGTTCAGGACTCCGGGAATGAAAATGGCTCGAAGCGACCTCAGATGCTTCTGACTCTATAAGAGGAGGTGGCGGGCGAGTTGCGACATACGGCGCGAGCGTAGACCACCTTGACGGTTGATGTATGCTACTGTGGCGGTATTGTCTGATCGGAATAGTACGTGTTGACCCCTGAGCAACGCCCGGAAGCGGTGCAGGGAAGCTCTTTCCAGGGGCACTCGGACCAGTAGAAAACTGAGGTTCGACCACGGGGTGAGTACTGACGGCAGGTCGGAGTAACTGGTACTCAGAGGGTGCCGTGTTGCCATGCCCACCTCGGGACTCGGTCGCAAAGCCAAAGCTGAAGCGGTCTCATATGAAGCAATCTGAGCGACGTACCGCAGCTGCAAATGCCATATGCCCCAGGAGCCTCTGAAAAAACTTCAGTAGAACCGCACTCTTGCGCTTGATAGTCTCAGGCAAGTCAGCAATGGCTGAGTGGAGAAGGCGACCAAGTCCATACCGAGAAAAGAGTTCCTCTGCACGGGGCAAAGTTTACTCCTTTCCCAGTTGACCCGAAGGCCCAGACGAGCTAGGTGCCGGACCACTTGTCCCAACCTTGTGAAGGCGCGAGGAGACAGGGCTAACCTGAATGGGAGAACAGCGTACTGATATGCGCCCGCCCTGACAGCAAACCGTAGGTATGGTCTGAGTCGAAGGAGAACAGAGACATAAAAGTAGGCATCCTTCAGGTCGATCGCTGCAAACCAATCCTGTGGCCGCACACATCCAGAAATGCGTTTGGCCAGGAGCATCTTGAACGGCAGCCTGTGAAGGGAGCGGTTCAGATGCGTAGGTCCAGGATTGGCCGTAACCCACCAGACTTCTCCGGGACAATGAGGTAGGGGCTGTAAACCTGACCTCATTTCGGCTGGAGGGACAGTCTCAATCGCACCCTTCGCCAGTAGGGTAGCAACCTCCGCTCTCATGATAGGGGCATAGCCATCGACCAAAGTGGAGCGGACTCCCCTGAAGCGGGGAGGAGACCGTGCGAACTGAATCGCATAGCCGATCCGATGGTTCGCGCGACCCAGCGGAGCAGATAGGGAAGCTCTAGGCAGGCTCCCAACTGTGCCAGCAGCGTCAAGAACCACAGACGTCCCCCCGGTGGTGCAGCGAAGTGGAATGACCGGCCCAGACGTGGACGGTATAGCGGCCCGGTGTGGGGGCAAGGTCATAACCGCACCCTGACAGAGGAAGCCAGGGAAGGACCAGCGTTCCACGGGGGCCTGCTCTGTCAGGGGTCTGGCGACAGAGGGGGACAAGGGCGAAGCGGT
This sequence comes from Siphateles boraxobius, assembly GCF_051911475.1. Taxonomy (NCBI): domain Eukaryota; kingdom Metazoa; phylum Chordata; class Actinopteri; order Cypriniformes; family Leuciscidae; genus Siphateles; species Siphateles boraxobius. The sequence continues at coordinate 40,320,581 of NW_027509208.1, read as the reverse complement.
CCGTGGACGGCACGCCGTGTCAACCGCCTCTGGGACAGAGGGGGACGAGGAGAGCACGGCTTGTGGGCGGCGCTCTGTGTCGTCCGAGAACTCTGTATGCTCAGAGACGAGAGAGTCAGCTCTTTCTGAATAAGGATTCTTCCCCAGCCCTCTACTGGGGAAAGGAGCGGCCCTGCTACCAACTCCTGGAAAGAACTGAGTCTCATCTCTGAGCAGCCCATCTCAAAAGTGCCGCTTAACCCGGCGTTTAGCGGGGGGCGGGGGTGGAGAGGGCTGTGGCATCCCCCCTATGGTCTTCCAGAGCCAGGCCCGGGTGAACGGCAGGGTTGGAACCGTGGGAGGGCGCCTTTGGCGGTAGGCAGACTGAGGGATCTGAGAGGACGGCGGGGGCGTCGGGCAGAATAACCTCAATTTGCTCACGGGCGGTTGAGAACTGTTGGGCAGAAGCACTCAACCGCACCGCTGAAGAGGCCGACCTGGGAGATGGGGATGTCGAGCAGACGGGTCCGCCTACATCGTGCACATCAGACCGGTCAGCCCCAGACTGGTGCACATCACCTGACTCCGAGAGCGTACGGCCACTTTCGTCGCTCGGAGAGCAAGGTCAGGTGATGGCGCGCAGCTCACTGAAGAGCCTCGGGTCAGTCCCGCCCTCCTGCATGTCCATGAGCATCTGGGTCAGGTAGACCAGCAGAACGGTCATGGGATGCAGTGAGGCGGCTGCCTGTCCTATGGCACTATAGGATTTCGCCACAGATTAGTGTAGACGAATAGAACAACAGGCTTTGGACGGGTGCTCAGGATTGCGCCGGGAACAACAGAGCGTTCAACCGGGGGGACCCCAGTGTACCCAGGGGCAGCGGCCCCTGAGGGGAGGAAAGGCGGATGAGACCAACGAGAGGACCCGTGATCTCATAGATAAGATGAGATAAAGATATTGGGGTTTGCCGTGGACGCGGGTCGGCGGCCTCACCCAAAAAACAATCGTCCCGGGAAAGCATGGCCGTCATCTCTGGATCAGATTCAGGCAAAGCCGTATGCACACCAGAAGGTGGCAGCTGTGACGAGTCATCATTTCCAAAAGAATCAAGCCCACCTAGTGATGCTGCTACAGACACAGCATCATCCTCTGTAGCTTCAAATGAAAACACACGGGCCACCCGAGGGTAGACTCGTGGAATCATCAGTTCGCTAGCGGGCACCGTCATTAAAGAGGGGGGGCTGGGGCGAGGACACAGAGTCGGCGCCTTGTTCCAGACCAACACCCTCAGGTCACCCTGGCCACCAGCCGAAGATCGGGTGGTGGATGAGGGGACTCTCACTCTTGCGAGTTCACCGAGTCTCGACCTATATATGACGCGATGATTACGTTCCCAGAGAGAACATGAGTCATCCACGAGCGCTGCTCTTGGCTCCGAAGCGAAAACATATCTGCATGTTGCCGGCGTTCTCCTTTTATACCCACGAGGTAAGGCGGAGATACGCTATGCAAATTCCGCAGACCCATGGCATTTCTTTGCCATTGGCTCGTTTTGTAATACTCGAAGTCGATAGGTGTTCTAAGCGAAACCCCATTCGTCGTCATCCGACGTAACTCGGAGTGACAACGAAAGGGAACCATTTGAGCATTGGAAAAATTATTTCCATAAAGGTGCTTCATATAACAATCGATTCCCATGTTTATTTTTAAGATTTTAATTCAAACTATAGTCTCACACACCCAGATCTACATCAGTCTTTAGTCTTAAATATACTTTATAATCAAACTATCATAACAGTGTAATTTTAATTACCTCATCAGTCGACATGGTATTGGAAGAAACACCCACATCACTACGACCAGATGCTGTTTTCTCACAGCTGTCATAGTTGTGTGTTTATCTTGTTATTGAGAGGAAAGTGCACAACACATCTTTACATATCTAATATCGGTGCTCTACATATCGGTGCTCTCAGCAGTTATTATCACTGCGAAGGTAAATCCCATGTTTTACTTCTATTGCAGAACAAACGTTCAGTTTCTCGTGTGCACGAGTGCGAGCACGAGCAATGAACTGCTGGCTGGAGTGATGAGACCCAGCTTAGGACCCCAGGAGTATTTCTGATCTAAAGCTGTTCTCACGATCTTTAATATAATCAATCAAACTTTAATTCATGTAATAATCTTTTATTTTTAATCCTGATTATTTATATAGTTAAAGTGAAAGAAATTGCATTATTTTAGGTATATTTTGCAACATTGTTAATTGTTATTAAGCAATAAGGCATAATATATATATTTTTAATTACAAGCATGTCATGTCATAATTAATTCTTAAACAGAATTATGCTTGTATCATATTTGTCTTCTAAGTTTTTTATCGAAAAATATCGTAGATGGTGAAAAAAACGTAATCTAACTAAAAAAACGAGAAATGTTTAATTTCACAATCTGTAGCTTCGGTTATATACTAGTATATTCAATTCAATTCAATTCAAATTTATTTGTATAGCGCTTTTCACAATACACATTGTCTCAAAGCAGCTTTACAGAAAGTGCATTTCGGAAATGTACATAGAAAAATACAGTTAGTTAATCATGTATTAATTTATGGCATAACATATCGCCGGCTTTGAGTCGTCTCTTCACAGGCGTCGAGTCGTCTCTTCACAGGCGTTGGGGCATCTAAAGTCTCCGTGAGAGGTTGGATACAAACTGGAGCTGACGAACGCTATTTACCTCGGGACTAGCGTCCCGAGATAACAGCAGAAAGGCAGATGGGAAATAATTAGCATAGCTGATGTTCATAATGTTAATGCATTCGAACTGATTCAGCAGTAGTATTAAAGGTTAAGCATTAAGTGAATGCTTGGTTAAAGAGATGCGTCTTTAATCTAGTTTTAAACTGGGACAGCGAGTCTGAGTCTCAAACAATATCAGGAAGGCTATTCCAGAGTTTAGGAGCTAAATGCGAGAACGCCCTCCCTCCTTTAGTGGACTTAGATATCCTAGGAATGACCAGAAGCCTCGAATTTAGTGATCTTAAAGAGCGCGATGGATTGTATGGCGATAGAAGGTCTGTTAAATACACAGGAGCTAAACCATTTAGGGCTTTATAGGTCAGTAGGAATACTTTGTAATGGATACGTAACTTAATAGGTAACCAGTGTAGAGATGATAAAATATAGGTGTTATATGATCATATTTTCTTGATCTAGTAAGAACTCTAGCGGCTGCATTTTGCACTAACTGTAGCTTGTTTATTGAGGATGCAGGACAACCAGCTAATAAAGCATTACAGTAATCTATTCTCGATGTCATGAATGCATGAACTAGCTTTTCTGCATCAGAAACAGATAGCATGTTACGTAGCTTAGCAATGTTTCTAAGGTGGAAAAAGGCTGTTCTTGTAATATATGAAATATGATTTTCGAAAGTCAAGTTGCGGTCTAGTATAACACTCAGGTCTTTTACTGTAGTGGATAAAGTAACAGGACATCCTTCTAAATTAAAGTTGTATTGTAAGGGATTTTGTGGGCAGTTTTTTGGACCAATAAGTAGTACCTCCGTTTTATCTGAATTTAATAGCAGGAAATTACACGTCATCCAGCATTTTATATCATTTAGACACTCTGTCAATTTAGATAAGTTAGTGTTTTCATCTGGTCGTGATGAGATATATAATTGAGTGTCATCAGCATAACAGTGGAAATTAATTCCATGTTTTCTTATAATATTACCAAGTGGCAGCATGTATATTGAGAATAGCAGAGGGCCTAACACCGATCCTTGCGGCACTCCATAGTCTACTGGCGTTATCTTTGATTTTTCCCCATTTAAACAGACAAAATGGTAACGGTCTGATAAGTACGATCTAAACCAGCTTAATGCCTGTCCCTGAACACCAGTGTAGTTTTGTAGTCGATCCAAGAGTATTTTATGGTCGATAGTGTCGAACGCAGCGCTAAGATCGAGTAGAACTAGTATTGAGATACAGCCTTGGTCAGAAGCTAAAAGTAAATCATTTGTTATTTTAACTAGCGCAGTTTCTGTGCTATGATGTGGTCTGAATCCCGACTGGAATTTTTCATAGATATCATTTTCTTGCAAGAAAGAGCACAATTGAGCGGACACAACTTTTTCTAGTATTTTAGACATAAATGGAAGATTTGAGATGGGTCTGTAATTTGCTAAGTTATTTGGATCTAATTGCGGTTTCTTAATGAGAGGTTGTATTACTGCCAGCTTGAATATTTTTGGAACATGACCTAAAGATAAAGACGAGTTAATAATATTAAGAAGAGGCTCTTCCACTACAGGTAACACTTATTTCAGTAGTTTAGTGGGTATTGGATCTAATAAACATGTTGTTGGTTTAGATGCAATGATAAGTTTATTTAGCTCTTCCTGTCCTATAGTTGTAAAGCGGTGTAGTTGTTCTAGAGGGGCCATAATTGAGGCTGAATCATAAGACATCATAGAGGATTGTATATTTACAATTGTGTTTCGGATGCTTTCTATTTTCTCATTGAAGTAATTCATAAAATCATTACTACTATATTGTAACGGAATATTTTGCTCTGGTGATGTTTGTTTATTTGTTAGTCTAGCCACGGTGTTGAATAAAAACCTTGGATTATTTTGGTTATTTTCTATTAGTTTGCGGAGATGCTCAGCCCTGGCTGCTTTTAGAGCCTTTTTATAACGTGACATACTGTCTTTCCACGCGATTCTAAAGACCTCTAAATTAGTTTGTTTCCATTTACGCTCTAAGTTACGAGTTTCTCTCTTGATTGCATGCGTAGCACTGTTGTACAATGGTGCTTTAGTATATGAGACATGTAAGTTAAAAGACATTAATGGCCGTTATAACGTAGTTCAAACGACTTATATAATAAAGTGATATATGATTTGTAACCAGGCACTAAAGCGATTACCCATAAAACGTGATTTGAACCAATCGGATTGCTTGGGTCCTAAGCTGGGACTCATCACTTCACCACACCGTTGCTTATGGACCCTTTTCACATTTCAGGCTCTCTTAAGCGGTGAATGAGAGTCTAAATTAAATATATTTTTTATGTTCATCATTTGCTCAAATAGCAAAAAACATCTCTATAATTGCGTTTTCACAACTTTCAAAAAGAAGAAAAATATAGAGAGAGATAACAGGCAGAAATATGTCAACTTTACTGTCACTTTCATAGCCTCTGTATTAGAAACACTCACAGCAGCATTAACTAGTTTTTTTTTTGTATAGTTATAAATGTACATAAAACATTTTTAAAGTGAAAATATGAAAAACTTTGCAGAATTTACGATGTTGATGACCGTTAAAACGTGTCATCAAAGTCTGAGAAAATGGTCCATGTAACAAGGGTTTGTGAATTATGCATACAGCCCCTTTAAAATCATAATCCAGTAATCATGAATAACTGTAAAAGTCACAGAAACGAATTTGTTAAAAGGTGCGGGAACATTAAGCGTTCTGGCTTTCAGGTTACTGGCAACATTTCTCAGTTTCCTGTATGTTATGGATTTTAATACAATGATGCAGCACATTATGAAAAAAGCAATTTGCATTAATAACACTGAGGCAGATTTATAATGTCAGAAAATGAAGGTGCAGCTGCTGCAATCACACGCTCTCCCATAAATGTGTGACTTGGGCGTCCTCCAACACTAATGCTCATGAACTCCATCATAGGAAACATCTACAAGCTTCCATTAGACCGCTCAGGAAAGCTCAGGATCCGCCATCTTGATTTGTGAACTTCAGCAGTCATAGGTTAAGCAATTTTGTGATCATTTTTGAGATGGGGAATTCTGCCATTTTCAGTATTTCAAGGCAACTTATGGAACTAATCCAGAATTGCAAATGGTTCATTTGGGAAGTCTACCATGACAGGTGCGTTTAAACTCTAATTGAATAGAAATGTGTCTTGTGTGCTGATGGCAGGTTTTGTTTGGAAAGCACAACTTTCTCTTAGAAGGACAAAGTTTAATTAGATTGTGCTAATGAAGACAAACTATCTTCATGCTTACTATTTTGCAATTTCTTGTTTCAATACTGCAAGTTGAGACCCAACACAATCATATAGGCTAAAGATAAAAAATATTATACAAACATACACACATATACAGGTCCTTCTCAAAAAATTAGCATATTGTGATAAAGTTCATTATTTTCCATAATGTAATGATAAAAATTAAACTTTCATATATTTTAGATTCAGTGCACAGCAACTGAAATATTTCAGGTCTTTTTTTGTTTAAATACTGATGATTTTGGCATACAGCTCATGAAAACCCAAAATTCCTATCTCAAAGAATTAGCATATTTCATCCGACCAATAAAAGAAGTGTTTTTAATACAAAAAAAGTCAACCCTACAAATAATTATGTTCAGTTATGCACTCAATACTTGGTTGGGAATCCTTTTGCAGAAATGACTGCTTCAATGCGGCGTGGCATGGAGGCAATCAGCCTGTGGCACTGCTGAGGTGTTATGGAGGCCCAGGATGCTTCGATAGCGGCCTTAAGCTCATCCAAAGTGTTGGGTCTTGCGTCTCTCAACTTTCTCTTCACAATATCCCACAGATTCTCTATGGGGTTCAGGTCAGGAGAGTTGGCAGGCCAATTGATCACAGTAATACCATGGTCAGTAAACCATTTACCAGTGGTTTGGGCACTGTGAGCAGGTGCCAGGTCGTGCTGAAAATGAAATCTTCATCTCCATAAAGCTTTTCAGCAGATGGAAGCATGAAGTGCTCCAAAATCTCCTGATAGCTAGCTGCATTGACCCTGCCCTTGATAAAACACAGTGGACCAACACCAGCAGCTGACATGGCACCCCAGACCATCACTGACTGTGGGTACTTGACACTGGACTTCAGGCATTTTGGCATTTCCTTCTCCCCAGTCTTCCTCCAGACTCTGGCACCTTGATTTCCGAATGACATGCAAAATTTGCTTTCATCTGAAAAAAGTACTTTGGACCACTGAGCAACAGTCCAGTGCTGCTTCTCTGTAGCCCAGGTCAGGCGCTTCTGCCGCTGTTTCTGCTTCAAAAGTGGCTTGACCTGGGGAATGCGGCACCTGTAGCCCATTTCCTGCACACGCCTGTGCACGGTGGCTCTGGATGTTTCTACTCCAGACTCAGTCCACTGCTTCCGCAGGTCCCCCAAGGTCTGGAATCGGTCCTTCTCCACAATCTTCCTCAGGGGCCGGTCACCTCTACTCGTTGTGCAGCGTTTTTTGCCACACTTTTTCCTTCCCACAGACTTCCCACTGAGGTGCCTTGATACAGCACTCTGGGAACAGCCTATTTGTTCAGAAATTTCTTTCTGTGTCTTACCCTCTTGCTTGAGAGTGTCAATGATGGCCTTCTGGACAGCAGTCAGGTCGGCAGTCTTACCCATGATAGCGGTTTTGAGTAATGAAACAGGCTGGGAGTTTTTAAAAGCCTCAGGAATCTTTTGCAGGTGTTTAGAGTTAATTAGTTGATTCAGATGATTAGGTTAATAGCTCGTTTAGAGACCCTTTTCATGATATGCTAATTTTTTGAGATGCCAAAATTATCAGTATTAAAACAATAAAAGGCCTGAAATATTTCAGTTGGTGTGCAATGAATCTAAAATATATGTAAGTTTAATTTTTATCATTACATTATGGAAAATAATGAACTTTATCACAATATGCTAATTTTTTGAGAAGGACCTGTAAATATAACTCGCGGTTCTATGGTCATGTTTCGGTACAGTTCGGTAAGTGCTCAGGGATAAAAGGATTTTCAAATAAAAACAAAGAAATAGAACAAATAATCAAACTACAACAGCACAAATAAATGCAATAAAGCAAAGATACAAATAAAATGAAGTATCATACTGATACCAAGCGGCAACCTCCCTGTCTCTCTCTTGAAACCAACACGGAAGTGAATTAAACTGCAATTCATCGCCTGGCCGCTTGAGGCTGACTGCAAAAGTGAGCCAAATCTGTATCTCCCCCATGTTAAAATGCCCAACTTTACCGCAGAAAAAAAAATGTTTAAAGCCTGGTGTCTTAAGTTGTTTTGGTCTATACAGCTAATTTTACCCTTCATGACAACTGTGAGGGGGGTGAATTTTTTTTAGAACTCATCCGTTTAAATTATATTAACCCTTAAAATGCTGCATAATCAAGGGCGTGGCCACTTGAGTGACAGGTGGATTACCGCTGCTGTTACTAGCCGTTTGTCTGCTCTCTGTTAGCCATCATGTCACCTCAGCTGATTCCAGCTGCTGAACTTGTCATCTCTGCCGTGTTTGTACTTTTTTCGGGATTATTTCATACAGTTTATTACACGCCACCCTTACCTTCGCCCACGGCGTTGGATTCCGGCGTTGTCGAGTGAACAACCAGTGCTGTTCTTCAGTTGTTTTCCTCTGTGAACATGCACTCATGGATGTCTGACAATATCGTTGCTTTTTGGAGTTCAGATTTAAAAACGTCTAAGATATAGAGGCCACACTCATTCTGCTGTACCGTTGATCTTACGGAGCAGATAGACTATAATATGCTTATTTCACTTTTTAGTGTTCAATAAAAAGTACCGTCAGATTAAATCCTGCAGGTGTCAGTGCTTTCTATTCGTCCCTTAAATGAGCGCGTATTTCTAGTGCATTTACTTGAACTTCTTAGGTAATATCTATCAGAATTTAAAATGGACTGAATAAAGCTCTCTACGAACTTGACGTGCGGTGCCGCGCTGACTGACATGTATGCGCATCACTGTCACACACACGCTCAGAGCAAATATTGTAAGTTACTGCATGAGAATAATAATGCATCACAATACACATAGTCTCACGGTTAGTTATGTCTTTTAACTATTATAGTATTTCAGAGGGCAAAAACATGAACTTTAACTATTGGCTTTAGGTCTACTTCAAGTCAGCTGTCACTTTAGCTCTTAGCCTGAGCAAAATCGAGCAAGGCGGGCGTAGTTTCAGCGTCCAGGCACCAGCACCTCAACTCCACCCACGTCCCGCCTTTTTGCCCATTTTCGTTTATCCGGGAGTGACGCACTGTGACGCGCTTCCAAGATGGCGACGAGCGACTCCGCCCACTTTAGGCTTCAAAAACGCTCTTCAGAAACCTACGGGTGACGTCATGGACACTACGTCCATATTTTTTTACAGCCTATGACTGATACACATGCGTTGTCTTTCTCGACTGTTTACATTCACTTAAAACATAAGCTACTGTTCGCTATACTCGCCAAAACGGGCATGTTGGCTTTACCCATACAAAAATGTAATATATGGCCATACACAGTATATGAAACATATATTACAAAATATAGCAAAAACGTCTCGGTTACGTATGTAACCCTCGTTCCCTGAGTAGGGAACGGAGACGTTACGTCGGATGACGACGAATGGGGTTTCGCTTAGAACACCTATCGACTTCAAGTATTACAAAACGAGCCACTGGCAAAGAAATGCCATGGGTCTGCGGAATTTGCATAGCGTAACTCCGCCCCACCTCGTGGGTAAAAAAGGAGGAAGCCTGCAACATGCAGATATGTTTCTTCGCTGAGGAGCCAAGACTGAGCTCAGGCGATCCCCGCGGTACAGCAGAAAGTGGCAGGCAGACGTAACTCAGGGAACGAGGGTTACATACGTAACCGAGACGTTCCCTTTCGTTGTCACTCCGAGTTACGTCGGATGACGACGAATGGGGTTACCAGTCTAAATCACGCCAACTTCTCGGCTGTCTATCAGTGCCCTGCGTAAATCTGAGATCCTTGTCGTGAGACTGGCACGGACGAAGGACTCCTATTTAGCACAGGAATACCAAGGTACACTGGGGGGCATATCCCATAGCTTAGAAGAAATATGCAATTATTGCCAACCCAGAGGGGGGGACCCAAGAGGGAGGGTCATATGTGTATTATAAAATAGAGAGGCTTACAGTGGAAATACACATGTGGGGGTCGCTCAGAGGAGGGACCATGCACACGGGAGGCACCTAGCCGACGCGCAGGCAATAGATACTGCCGCCGAAGTCAGGAGTGCTGGAGGAGCTCAGGGCTTTCGGGGAAGCTCACCTGAGGAGAATATCGCACGTATCCAGTCCGTGGCGACCGAGTCGATGTCCGTACCGAGAAAAGATATCCTCTGCACTGGGCAAAGTTGGCTCTTCTCCCAGTTGACCCGAAGGCCCAGACGAGCTAGGTGCCGAAGCACTAGGTCCCTGTGTTCGCAAACCTGAACTCGAGAGTGAGCTAGGATCAGCCAGTCGTCGATATAACTCAGGATGCGAACCCCGTGTTCCCGAAGGGGAACAAGGGCAGCCTCGACGACCTTAGTGAAGATGCGAGGAGACAGGGCTAGCCCGAAAGGGAGAACCGCGTACTGGTATGACTGCCCCCCGAAAGCAAACCGAAGGAACGGTCTGTGTCGAGGAAGAATGGAGACATGAAAGTAGGCATCCTTCAGGTCGATCGCTGCAAACCAATCCTGGGGCCGTATGCATTCGAAAACGCATTTGGCGGTGAGCATCTTGAACGGCATCCTGTGAAGGGAGCGGTTCAGCACGCGCAAGTCCAGGATTGGCCGAAACCCACCGGTTTTCTTGGGGACAATGAAGTAGGGGCTGTAGAAGCCGGACCTCATCTAGGCTGGAGGGACAGTCTCGATTACACCCTTCGCCAGCAGATTCTGCTCTCATGATGGGGGCATAGCCACCGACCAAAGTGGAGCGGACTCCCCAAGCGGGTCGGAGACCGTGCGAACTGAATCGCATAGCCGAGCCTGATTGTCCGCGTGACCCAGCGGGACAGACGGGGAAGCTCTAACCAGGGTCCCAGGAACTGAACCAGCGGGATCATGCGAACCACAGGCGTCCCCCCGGAGGGGCTGCGAAGCGGAGTAACTGGCCCAGACGTGGACGGCATAGCGGCCCGATGTGGGGGCACAGTTGGCAACCACGCCCTGGCAGAGGGGGCCAGGGGAGGACCAGGCTGGCCGTCCCGCGGCCTCCAGAGCCGGCCCGGGTGAATGGGTGGGGTGGGAGCCGCGGGGGGGCGCCCTCGGCGGTGGGCAGACTGAGGGATCTGAGCAGACGGCGGGGCCGTCGGGACATAATCAACCTCAGTCTGCTTCATCCCCCAGGAGCCCGTCTCAAGAGCGCCGCTTAACCCGGCGTGTAGCGGGGGGCGGGGCTGGAGAGGGCTGTGGCGTCCGCCCGCGGCCCCCAGAACCGGCCCGGGTGAACGGGCGGGGTGGGAGCCGCGGGAGGGCGCCTTCGGCGGTGGGCAGACCGAGGGATCTGAGCGGACGGCGGGGCCGTCGGGACAGAATCAACGCCAGTCTGCTCATGGGCGGCTTAGAGCTGTTGGGCAAGCCCTCAACCGCACCGCCGATGAGGCCGACCTGGGATATGGGAATGTCGGACAGACGGGTCCACGCGACATCCAGCACATCAGACAGGTTCAGCCACAGAATGGTGAGCATCACCTGACCCAGGGAGCGTACGGCCACTTTCGTCGCTCGGAGAGCAAGGTCAGTGGTGGCGCGCAGCTCAGTGAAGAGCCCTGGGACAGTCCCGCCCTCGTGCAGGTCCATGAGCATCTGGGTCAGGTGGACCAGCAGAATGACCCTGGCATGCAGTGAGACGGCTGCCAGTCCCATGGCGCTATAGGATCTCGCCACAAGTGTAGACGAAAAACTACAGGCCACGGCGGGTGCTTAGGATTGCGCCGAGAAGAAGCACTCTGAGGACACATAGCATCGCAACAGAGTGTTCAGCCGGAGGGACCCCAGTGTACCCATGGGCAGCGGCCCCATCGAGGTGAGGAAAGGCGGATGAGATCAGCGAGCGGTCCCGAGAAGACAAGGGGGTCTTCTAGGACTTCGAGATCTCATCATGCACGTCCGGGAAGAAAGGTATTGGGGTTTGCCGTGGACAAGGGTTGGCGGCCTTACCCAAAAACCAATCTTCCCGGGAAAGCATGGCCGTCATCTCCGGATCAGACTCAGGCACAGCCGTATGCACACCGGAAGGTGGCAGCTGTGACGAGCCCTCACTTCCAGAAGACTCAAACCCACCTAGTGATGCTGCAACAGACATGGCATCTTCCTCTGTGGCTTCAACTGAAACACGCGGGCCACCAGAGGGTAGACCCGCGGGAATCAGCAGTTCACTAGCGGGCACCGTCATTGAAGAGGGGGGCTGGGGTCGCGGACACATAGTCGGCGCCTTGTTCCAGACCGTAACCCTCAGGTCACCCTGGCCACCAGCCGAAGATCGGGGGGTGGATGAGGGACTCTCACTCTGCGAGTTCACCGAGTCTCCACCTATATATGACGTGATGATCACGTTCCCAGCGAGAACATGAGTCACCCACGAGCGCTGTTCAAGCATGATCAAAGCCCAAACACACTAGACAGCGCTCGTGCCCATCAGAGTCCGATACCAGTCCGCTGCAACCAGAAATGCACGGGCGAGCCGTTTTTAATGAGAGGAGAAAAAACTCTGCGATGTTGAAGCGCACAGGGAGACACACACACACACTGGCAGATCACTGCACAGATCAGCAGGCACTGTGAGCTTTGCAGATCGCCGTCACACCAACACCGGACAGAGAAGCTTGTCTCGTAGAGCGAAGTCAGAGATGACTGTAGCATGAAGAAATACTCTTGGCTCCGAAGCGAAAACATATCTGCATGTTGCCGGCTTCCTCCTTTTATACCCACGAGGTGGGGCGGAGTTACGCTATGCAAATTCCGCAGAACCATTGCATTTCTTTGCCATTGGCTCGTTTTGTAATACTCAAAGTCGATAGGTGTTCTAAGCGAAACCCCATTCGTCGTCATCCGACTTAACTCGGAGTGACAACGAAAGGGAATGGCCGTTTTCATGTATAAGTGCCATATATTTTTCCGTTTATGCACATAAATGTTAAATATATGTAAGACGCATATATGTATATATGCATGTATGTACTTATTTCAATGCATCAGTATCACATGCATATATGTTTACAAATATTTATTAAATATGTGAGAAACAAATACGTATGTCACATATTTATACTTAATGTTGTCCATATATGCGAGAAACCAATACTGTAATATATGCAGATATATGGTATCATATATGGATGAACTCAAATATTTTCTTCACATGTTTGGACATATAAATGTTCATATATGTTGCAGGCATATATTGTGTTCTCAGATAAGTCAAATTTATGTATAGATATACAGTATGTCTATGTGTTTTTTATATATGAATTTTGCATATATTCTCATATAGGCAGCAGACATACATGGGCACTGACATTATATATGTAATTTACATATATTGACATATATTAAATTTCTGTATTGTGTGAAAATGTGTCCGTTCAAGCGCAAGACTTGAAAGAGAACTCAATATTTACGCACTGTCTGAGTTCTCTTAAACGTTTTCTTGCGCTTGAATGTTTAAATTTAAATTTTAAAACTTAAATGAGTTTAGTTTGAACACAGATAGCAACGTGTGGTGTTCAGATCTCACCCATCGACCCCCAGGTGATGACAGCGTAAATGTCTGTTTGTAATAAAGCATACGACACTCGCATTGAACAAAGTTTAGGGGAAGCCAGTATGCGTATCCCTTGACAAAGACATACGCTAACTGAACTCTATTGAAAATGACAACGCATAAAACAGACTGAGAAACCATATTATAGATGCATATGTGTCGTCAATGAATGAATGACAAAGCCTAGACTAATGTATTGAATTCAACAATTCAACAAAAACTTAACTAATGGATGGAAATTATATTGGGAAATATGGTTACATTACTTAATAACCACAAATGAACATGAAAGGCACATGAAAGTCCTGCTTGTTAGATGGTTCTGTACTCATTAGGGAGAAAGAGACCAAGAGATCTGCTTATCAGCACCAAACCCCTAGTGTGAGTCTCATTACTAAGAATCATGTGGAAGAGTTTGTCTTGAGCTCAGACTGGAGACACCTGACTGACCATTATTATCTTCAAACACTCATTACGCTGTCAAATTATTTTCCGTCTGTCTTATGGCTGTTGATTGGATGCATGGTTCACTTCGAAATACCTCTCATTCTTACTTCTGCATATTCAAACTTGCATTATTGGTCACATGGATTTAATTATCATTAAAACTTTTTGTGATGGTTTGCAGTCTAAAAAAAATAATATATGGCCATATATTTACTTATATTTTAAATTGCATGACCTATATCTATACATATATTTGTCTGAGAACACAATATATGCCTACAACATATATGAACATTTATGTGTCCAAACATGTGAAGAAAATATTTGAGTTCATCCATATATGATACCATATATCTGCGTATATTACAGTATAGTATTGGTTTCTCGCATATATGGACAACATTAAGTATAAATATGTGACATACATATTTGTCTCCCACATATTTAATAAATATATGTAAACATACATGCATGTGATACTGATGCATTGATACATATATGCATCTTACATATATTTAACATTTATGTGCATATACGGGAAAATATATGGCACTTACATGAAAACGGCCATTTTTGCTATATTTTGAAATATATGTTTCATATATGTCTATGTGTTTTATATATATGAATTTTGCATATATTCTCATATAGGCAGCAGACATACATGGGCACTGACATTATATATGTAATTCACATATATTGGCATATATTACATTTGTGTATGGGATTGAATGAAAGAAAGAAAACAAACAACTGTGCTTGAATGTGATATTTGTAAATAAATAAATACAATCAAGTCTGCTTGAATGTGATCTTTACGCAAGTAAAAACTTAATAAATAATAATAATAAACTGCAGTGTATATATGTTATTAGAAAAATTACAGTCATTCAGCAAAAGGCAGGTCAATGCTGAAGAAGCCCTGACAGAGTTAACCTCGCAGACTGTTATATCTGCTTGACTGGGAGAGCAGAATCTCAGCTTTACCAGTCAAACTGGTGTAATTACGGAGCCAATGCACCAACACTGACAGGTGGTGAATTGCCCCCTTAATAAGAGGTTTTACCTGTAAAATGAGAGAGTTTAGCTGTTGCAGATGGTTTATATCTCTCACACACAAATACTCCATTAAATCAGACATCGTTCAGTTTTAAAGGCTCAGATGATGATGTGGCTCACTGGAGGTTTAAAAAAAGGTTTATAGCCAAACGCTTTTACAAGCACAGACAGGTTACTAAACTTAGATTTGATCCCATTGTATTTATTATTTGTCACATTGCCTGTATAACTAATGCACATACAGTGACTCAAAAACACTTAAAGTCATACTTTAAAATGTGTGAATGTTAAATCATCAAATCAATTAACAAGGCTAAACTGCCGCAGGATGTTTTCTCTGTGTTTTCATTATTTATAACAAATGCCACTTAGTTTATGTATCAAATGTAAAAGCATTGAGACATATGTGCAAATATAATCTGTGGCCATACTGAACATCCAATGATTTGTTACTGCGAAATCTCTGTAAATCAAATAGTGGTGTTAGTCTGCCATCTGCTGGCTATTGAATCCAGTCATTTAAAGCATTTAAAGTTATGGAGGGTGCATTTGTTTTCCATGTCCTAATTGCCTATTACATTGGGTATGCCTACTTAATATAATAGCATTAACATAATAATTAACACAAAGACCTGTGATGAATAGGTACATGTAAAGCTTCGCTGATGCTTTGCACTGTGTGTAATGATACAACGAAATGGCCGGTCAGTAAGTCAGTTATAGGCCTACTCAAGGAGGTTTTTTTTTTTTTTTTTTTGCAAACAAACTGCGCTGCATTCGAAGAAAATAAAAATAAAAGGAAAGGGGCGAATTTATAAATAGTTAGGCCTAAACAACAGAAACCTCATGTAAGAAAGATAATCATGGTTCTTATGAAAATTGTTATTCTATTGTTTATGAGTTTAAGACATTTTACAGTGTAGAAATTTTCAGCAAGAAAGACAAAGTGGTTGTGAAATTTGTTCTTGTGAATCATGAAAAAATTTGCACTGCGATTTGTCAGCCTAATTCGAATCGGTAACACCTTTTTGAACGATTCATTAAAAGAACCGACTCATAAGAGTCTAAATCAGTGGTCTCAATTCCTGGAGCGTTTGCCAAGTTTCGCTCCAGCCCTAATCAAACACACCTGAAGCAGATAATCAGGATTAATAGAAAGTTCCAGGCATGTGAGTTTGATTAAGGTTGGAACTCAGTGGACCTCAAGGGCCAATGTTAGCGGAAAATAAGATCTTGCGCATTTCAAAGAAAATCGCTTATACTTCTGTGCTGCGAAATAAAGTGGATTAACCCCATCTGTAAATCCACACAGAAGTGACAACCCTTCTTTTTAACCCCTTCCTGCCAGCTGATCTACCAACAGTTCCTGATAGATAAGATATTCATAAACTCATTCAACCCAGACACATTTGTGCTGTGCTAAATCTTTACCCCTCCCCCTGATTGGTTCCTGCTGTCTCAATAACCAATGAGCTCACTGCTCAGCCTTCAAATGCTTGATTAGCATTTGCAATAGCAATACATCACGCTTTTAGAAACCCTCCACCTTCCCCAGCTCCACCTGTATAAATCTGCTATGGGTAATTTGTGATTTATTGTATAATAGCAGCATGTCTTACTTTCTCACAGCAATATATCGTGTGTGTATTGGCAGTAGCGTGTCCAGTATTTGCTCTGCAGCAGCAGCAATAACCAACTGCAGATCTGTTCTGCCAAGACCAAACATATCAACATTGTCATATCCATTACCATGCCAAACACTTTGAGAGTTGTCATGACAGAAATAATATTCACACAGATATACTGGGAACACTTTCTAGTTCCGGGTTGGACCCACGTTTGCATTCAAAACTGCCTTAATTCTTTGTGTCAAAGATTCAACAAGGTGCTGGCATTACAGCATTACAGCACCAGCACCAGAACCGCTGATACGAGACCGGATCATCCATGCTTTCATGTTGTTTTCACCAAATTCTGACCCGAACATCTGAATGTCACAGCAGAAATCCAGACTCATCAGACCAGGCAACGTTTTTACAGTCTTCTATTGTGCAGTTTTAGTGAGTCTGTGAATTGTAGCTTCAGTTTTCTGTTGTGAGCTGACAGGAGCGTCACCGGTGTGTGTCTTCAAGGTTGGACGTGTTCAGAGAAGCTCTTCTGCAGACCTTGAGTTACTGTTGTCTTTCTATCAGCTGAATCAGTCTGGTCATTCTCCTCTGACCTCTGGCATCAACAAGGCATTTTCACAGAACTGACGCTCGCTGGACATTTTCTCTCTTTCGCACCATTCTCTGTAAACCCTAGAGATGGTTGTGTGTGATAATCCCAGTAGATCAGCAGTTTCTGAAACACTCAGACCAGCAACAAACATGCCGCTCAACTTCACTTAAAAAAAGAGTTAAAAACTCTAACATCGACTAACCCATCAGTGTATCAGTTAACCCATCAGTGTATCAGGTAACCCATCAGTGTATCAATTAACCCATCAGTGTTTCAATGAACCCATCAGTGTATCAATGAATCCATCAGTGTATCAGTTAACCCATCAGTCTATCAATTAACCAATCAGTCTATCAATTAACCCATCAGTGTATCTGTTAACCCACCAGTGTATCAATTAACCCATCAGTGTATCAATTAACCCATCAGTGTATCAGTTAACCCATCAGTGTATCAATTAACCCATCAGTGTATCAGTTAACCCATCAGTCAATTAACCCATCAGTCAATTAACCCATCAGTTAATCAATTAACCCATCAGTTAATCAATGAAGCCATCAGTGTATCAGTTCACCCATCAGTCAATTAATCCATCAGTCAATTAACCCATCAGTTAATCAATTAACCCATCAGTGTATCAATGAACCCATCAGTGTATCAGTTAACCCATCAGTCTAACAATTAACCCATCAGTGTATCAATTAACCCATCAGTGTATCCATTAACCCATCAGTGTATCAGTTAACCCATCAGTCAATTAACCCATCAGTTAATCAATTAACCCATCAGTGTATCAATGAACCCATCAGTGTATCAGTTAACCCATCAGTTAATCAATTAACCCATCAGTGTATCAGTTAACCCATCAGTCTATCAATTAACCCATCAGTGTATCAATGAACCCATCAGTGTATCAATTAACCCATCAGTGTATCAATTAACCCATCAGTGTATCAATGAACCCATCAGTGTATCAGTTAACCCATCAGTCTATCAATTAACCCATCAGCGTATCAGTTAACCCATCAGCGTATCAGTTAACCCATCATTGTATCAATGAACCCATCAGTGTATGTTAACCCATCAGTCTATCAATTCACCCATCAGTGTATCAATTAACCCATCAGTGTATCAGTTAACCCATCAGTGTATCAGTTAACCCATCAGTGTATCAGTTAACCCATCAGTATATCAATTAATCCATCAGTGTATCAATGGACCCATCCATGTATCAGTTAACCCATCAGTCTATCATTTAACCCATCAGTGTATCAGTTAACCCATCAGTGTATCAGTTAACCTATCAGTGTATCAGTTAACCCATCAGTGTATCAATGGACCCACCAGTGTATCAGTTAACCCATCAGTGTATCAATTAACCCATCAGTGTATCAGTTAACCCATCAGTGTATCAGTTAACCCATCAGTGTATCAATTAACCCATCAGTGTATTCAATGGACCCACCAGTGTATCAGTTAACCCATCAGTGTATCAGTTAACCCATCAGTGTATCAGTTAACCCATCAGTGTATCAATTAACCCATCAGTGTTTCCATCAGTGTATCAGTTAACCCATCAGTGTATCAGTTAATCCATCAGTGTATCAGTTAACCCATCAGTCTATCAATTAACCCATCAGTGTATCAGTTAACCCATCAGTGTATCAGTTAACCCATCAGTGTATCAGTTAACCCATCAGTGTATCAGTTAACCCATCAGTCTATCAATTAACCCATCAGTGTATCAGTTAACCCATCAGTGTATCAGTTAACCCATCAGTGTATCAATTAACCCATCAGTGTATCAATGAACCCATCAGTGTATCAGTTAACCCATCAGTGTATCAGTTAACCCATCAGTGTATCAGTTAACCCATCAGTGTATCAGTTAACCCATCAGTGTATCAGTTAACCCATCAGTGTATCAGTTAACCCATCAGTGTATCAATGAACCCATCAGTGTATCAGTTAACCCATCAGTGTATCAGTTAACCCATCAGTGTATCAGTTAACCCATCAGTGTATGGTGCATCTCAAACAGCACCAGAAATTGTTCTAGTTTGTAATGAAATAACATCTTAACATTGCATTCTGAACAATCACTCCCTTTGACTTCTGTTACTTAATTGTTCATGTCGCGTTGCATTCAAAACACAGCAAAGGCCACAAAAACTATGAAACGGGTATAAATGGCATTGTTTAATTTGTGACATATTTTAAACATTCCTTTCTCAAAGATTCATGTGAAAAATGTACAGGAATAATGATTTTCACATTTATATATATATATATATATTTTCTCATGTTATTGCTTTACAGTAAAATGCATCGGTTGGATACTGTATGTCCATTAAAGCATGACAATACATTCATATATACGTTTTACAGATGTATTCAGTTATGGTTCATAGTAACTAACTTGACATGAAATATATATATTTTGATCATTATACATTTATTTTTATTGGCATGAATCCCACATCACGTTGAGTTCACAGTGAATGGGGTCGCAGTTCATACACGTATTGAATGAGTGTGCGCTTATTTTGTAAGTTCGCAAAAATTCACAATATGTAGTGGTACAACAATTATGCCATCTGAATTCTACTTGTTAAAAAAAGGACTTCAAAAACAGATATGTGATAATTCAGTGTGTGTGTGTGTGTGTGTGTGTGTGTGTGTGTGTGTGTGTGTGTGTGTGTGTGTGTGTGTGTGTGTGTGTGTGTGTGTGTGTGTGTGTGTGTGTGTGTGTGTGTGTGTGTGTGTGTGTGTGTGTGTGTGTTAATAAACAACAAAAGCCCAAATCAAGTCTCAAATGAAGACCCCACCAGTTCACCTGATGGTAGATAATTCAAGGTCAAAGCATCTCAGACATATGTACAAATAATCGTTATCTAGCTGCAACAGCTGTAAAATTCTGCATTATCAATATGTGCATTTTCAGGGCAAATTCAGAAAATGTCCAGGTCAAAATTCACCCAAAAAGATATTATATTTTGCATAAAGAAAACAAAGTCTGTATTTAGGAGTTTTTGCATGGGAAAAAATATTTTCATGACAATTACAACACATTTCCCACAAATGATCACTGTGTAATGCAAACAAATAAATAATCATAAATAAATAAATGATGAAACCTGATTATTATTCTAATGCAACAAAATATAAATTATTTTTTATTTTATTGTAATGCAAAATAAATGATGACATATTATTTAGATTGTATACATCATGGTAGTTTTGTCATACTGCCTTAAACGAGAATAAAATATTGTACACTGTAAAAAGAACTTGCTGCCTTACATTTTTTAAGTACAATCAACTTAGATGTTTAAGTCATTTCAACTTAAATGACATTAAACTGACTTTAAAAATGAGTAGATCGTATAACTTGAAAATTGCTTAACTTATTTAAATAAGTTAAACAATGTAAAAACATGTTGTCATAACTTATTGATCATATAAGTGTTTTTTTTTACAGTGTATTACGGTATTTATTTAAAAGAGAATTACAAAAACATCCAAGCATTGAGAGGAAAATGTGCTTAATTTTCATGAAATCAGTCACAAGGAAAAATAATAATAACAGTACAAAAACAGAATTCACGTGCAAAATATTATGTTGTCTTTTGATCTAGGGTGAAATATGGACGTTTTTGTTAGATTTAACCCCTTTTATTATGAAATGGCACTAGAGAATTTTCATATATGCTTTGTTTTGTTCTTTATATGTTCCTTTGTCGGACAGAAACGCATTTACATGAAGTGTCTGTACGAAAAGCCAAGAGGAACTAATAGTCTCTGGGTGACGTTGCGAGGAAAGCGAGTTTGATGTGAAGCTGCAACCAAACAACAATCTCAATAACACCTTCATGTTCCACTCAAAAGTTCAATGTGTGAGTCTTGAAGTCAATGCCACTTCCTCCCTGCATAGTGTCCACAACAAGTCCAAATCCTATTGCTATTGCACTCCAAACATTCATAAAAGATCATGTTTTTATAGTGTTCCCCTCTGACATCCGGAATGATCTGCACAGAAACAGCAGCGCTCATATTTGCATAAACCCACAAAAGCATCTGCGGATTCCCACAATGTTTCGGCCCACTTGACGGGAAAACGTCTCCACAGAGGTTCGGTTCTGTAGCTGCCAGGTCGAGCTGGGCAAGGGATGTGGTTGCCATGGAGACGACTGTCCGGAGATCACCTCGGTGGAACGTCCCACAATGCATTGCAGGCGTGCTCACGTTGCATAAAACGATGTCCTTCCTCAGTCTTGTTTTCTAGTACAAGTATCTAAACATTCTTAAATGAAGATACATTCACTTGAGAAGCAAAATGACGGAAGATGTTAGGTCTTCTTTTCTGAAAAATATTTTGAAGCATTAACCGGACTGAATTTAGTTTCATTTACACTTAAAAAAGAAGAAAAGTATTTCGAAATGCAAGGGAAATGGAGAAGTATTGCACACCCTCCTCCAATATATGTGCAGTATATTAAAACAATATATTGTTTTAAGCAAAAACACTGCATTTTGACACATTTACAGTAAACAAGATTTAATATTTTCCGTCATTTTGCTTCTCAAATAAATGAATCTTCATTTAAAAATCTTCCTACATTTATTTGAGAAGCAAAATGACTGAAGATGTGAAGTCTTGTTTTCTAAAAAATATATTAAAATGAAGCGAGTTTTTGCCTAAAACATGAAAAAACATACAAAAACACCCAAGCATGGAGAGTTTAAGAGAAAAATGTGCTTAATTTTCACGGAATCAGTGTGAATATGAAAAAATTTTGTATGTTGTCTTTTGATCTGGAGTGAAATATGGATGTGTTTGTTCAATTTAACGCCTTTTATAACAAAATGGCACTAGAGAATATTCATATTCATATGCATGCTTAGTTTTGTTTTCTGAAAAATGTATGAAAATGAAGTGAGTTTTTGCTTAAATTAAACAAGAAAAAAAAATCTGCTAAAGCGTCATCTTCATCTTGTTTTCCCTCTGAGTTAAGTTTATTTTTCTGACACCATTGGCAGATTTTTCTTCTAGTTTTAAGCAAAAACTCACTTCATTTGGATCAATTTCTTCCGAAAAACAATTGGCTCCAATTTCTTAAGTCATTTTGCTTCTCAAGTAAATGTAACTTGCTTTAATAATATTTAGATATTTGTACTGGGAACAAGTCAAATACTGAGGAACATCATTTTTTTGCAGTGAACGAATTGATCAGGTGAGGGACCGTCGTGAAGATACACACAAATACACACACAAACACACACATCTGCACTTTGAATGAGACCGAAGCGCTCACTTGCTTTAAAGTGCCTCTGGAAACAACAGTGTTAGGGGTCGGAATCTCATGAGCATCAAGACCAGCTCTAAACCATCACAAACCACACTCATAAAGGAATATGATTATTAAATCTCTTCATAGGCAAGTTTATATTCACAGAGCACACAAAGAGCTACATCCAAACCTCCTAACATGATGAAGCAAGAAGATTTTGTAAATAACACACACACAAAAAAACACAAATTCCACAATTGCACTGCAAAACAAAATCATTCATTATCAGTATTTGTGTGTGGTTTTCTTGAAAAAATATCTAAATATCTTTAAAACAGGATACATGTACTTTTCTTGAATTAAGTTGATTTTTATCACATCATTGGAAAATTAAGAAATTTATTTAAAATATATAAACTATAAAAAATATTTAAACTGAGCTTACCTCATTAGCAAAAACTCATATTTACTGCCTAATCGATTAATCGTTAATAATTGCAGCTAACATACAAGTTTGTAAATATATGTGTATATATTATACTCACACACACACACACGTATATAAACTTTTATGTTAGATGTGATTAATCGATTTGACATAACTACTCTTTTTACAATAACAACGTACAAACTTCCTCTTGCATTTTTAAATATTTCTATTACCTTTTTACTAAATTGAATCAGGTTTATGCTTAAAACCTTGTTGCTTATTGATTTTCTTTTGTCTGTTTTTGATGTCCATTATGAATAAAATGTTTTATTATTATTATAAAAAAGCCAATGATATAATAAGGAAAATAAAATGAATTGAGGATATTCTGTTTACACCTTTAAAACTCGTAAAAACTCTACATTATATTTTTTTATTCCGCTCATTTGTTCTTTTTACTCCTGATATGATAACAATGGATTATGTGCAAAATTTTCACTTCTCTAAATATGTTTCATATTCTTTTAAGCATTTATTTTACTAAATTTAATCAAGCCTAAAACCATTCGCCAATTCTGTAAGAAACTAACACAAAAAAATCTTAATTGAGGTCGTGTTCTTTGCAAACTCTTAATAACTCAGTCTTAATTTCATCAAGTTTTGAACTCAAACATACCTCATTGGCAAATGTTTCTTCTTTTTTTTAAGAATAAATCAAACTAAATTTAGTCAAAACTTATCTTGTTTTAAGGATGTTTGGATATTTCTACAGGAAATCCTGATAAGAAAAGAAGATCATGTCCTGATCAGGCACGAGTGCTGTGTGCTGTGTCTGAAATCACAAACTCTCTTGATTAAGTGCTTATTAAGTTATGAACTTACTGAAACACTACAAAACTAATCTTTCTTTTTTCTAACTAAACTTTCTTTCTTTCTAACTAAACTTTCTTTCTTTCCAACTAATCTTTCTTTCTTTCCAACTAATCTTTCTTTCTTTCCAACTAATCTTTCTTTCTTTCTAACTAATCTTTCTTTCTTTCTAACTAAACTTTCTTTCTAACTAATCTTTCTTTCTTTCCAACTAATCTTTCTTTCTTTCCTTTTAACTACTCTTTATTTCTAACTAATCTTTCTTTCTAACTAATCTTTCTTTCTAACTAATCTTTATTTCTAACTAATCTTTCTTTCTTTCCAACTAATCTTTCTTTCTTTCCTTTTAACTAATCTTTATTTCTAACTAATCTTTCTTTCTAACTAATCTTTCTTTCTTTCTTTCTTTCTTTCTTTCTAACTAATCTTTCTTTCTAATTAATCTTTCTTTTTAACTAATCTTTCTTTCTAACTAATCTTTCTTTATTTCTAACTAATCTTTCTTTCTTACTAATCTTTCTTTCTTACTAATCTTTCTTTCTTTCAAACTAATCTTTCTTTCTTTCAAACTAATCTTTCTTTCTTTCAAACTAATCTTTCTTTCTTTCATTCTTTCTTTCTAACGTATCTTTCTTTCTTTCTAAATAATATTTCTTTATTTCTAACTATTCTTCTTTCTTTCTTTCTTTCTTTCTTTCTCACTAATCTCTTTTTTTCTTTCTGGCTAATATTTTTCTTTCTACTTAATCTTTTTTTCTTTCTTTCTAACTAATCCTTCTTCTAATCTGCCTTTCTTTTATTCTTTCTTTCTTTTTTCTAATCTTTCTATCCATCTATCCAACTAAAACTATTTCAAACTGAAAACCTTTCAACTTTAAGCTTTTAAAACTACTTCAAACTTTCTAGCTATGCTTTTTCAAGCCAACTTAAAATTTATCTCGACAAACTTTTTTTTCTAGTTATTATTATTCTTCTTACTAAAATGTACAACTCTATCTCCTAGAGCTTTAACTCTACATACTCCAAACTCGGCTCAGACTCTTTCTGACGCGGTGTGCTATATCTTTTCTAACTGATTGGACATTCAGTTTTTCAGTCTTTCTTTCTAACTATTCTTTCTTTCTTTCTTTCTGACTATTCTTTCTTTCTTTCTTCCTTTCTAACTAATCTTTCTTTTTTCAAACTTTAAACTATTTCACACTTTAAACTACGTTAAACTTCAAACTACTTTAAACTTCTTCAAACTTTCGACAAACTTTTCTAGTTTTACAAACAAACTTTAAAATCTAGTTTTAAAAAAAAGTAATTACTTCACGACTGCTAAAAAGTGCTTTCTATATAGTATGAAAGTAATCCGGACGTACTGCATTCGCCATGTTGTCATTATCATGAGTACTGAGTACTATGAGTACTGTTAATTCGGATTAATTAATGTTAATTTTTTTTGCCTACTATATAGTAGGGAAGTATGCGATTTCAGATGCAGCCACTGTCAATTCTGCAACTAGCTTCAACATTGCTGATGATTAACATGCAGAAATGTTTGGACCAATGAGATTTCACCGAGGGCGGAGCCACCCAGCATGATAATTTCACAAAAACATTCTTCTGATGATTAGGACATGGTAAGAATGCATGTACAATACAATAATACTGTACAATACAGTGATAATAGATCATGTGCAATACTTTCATTTCTCTTATATTTCTACAAATTTCGCTTCCTTTTAGGCAAAAAAATAGTGATATGCAGCAAAATAATTCACAGTTGTATGAGCAAAAA
Organism: Siphateles boraxobius; assembly: GCF_051911475.1. Lineage (NCBI taxonomy): Eukaryota > Metazoa > Chordata > Actinopteri > Cypriniformes > Leuciscidae > Siphateles > Siphateles boraxobius. The sequence goes on along the minus strand of NW_027509208.1, from coordinate 40,294,926 downwards.
AGACTTAATGAAGAGATTTGACTCGGAAATTTGAGACACGCTTACAAAAAGACCTTTTTCAACAAAGTGGCAAAGAAAAAGAAACTAGAGAAGAAAAACAGGCGTGTAGAAAAGAGTGAATGTTTATTCAGGCGCCCGTATACGTTCCTGATGCAATCCATATTTGGTGGACACGCAATGGATTTTGGGATATTAAAGATCTGAACCGGAAGAGAAGAGCTGCCGAGGAGAAGTTCCTCTTTCTGGGGTTCGAGGTCAGGAAAATGAGCTTGACTGGAAGATCTTCTCTGTCCACAGTGAGTAAATCAAGCGTCAGTTCTGATGAAGACTAACACTCGTCCCATCTGAGGTGATGATGGTTCTGGAGTGAGAGGACAGAGAAACTCAGGATGATTGTGACATCAGGATGGTGCATTCTGGGATATGGAGCAGTTGGTGAGGCTCTAGTCTTCCCGACACATGGGTATATTGACGAAGGTGAAGACGTTGTATTCGATCATGATGGAGAAACAGAGGAAGATGGCGTACAGCACCAGCACATAAACACCCAGCTTAAAGTCCAACTTCCAGCCGTTTAGGTGGATCCCGAGAATCTGCGGGTGAAGAAGATGAAGAAAACAACAACATACGGGAGGGAGTCCATTTGTGAAACTCAGGACTCATTTGAAGTCTATAAGTCAATACATAAAGTCGGGATATCAATTATGAAATGTGTAACCAAAGCTAAATAGATCAAGGTTTTTCATTACCAAACATTATGCTAATAAAAAATGAATACAGTATCATCAATCACTTTGCATAACATAAAACTTTTTAATTTCATTGTAATTTCTATATTATCAAGTGCTAAATTGAATTGTATAGTGTGAATGTGTTTTTACAGATTTTTAAAAATGTATTTTAAAAAATCTTCCATTTGATTTTAGATACATTCAGCAAGTAAAAACTTTAAGCAATTGTCAATCATTTCACAATAACATTAGAAATAACTTTGATTTTATTGTCATTTCTATACTATTAATTGCTAAATTAAATTTTATAGTTCGATTGTATGTTTATATTAAAGTATTTTTTCATTATTTGATTTATTTAAAAGAAATAACCATTTGATTATTAAAATTTTCACCAAAAAAATCAGTTTAAGCAATTGTCAATCACTTCGCAACATTTATTTAAAAATAAATCAACCATTTGATGAACAAAATATTCATTAAAGGAGCATTGCGTAAGTTCTGAAATTTCTAACCGTTACTGACACCAGTGGCCGTTAGAGAAACTGCAGCCAGTCTCATGCTCGTTCTCGGTGCGCACGCTCGTACGAGCTCGACCACAGCAACCAGAGAGTTGCCGCAGCAACCACAAACGGCTCATCGAGATTCACCAGCATGTTTACAGAGGTAAGAAAAGTTGCAGTACTGTAAGGTTATTGTTTGACAGACCATATTTTAGTAAAATGTTGCAGTGCTACTTTATATTATCAACTGAAGTCTACTTCTAAAAGTTTTGTAACACTACACTGTCTGTAACACACACTCCCGACACTCACAGACCTCTTATTTTGACTATTGTAGAGTAACGCTAAATTACATAACTGAGTTGAAGACGTTATGCTTATTTTTAGTTACTATTGTAGTTGTACTACTATACTATTTGTAGAATAGCAATAACGTTATGGTAAGGTAAAGGAACTCCAACCTTGATGTATGAACTTGTCATACTTTATTTTCATTCAGAATACCACATGAACTTTTGCTCTAAAAACACTTGTCATTGTCATCCGTGGGTGCCTGGATTGTGCTGGAGGCTAGTCGCTTCTTTCCGTCCGCAGAGTCCATTTGAAACACTAACGTCACTGCTAGCGATTGCCGCTGCGTACTAATGGCTGCCGTACGGATGCAAGCCCAAGTATCAAGCAGCGGCAAAACGCCAGAAACCAATCAGAATAAAGACGTCCTTTACTCTGGCTGATTCCGGAGAAACATACGATGTGAACTTTCGTTCCTACCAAAACATTAGTTGCGAGAACATGGAGGAGAAGCTGATAATCGCTGTTGCTGGGTTTCCTATCATATATGATATGACGTTGTTTGCTTACAGGGACCAGTTACAAAAGAACGAGGCATGGGATACGCTCGTTTTAAGCGGGAATGCAATTCATTTGCTCACGGTGACAACGATTTGACCAATTGCACTAATGCAAATAATAGCCTAATGCAAATAATAATAATAATAATAGCTAATTATTTTTTTTCCCAGACCAAATGTGACCAAAACGGTTATAAAAATGCTGTCATAATAAAAGGTTGCTTCAATGTATTGCTTGTTTTTTCTGTTTATTACATTTCATGTTGTGACACTTCTCTTCTCCCTGCTACGTCAGAGCGTCCAACGAGCTTCCCCGTGCTTTTTGACAAGCGTCCTTGACAGAGCGGCCAGAGCTTCTTTGACGCTCAAGTCGGCGGCGGTGTGAACGTACAGTTAAAGATTCTTTTAAGTAAAAAGCTACACATAGCCCCTTAAGTTAAAACCGACAATGCATTATTCCGATTAAACAATTGTCAATCGCTTTGCAGTAACATTAGAAATAACTTTTTAATGTCATTGTCATTTCTACATTATCAAGTGCTAAATTGAATTGTATAGTGTGAATGTGAGTTTTTATTGATAGATTTTTTTTGTTTGATTTATTTAAAACAATCAACCATTTGACTATTCAAACATTCAGTAAAAATACAACATTCAGTTTAAGCAATTGTCAATCACTTCACAATAATATTAGAAATAACCTTAATTGTTACTGTTTTAAATGTATTGTTATTTAAATGTTATTGTACTACTATTAGCAAGTGCTAAATTAAACCGTTTAAATTGATCTGTTTTTGACTTTTTATTATTTGATTTATTTATCAAGATGTTTATAATCTTTCTCAATATCTTTTTTGCAAATGACTACCGAGAGGCACAAATGGTTCTCAACGGTGTAAAATGCAGGTTAAAAATACATACCGTTTTTAATAATCATAACTGATACAGTACCAGCAGTAACAGGGATGTGTATTTCACTATGAAGAGAGAATCTGTACTGACAGATTTCCAGCAAATTACACCCGTCATTTTGAAATCTTTTCAGCAGAATTGACAGAGTCAGGAACGTGCGGATTTACTCACGGTGAGAGCGACAGATCCCAGTAGAAGCACCACAGAGTATACGAGTCCTCGACTGTTTATCATCACCTGTACAGAGGACCAAACAACATCATCAGTGCATTACACCACTGCAGTCGTGTTTCACACAGAAGCTTGATCTCGGTTCACACAGAAGAGGTTTTGCCAAGGCTCGATGTGCTTACAACTGATCCGTAATTGACTGCCATGGTCTGCAGTGCCCAGGGAACACCGAGTCCCACCAGAATATCAAACACGTTACTGCCGATAGTGTTGGACACGGCCATGTCTCCCAGACCTGCAGAAACAGAAGAACAAGCAATGTCAACTCCTCTCCAAAAGATTCAGAGCTCACATTTCTTTGTATCGGTGCGATGTATGTAATGCAAACTTTCAGAGTGGTTGCATATTCATTTGCATGGCTGATGGAGAGTAGCAATGTAAAAACAAGTCAGCAGAAAAACTAACAAGAAAACGTGACTTACAGAGTAAAACTGCAAAAGTGAATATAGCAAAAGAGTAATAAGCAACATAAAACAATAAATTTAAAAAAATCAAGTCAAAAAGTATGTTAATTACACGTTTTTCTAAAGCAATGCAAAACTCCAAAACAGCAGAAAAAAGTTGCCAAAACAGAACATTTTAGCAAAATTAAAGCAAATATAGAATATATAAAATAGAATAAAGTATTTAGCTCAAAACAGTGACTAAAACAAATAAAATAATAATAATAACAATAATAATACATTATTTTATTATTATTATTATTATTTATAATAATACTTATTTATTATTAATTATTTATTAAAAGATTTAGTTTGAGCATCCTGCTAGAAAAAACATTGACTCAAAAACATAATAATACATTATTATTAATTATTATTATTACTAATGTTTATTATTAATTATAATACATACATACATATTTATTATTCATTATGTTATTAAATAAACAAGTATTAGTCAAATGCTTGTTAATTTTCTTTAATCATCCTGCAAGAAAAACAAATAAAATAAATTATTATTATAATTATAATCTATAATAATAAATATGTATTAATTATTTTATTAAATCCTATTTGTCTGAGCATCCTGCTAGAGAAAACATTGACTCAAAAACGTTCATAATAATAATAATAACATTATTATTATTAATTATTATTACTGATGTTTAATATTAATTAGAATAAAATACATATTTATTATTAATCATTAATTATTGTATTAAATAAAAAGCATTTAGTCAAATGCTGCTGTTCATCATTGTCATCCCTATCAAAACATTACTAAACATTGGCTCAAAAACACTGACTATAAAAATTCCATTTTGTGCCAGAAATTACACATTTAACCTTTAACTTTTAGATACATACATATAAACTTCAAAGCAGTATGAGCTTCAATATTTTTCGAGTGCACAGGATTGTGGGTAACATCAACTGTTCTCTGATGCACTTCTACATTGGACAGATGGCACTGAGATGCAGCCCATGTGATTGATAGAGACACAGGAACAGGAAATCACATGATCGGATCCTGCGCTCCGATATGTGAAACATTCAGTATTTCCATCCTGCCGCAGTTTTATTGATCAGCCAGTAGCTGTCGAGATCAGAACGGCACGATCGATCTACCTTGACGAGCCACGATCAGACTGGCGATACAGTCCGGGACGCTTGTGCCCGCGGCCAGAAACGTGATGCCCATGATGACATCAGGAATGCCGAGTGTGTATCCGATGATCGTCACCTGAGAGACAGTGTGGGGAGGGGGGGGTTGATAAAACTAGAAAGACAAATCAAAGAGAAAGAGAGAGAGAGAGAGAGATACGTATCGCGCATACCATCCACACCATAAAGTAGGAAAAGACTGCGATCCAGACGGTGGAGAGGAGGAAGGATAGCATGAAGTATTTCTCCCAGCGAGACTTGGCACAGTTCGGGATGGTGAAGAACAGGATCAACAATAACGGCCAAGAGATCAGCCATTTAGTCGTGTTCACGCAGCCGCCTGAAACACACACACAACTAACATATTGAAGTATAAACACATTTTCTGTTCTCGTTTACAATCAGATACAAAGCTTGATACTGTTTACCGAGCTTCAGTTGTGTTTAACCAAAACTATTCCTTTAAAATGCTCATATATGCTGATAAAATGAACCATTATGAGATACATTTCTTTTTTTACTTTTTGACGTGAAAAGTAATAAGCAACTTAAAAAATAAAGAAAGAGTAACAAAAAGTGTCAACTACATTTTTAAATAGTGATGTAAAATTATAAATGTAACTGGTGAAAAAGTACCTTTGATGGATGGATGGATTAATGGATGAATGGATGGATAAATGGGTGGATGGATGTATGGATTGGATTGGATTGATGGATGGATAAATGGATGGATGGATGGATGGATAGATGGATAAATGGATGGATGGATGGATGGATGGATGGATTGGATTGGATTGGATTGATGTATGGATAAATGGATGGATGGATAGATGATAAATGGATGGATGAATGGATGGATAGATGGATAAATGGATGGATGGATGGATGGATGGATTGGATTGGATTGATGGATGGATAAATGGATGGATAGATAGATAGATAGATAGATAGATAGATAGATAGATAGATAGATAGATAGATAGATAGATAGATAGATAGATAGATAGATAGATAGATAGACTTACAGGAGGATAGATAGATAGATAGATAGATAGATAGATAGATAGATAGATAGATAGATAGATAGATAGATAGATAGATAGATAGATAGATAGATAGATAGATAGATAGATAGATAGATAGATAGATAGATATGGATGATGGATGGGTGGGTGGATGATGGATGGATGGATGGATGGATGGATGGATGGATAGATGGATGATGGATGGATGGATGATGGATGGATGGATAGATGGATGGATGGATGGATGGATGGATGGATAGATGGATGATAGATGGATGGATGGATGGATGGATGGATAGATAGATCACCTGGAAATCTGAATGGAGAGGTGAGTTCACTCTCTTTCTCTTCATTGGTTTTGTCTTCTGGTATGTTTCCATTCTCGATGTCGGGCTTGCCGTCCACCACAGCCGTCTCCACTCCATTGGCTGACTGGACCAACCTCTGACGCTACACACACACACACACACACACACACACACACACACACACACACACACACACACACACACACACACACACGTTGAGTTTCCAAGTTTTATGGGGACTTTCCATAGACAATGGTTTTTAAACTGTTTATGTTTTTGTACTCTCAAAGTTTATATGTGAATATAAGCCTAAATTCAATCTGTTCATGATATAAAGTGATCAAGTCTCTTCAGAAGAAATTTACTAAACCGCTCAATTCATATGAATTACTTTTACGATCTCTTTATGAGCTTTTTGAAGTGTCAAAGTGGTAGTTGTGTAGCTGTCAATGGAGGGACAGAAAACTCTCAGATTTCATCATAAAGATCTTCATTTGTGTTCCTGAAGATGAACGAAAGTCTTACGGGTTTGGAACGACATGAGGGAGAGTAATTAATGATTTTGAAATTAAACTAATGTAATTAATGGAAAAAAATTTAAAGAAAATGGAATTAATTAATTTTTAGGTAAAGCTCGAAGAAATGTCTAGATATCTTTTTAACTTTTTAAGATTTTATATTTCTTTGTCAATAAAGCAAAAAATTAAATATAATTAAATAATAATTATAAAATATAAAAACATTTAAATGAATTTATTTTGGGGTCATTTCTTGCTAAGTTTTGTAAGAATCACCCTTTCATATATTTAATGCAGCTGCTAATATTTTATACTTTTATTATATTTTATTAATGTTCTAATGTTTCTGCTGTACCTCAGTTATGATGAGCCGGCTGGCCATGCGCAGGCGAGTCTTGGGGCCGAAGTGGTTGGTGACCATGACTCGCAGACCCGCTTCAGGGAAACGGTAATTGGGAGGGCTGGCGTTGATGATTTCATCAACCATTACCACCGAACCTCGACTGTAGATCTTACTGGACTTGACTTGAGAAAGCCAATCAAATATATATATATAAAAAAACACACAGAGAAAATTATGACGGATATTCTTTCTTGATATTCTAAAATAGCGTGTTTCAGCACTTATGAAACATTTCCTCTGCTATCTATTAGATGCATCAGAAAAAGAGTGTGCAGAGAGGTTTAGTAAGACTAAACAGACAGGTAAGGGTTAAACGTGAAGATACTGATGCCAGAAACTAACTCTGGCGGAAAGTGAAGAGACAGAAGTGATAGTTACTGTACCTCTCAGAAGCAGAAAGATGCAAAAGTGCTGAGAGCTCAAGAGCTGGAACACAAACCCCTCTCGTCTCTACTTTAATACTGAAGCAGGAGAACATTTCTCTCACTGAGACAACAGACAAATTCAGTCATGCTTTTCATGTACAATAAATAAGAAAGTCTCAGATCAAGATGTCCAAGAAATCTATTTGTAAAATACACCAGTGTTTAAATGTCATTTTTGTTTTCATTTTGCTTTCGTATGTTGATATTTTCTTGATATTTAACAACCTAAACTAACTTTGTCAAAACAGGTCAAATTATAATGATCTGATATTTTTAAAAATCAGAATCTTACTGGCAAAAATGGCAATAAAAAAATTAGATAACTAATAATACAAGATTATGCTTAATTGCTTAAGATTTTTTTTTATAATAAAGAATTGTATTTCTTCATTATGCAATTTATCTATTAATCTATGTACCTATGTATCTATGTATCTATCTATCTATCTATCTATCTATCTATCTATCTATCTATCTATCTATCTATCTATCTATCTATCCATCCATCCATCCATCCATCCATCCATCCATCCATCCATCCATCCATCCATCCATCCATCTATCTATCTATCTATCTATCTATCTATCTATCTATCTATCTATCTATCTATATATATATATATGTCACGATTTGGTCTTGTCTCTGTCACGTTTTGGTTTGTTCATGTCATGTTCCATGTCTGTCATGTGATTCCCTGTTAGTCATGTGATCCTGCCATGTGTTCCCTTGTCTGATGTGTCATGTTGTCATTGGTTCATTGTTCACAGGTGTCCCTTGGCTGGTCATTACTCTTGTGTGTATTTAAACCCTCATGTTTGCCATGTGTCTTTGTCAAGTATTGTGTTACCGGTAACTACTGTATGTAAGTCTATGTTCTGTTCCTGTCTTGATTTTGGGTTTTCAGCCATGTTTTTGTTTGATGTTTTTTTTTTTTAAATTTAATAAACTGCACTTGGGTTCTACAACTTGCCTCCAGTGAAATCTATATGAATCTATATGAAAATAATTACATAAATTTTTAGAATATAATATGTAATTCAGTAATTGAAAACATTAATCAAGTCACAATGTATGAAATGCATTTTTTTTAAAAATAAAATAAAAAAGGAGTTACCCCAGACACCCCAGAAAGATTATAATCTTTATTTTCAGATGTCTGTAGCATAACTGACTGTGTTTAGTACTTGCAGAACTGAGAAATTCAAGTAAAGTCACTGTCTTCTTCTACAGTATCACATGTTCTACTGTTTTCTACTGTGTTTGTTCACAAACTGAGGACAGATGATCTCACGCTTGAACTCTAGGTGACAAGGGAATGGAATTATGAAGTATGACTATATTAAATCTGAATCTTTAAAGCCTGCCTGTCTGTTTAGTCTTACCTGGACCCAGCAGCGGGACAGACGCATCATCCCATTTACAGTCTAAACTGTGTTTACCGTCCTCCAGTTCACTGCCGGCCGCTGCGTTTCCATTGGCAACATTCTTATTGCTCCGTCTGCTGAAAAACTTCTGCAAGCTGGAATTAAATCTAATAGAGACACAGATCCAAAACAAAAGAGGCTTGATTAAGAGCGTCCACAGGTTATATAACACAATGAGAGTTTTCTTCCCGAGTGCCAACTTTTACAGCTCTGGTATGACCAGAATTAAAAACATCATGATAATTAACCACTATATATAATATTTTTTTATTATTATTATATTCGATACACTACTAAAGTTTGGGGTCGGTAAGATTGTTTCTGGAAGAAGTCTCTTCTGCTCACCGAGGCTGCATTAATTTGTTCAAAAAAATACAGTGGAAAACTATTTGAATATGTTTTAAAATGTAATTTATTCCTGTGATCAAAGCTGAATTATTTTCAGCATCATTACTCCAGTCTTCAGTGTCACATGATCCATCAGAAATCAGTATAATATGATTTGCTAATCAAGAAACATTTCTGATTATTATCAATGTTAAAAACAGTTGTGCTGCTTCATATTTCTCCGAAAACTGTGTTCATTTTTTTTTCGGCATTCTTTTATGAATAGATGGTTCAAAAGAACAGCATTTATTTGAAATAGTAAATTTTAGTAGAAATAAATAAATGTTTTACTATCACTTTTGAATATTTTAATGTGTCCTTCCTAAAGTACCGGTACAAAAAAATGACTGACCCAAGGCCTTTGAACATGAATCACAATATTTTGTGTGTGTGTACGATATGCCTGTGAAGAATACTCACTTCATGATGAGGATATATACAACATACATGAGCACCAGCACCAGACTCTCCCACCTAAAACACACAAGACAGATTTATACAATCAAAACCAGACGTCAGATTGTACAAAATTCAGAAAAGAGACGAAAACAAAGAGACTCACCACACAATCTTTCCATCATAGATGAACTGATTGAATTCAAACAAAAAGATAATCAGTGCAGTTACAGTCTAGTTCCAAAAGCTAAATAAACTAATATTCAATATAAAAAAATAACATATATCCCATATTATTAGATACTTTAGTGCAGATGTTCCTATGGAGGAAGATACTGTATAATGATTAAAATCACAAAATGGCCTTAAACAATTACTAATTAAACTGCTTCAGAGAAAAGCACAGCAATGTGTTCATTTACAGTTATGATTCACAGTAAATGCTACTCTGCAAGTGATTTCTCTAATAATTTGCATTTGGGAACGCTACATACGCCAACCCTCTTCCCAAATCCTTAATGAGAAACGTTTAGAAATCTGTTGTTGTCAACAAAGAGAAGAGTTAGTTCTCCCTGCAGGTTTACGCCAAAATAATGGTTTAATGTTTGAACTCAAAGTAATTAAGACAACCTAATTGTAATTTTACTGTTGTTCTGTAAAATAAAATAATGATACTAATAATTATTGTTGTTACTGATAATAACAACAATTCTATTAATACTTTTATTACAACATATGTAGTATAATAATATATTTTTTAAATACTTTTTTGAAATATAAATACTTTTTTTAAAATAATTCTATGTATTGTTGCAATTGTAATCTATTAAAATAAACATGTATTAATAATAATAATTGGCCATTGGGTCAGATTTTGCTCTTTTTTCGTCTTTAGCTAATCACATGCCTGAAGCCTGCATTACAGGATGATGTTGTTACAGTGTGTTTCATTTGAGACTCACCACAATCAGAGCAACTACAGACAATATGTAGAAGAAAGAATCACGGAAAACAGCCCACCAGGTCAGTAAGACCACCTACACACATCAACACACACTACTGTTAAACCAATAAATCAATACACAAAGCTAGAGAACAATGAACAGTGTGCACTGAATATGACCTGCGATTTACAAAAAGAAAAAAAACAACAACAATGTTAAACAATATGAAATGATAAATGGTTCAATATATAAATGTCATGCAGCAAATGCCTCCAGTTATTATCTCAGAAATAAAAACAAATGCATTTTTAATCATATTTTGTACTAAAACCTTTTGGAAATCCAGTAAGAACAATAAATATGAGCCAAGAAAAATCTAAGTTAAATTAGAAAAATGCAGCTGAGCAAGAGAAAAAATCATTCTGGAAATAGAAGGTCAAGTTGAGTGTATTATATAATGAGATACAGTATTCAACGCGGCACATTTTGGCAAACGCATTGAACCTGACCAAAACAAAAAACAAAAAAAAAACAAAGTTTACTCTTTTGTATCCCTCAATTGTTCTTTCAAGCACTTTTATAAAAGAACCATCATCTTATCAAGAACCATTTTATGGTTTTTGAGGTTCTTTGGACTTTAAGTCTATTACTCATATCAGTGTTTTGGTGCCGAGTTCTTTAATGCACCCTTATGTAGATGTTTTTCTTATTTTGAAATGTTTTGAATTATTGCTGAATTCACAGCTACTGTTGGAGAAGAAGCACACACACACACACATACACACCTGCCCGGCAAAAATCCCACAAACTCCTATGATGCAGAGGATATTGAAGACGGCAGAACCGACGATAGTTCCAACTCCAACATCCCCGTGAGTGATGAAGACCCCTGAAAACACAAACGTTTAACACAGAAAGTGCACAAATAAACTGAACACAAATAAACTCAGGAGGAACACTGCAAAAAATGACGTTCTTCCTTTCCAGGACAAATAATAACAATTCTTAAAAGACGATAGATTTACTTGACAAGCAAAATTATTTTTTCAAGAAAGTCTTGTTTTCGGAAAAGCTTTGCAAAGTTTCCAAGCACAAAGTCCCTCCAGCAGGAGTTATTCTCTATATCAGTGTCATTGTTTCTGAACTCCTGAAACGCCTCCATTGTAGTCTTGAGTTTCTTCCGGGAACAAACACGTCACAATATTCCTCGTTTAAGGTGAGACACGGCAAGCGAAAACAGCGTTTTGTTTTTTTTCACTGGTCAATTTTGAGATTTTGGGATATTTGTCTTCAATAACATGTCTTCTTTCAGAATTGTGGTGAAAAAAAGTCAGAAATACACATTTAGGTCTTTATTTTATTACACTTTTTCTGTTTGCATCTGTAGATTTCTCATAAATTCAACAAAAGTTGTGGTTGTAGAACCTCCCGCTGCTCCGCGAGCGCTGTCTGCACAATGTCATCACACACACCGTTAGAAATCTCTCTCTCTCTCCTGAACAATGCTGTCGGATCCAAATATGGTCATTTCCTTTTTATCAGCAACCAATCAAAAGGGGGGATTTAACTCTAAATGCGCAATCTCATTTTACAATATAAATCTTGAAAGCCCGTTTTCTCAAAATGACTTTGCTCTCATAATCCCAGTCCAAAATCTCCACTTCAGTATCACCTATATACACCAAACTTTCCATTCTTGTACATAGTTACATTATGAAGACATTTACTGAGGGATTTGTAAATGTATTATTCCTAGCCTGGTTTATATAACATTTTATTCCAAAAAACATGGTGAAAATCAATCAAAATGCTATTGACAGTATATTCTGATTTACAGGATAACAAAAGATATCCATAAATATTTTTTCCCCATCTAATATGTGAACGCAATGAAAAAAGAATTCTGAACCTGGCTTTATCCAATACTCACATTTCGTTTTTAAAAATATATGCAAATTAGCGCATATTTAATTAGATAATGGATAATTTTCATATTTAAACATTAAAACTTGTAATCATTTTTTTCTCATCTTAATGAAGGTAATCAACTGGGAAAGTTTCATGGTGATATCTGCATTTCCCAAACACACTCGAAGCGCTTGACCAATCACAACACACTAATCCAGCCGACCAATCAGAGCACAGTGTGCTTTTCAGAAGGAGGGGCTTCATAGAGACAGGAACTAAACAGAGCGTTTCTAGCTATGTTTCCATCACCCTGTTTTTATGAGCATATTGAAGTGTCGCATCAGAAAGAAGTGATGGAAATGGCAAATTAAAAAAAAATCCCTTAATTCGCAAAAGTTTTATGCTCACTTGAGGTGGTCTTTGCCTTGTGCAAAAACCAGTTAATGCAAATAATGGGAGATGGAAACGCGTTTGCCGAATAAATTCTGACGTAGCGCACATTAAACCCATGTGACTGACGAGCTGTTTCCTCATGATGGGAATTCTGGCTCTTTTCAGGGAACCGAACCGGATCATTTGGTTCAGCTCAGTAATAAGAGTATAGGCTTGCGTGTGTTACTCATCTTGTTTTCTGACCCAATATTAAGGATGATCTTTTGGTCATACTGTTTGACACCATAGAAACCTTGAAAAGATTTGCTTCATGTTTGGATAGAAACCCAGCTACTGACAGACTGGGAAGAGAGGAGCTCCAACAATGGAGAATTATGGGGGAAATTGTGTTTTTGAACATTCAAACATGAAAACCTGTTCTAGTAGAGCCTAAAAACAAAATCAAGACTCTGTAAAGAGCATAATAGATTCCAAGAAAAAATATCTGCCAGTGGTCTCAGAAAAAATATTTTAATTCAAAGGCAAAACAAGATTATTTTTCTGACTCCATGGGCTGATTTTTGTCTTTTTTTGTCTTTTTTTTCTTGTTTTGACCAAAAACTCTCTTCATTTTGATACAGGTAGACATAATCTAAAGTCATGTTGCTTGTCAGGTAAATTGATCTTGATTGAAGAATGTTTAGATATTTGTATTGGAAAACAAGACAAAAACACTGAGGAATAAAAAATGTTTTGCAGTGAGCAATGTGTGATGATTGTGACTGTGTGACTTTACCTATAACAGATGCGAAGAGTTCTGGCGCTGAGCTCCCGGCCGCCATGAACGTGGCACCAGCCACATCCTCGCTCAGATTCAGCTTCTGCACAACACAAGAACAGCAGACGCTTCACATCCAACAAAGCCTTTGGCACAAACCCCTCTCAAAACTGGAGCGGTGTGTTTTATGAGCTTCTGAAAGCCTCCAAGTGGGTCAGAGGAAGAACAGTGCGGATTCTGCTCTCATTGTATCGAGGTATTACTCAGATGAAGGGGAAATTCATTGGGATCGTTTCTGTAGAGTTCTGAACAATCCTACCTCGCAGATTTTCTCAAGAGACATCACAAAGTAGTCGTCGCACACGATCGCCAGAGCCAGGAACATGTAGAGAGCCTGTAGGAAGACAACAGAAGATCTATGGTCAGACTAAGAAATGTTTTTAATATCTCACTTATTTCTCCAAGATAATAATTAGATAAATTCTGATGTGAAAAAGACAGACTCTTCAGAGCTTCAAAAGAGATTGCAAAGAGGTCTTAAAGCAGCACTATGCAGTTTTTTTAGCTTAACTGAACAGCTTCGGAGTTATTGGAATGGTTATATGACTCTTTTCGGGTTGAATGGTGGTCGTTCTGTGAGTGGAAAAAACGCAATTGCAACTTTTGGCCGGCCTTAGCGTCAGGAAACATCGCGTGATTTCAGCTCTCGCGATGTAACGAATTGCTTTACGGCACTGCACACATTACACGCATACACGCCCCCATCCAGGATCCGGCTAGCTATAAGAATAACTATCGTCATGGCTAAAGGCTGATTTATACTTCTGCGTCGGACCTACGCCGGAGCCGCTACGCTATACACTACACGTTGGTTTTCATTTATACTTCTGCGTCGTTGTCCGCGTTGACACGCAATTACACATGCAGAGGGAACATGTGAAGCCCGAGGGAGGGGTTCTAGCAGACCAATCACAGCGCTTGCGTCCGCGTAGAATTGACACGTTGTTACATTTTTGGAGAGGTGCACGTCAGGGTACGCCGAAGGGTACGCATGCTACGCACAGCCTACGGCGTTGCTACGGCGTAAAGCCCAATTTATACTTCTGCGTCGGACATATGCCGGACCCTCTACGCCGTAGACTAAACATTGGTTTTAATTGATACTTCTGCGTCATTGTCCGCTTTGACGCACGCAGAGGGAGCATGTGAAACCCGTGGGAGCGGTTTGAGCAGACCAATCACAGCGCTTGCGTCCACGTAGTATTGACGCCTTGTTACATTTTTGGAGAGGTGCACGTCAGGGTACGCCGAAGGGTACGCGCGCTACACACAGCCTACGGCGTAGCTACGGCGTAAGTTCGACGCAGAAGTATAAATTGGGCTTAAGTTCGACGCAGAAGTATAAATTGGGCTTAAGCCGGCATAAAAGAAGCAGAAAGCTAGGAAACCATTGTCGGAGGAACAGAGAAAGAGGAAACGGCAGACTGACCGAGCGAGGAGTCAGACACGAGTAAACATCGGACCTGCGTTTTCAGAATGGCGAAAAAAAACGAAGAAAGCGCGGTCGGAAGAGTCTAGAAAAAGGTAACGAGAATCTGACAGCGCGAGGAACCGGACAAGAGTCCCACTCAGTCAGGCTTTCATTGTTAAAGTTGATTCCTGCGATTATCATGAGAACAGTTGTCAATATCTCACATAATTATCAGGACATAAATAAGCCTACACGTTGTAAATAGTGTAAATGAGCGCAATTTCCAAACTATTATGATAAATTGCAATAATCATGTCTAACAACATCATAACGGACATTGTTACAAAATAATGCGACGGACATGATGTAACTTTATTGATGTCATCTGGCATTTAGGCTCAGGTAAGCCTAACGCGGTAGGCTACTTTATTATTATAAAGTGCAGAGGCCATGAGTGCAGATACGCTCTGCGCGAGTTGTATTTACGACAGTAACGTTAAATACAAGTACTCTACAACAACTCTAGGGGTCGCTGTTTGACAAAAAACGGAAATCCTACATAGTGCCGCTTTAAACTGAGCTCAGATTTGACAAATCAAATGATCAGAGCTATGCTGTCAACATTCATTTTATACTTCTGTAATTACCTGAGCTAAAACACTCTTTGCAAGTATGTGAATGCTAATGCTATTAACTATGCAAGTTCGATTTTGTGCCTAAGTGTCAAACTTAAGTGCAATACATTACATTACATCTACATTTAATCATTTAGCAGACACTTTTATCCAAAGCAAGTTAAAAATGAGGAACATCACATTTGTAATTTGTACTGCATCTTTCAGCATACCTTCTGATATCAATGCATGTTTTTCGAGATAAAACTTGTATTAAAGTGGAAGAAAAGACTCCGCTTGAACTGAGGCACTCGACAGCGATCTGTCACGTGACGTCACATTTAAGAGCGTCGAAACGCCATTGTTTGAATTTCGTGATAAAATGGACAGAATTGGAAAGCTGATAGGCCTTCTTTCGTATCTTATGGAAAGTAACAAAGCTCGCCTCTTTGCGATTATTGCATGCAATTAATATTTGGTGTAGCAAAACTAGATTTACAAGGTAAAATAGTTTTAACCTGCTTCAATACCGTTGTTTTAAACTGTTAATGCGTTATTGTCACGATAACTTTCCCTAAATTCAACACGAGAGATTTTCATCACACAGTAGGAGTTGCAGTCTGAACGCGTTTTTCCGCACACTTTTGATTGACTGAATATAATAGTGAAAATAATTGCTTTTATCGGCAGATATTATTGGCTAATACATCGGTGCATCTCTACTAATATCAATGAGCCTATGTTTCACGGTTGCAATTCTGTACTTCAACTATTGACCCAATGTGTCTATTTTCATGTCTGTGAAATAGAGAACCATGAGAGCAAACCTCTGAGCAATGAAACCTTCCTCTGAGGAGGCACACAAAACTGTTCACCTGCTGTTTATCATCTCTGTCAGGTCTTTCCTCCACTGAACCCGTTTCTCCTGTGAATGCACAATGTGTCCTTGCGCTCCTGCTGCACACCTCTGGATTCCCATCTGTATTCACTGCAAACCCTTTCCTCGGCAAGCTTATGAGCCACCCACCCAATAAAAGCTTCTATTTATACACATTTTGAAGCCAAATTAAATGCAAGCTAATACTATGATGACCTTCAGACAGCATAATATCATACTCTTCTGTTATAATGGTTATTTAGACTAAAACATCACAGTTTGCTTTTTCCACCTCTATAATCAAACATGCTCTTTTTAACTGGCCAAAAGTGATGTCCAGCCTAGGGAAATTGGTATCTTCACCCTTTATTCAAATATTATAAAAAAATGTTTTTAAAGATTTTGTAAGCATATTGTGTAGTTGTGATCATAATTATGGGGTGAGAATTGGGGTTGGCCAAATAATTTTGTCAGAGAATATATTTAAACCAAGTTTAGTGTTTTGCTCTTCCCTCGTCTTTAAAATATTTTTAAGAAAATATCAAATATATTTTGATGGTTTAATTGAACTTAGGGTCATTAAAAACAAGCAACAGTTTTGGCAACTACTGATTTGACTGACAAAGGGTTTTTAAGACTGACAAAAGTTACATTTTATTCCTGATTTTTTGGTAAATTTAAGGTGAACAGGGTAAATTTTTTAATTAATAGACACTTTTTTGAAATGTTTCATTTAATATGCCAATGATACATTGTCTAATTAATTATGTGCTAGTTTGCATAAAACTCCAGATCAGAAATCTGAACATTTGGTTTAAAATTTCAAAAGTTTCATTTTGTTGACATTAAAGGTTTTTACAGAAGTGGATTTTGGATCTATTTCTATAACTCTCTATTATTATAGAAAATACTGTCAACAGCCAGAAAAAAATACGTGTTCACCATATGTTTTAGAAAGCATCATTTTCAAAAATTCAGGCGAACGATATATGAAGAAATCCTGCTGTAAAAACCTTCAGAAGATAAAGTTTGGTGTATTTAAATCTGCAGAAGAAGAGATTTCTGAAGAGAAAAAAACATGGTTCTCTTACGAGAGGTTCTCTCGTATTGCGTAAGTTGCTTACGCTACGGGTAAAGTCATGTTTTCTCGAGATATTGAAGCCAAAAATTATCCTTAATTTTGCATTTATTGTCAATTCAGTGCAGAAGCCAGCAGACTTAGAGCAGGCCATCTTGCGTGCTCATTGGCTGCCATGCGGCAACTGCTGCAGCCTACCACTGAGCCTCGCGCGTGACGACACGTCCAATGAGGGGTGGCTTAGCGTATAAAAGACAGGCTCAAAGGCTGCATCACTGATTTCATCATCTTTAGCAAAGCTCTCCGCATCGCTGGACTTTGAGAGAAGCCTCCCGCCGTCAAAACTAGCGACCAGCACGCAGAGGAAAACGCCTGAAGAAGCCGGCCGTCTTCGCCACCTTCAGCCTTCCGTGCCTGCTACGCCATCAGGCGTTGAGTATCCTTTTGTCCTTGCTTCCGTGAGGGTTCGCCCTCCGACCCTCACTCTCTCTAAAAAGAGCGCAAGTGCGGCCCTGCACAGTGGCTGAGACCGCCATGTGATTTGCGCTCTCTGCCTGGGCCCAAACCACGCAGCCCTCGCCCTGGATTTGGGCGGCTGCGAGCATTGTGAAGCGCTTCCGTCGTCGACCCTGAGGGCTCTACTCGAAGCCTTCACCTCGGACACTGTCACTCTGTCCTCTGAACCGCGCAAGAAGAAGCGCCGTGCGCAGAGGATACCGGAGCCTGAGGCCACAGTGAAGTGCTCGCCGGATTGCATCCCGCCAGCCTCACTCTCTCCTTCTCTGCTCCTCCCGGACGCGCAGC
Source organism: Siphateles boraxobius (assembly GCF_051911475.1). Lineage (NCBI taxonomy): Eukaryota > Metazoa > Chordata > Actinopteri > Cypriniformes > Leuciscidae > Siphateles > Siphateles boraxobius. Next base: position 40,276,358 of record NW_027509208.1, on the reverse strand, counting down.
TGCCGGCTTCGGCCCTCACTGCCGCCGCCTCAGGGGACGAAGCTGAAGGAGCGTACCCAGGTGACAGCTGTTCCATCCTGGCATCGGACAGCGAGGAGTGGTCGAGTTCTCATCACTCCGCCTCCTCCTCGATCTAGGAATCCAGCAGGACTCGGGCTGCGGGTTCGGGCTCTTTCTCTCCGGTCTCTCTGTAACCACAGGTAATCAAAAGGATCAGGGAAACGCGCCACTCGGTTCTCCTTATAGCCCCGCGCTGGGAGAATCAAATCTGGTTCCTGGAGTTGATGCAGCTGTCCCACACAGCCCCTTGGCCGATTCCGGTGAGGAGAGATCTCCTCTCTCAAGCCCGCGGCTCAATCTGGCATCCCCATCCAGAGCGCTGGTCTCTGCACGTATGGTTAATCAACGGATACCCGTTGTCCTGCAAGAAGGAGTGATGAACACGATTACGCAATCCAGAGCTCCCTCTACGAGGCGGCTTTACGCGTCTAAATGGTTGGTGTTCTCTAAACGGTGTGCTGATAGAGATCTAGACCCACGAACGTGTGGGGTCCCGTGGTTGTTTGACTTCCTTCAAGAGCTGTTGGATAAGGGCAGGTCCCCATCCACGCTTAAAGTTTATGTGGCGGCCGTTGCAGCATTCGCTGAGTCGACGCGCGGTCAGTCAGTGGGAAGAAACGAGCTCGTCATCCGCTTCCTTAGAGCAGCCAGAAGGATGAATCCCCCGCGACCCCCGTCGGTTCCCATATGGGATCTTTCTTTGGTCCTGGAGGCCCTGAAAGCTTTCCACTTTGAACCGATAGACTCCGTGGACCTTAAGTACCTCTCGCTCGTCAGTCAAACGTGTGGGGGATTTACACGCGCTATCTGTTAGCGCTGCGTTCTTGAGTTCGGGCCAAATGACTCTAAAGTCATCTTTAAGCCAAGACATGGTTATGTCCCTAAAGTATTGGGCACCCCCTTCAGAGCGCAGGTTATTTCTCTTTCGGCTCTGCCAGCATCCGATAGTGAGAGTGATGTTACTCTCCAGATGGATAGTGGAAGCTATCTCATCCGCTTATAAGTCTAAAGGTCTGCAATGCCCCTTGGGCATCAGGGCGCATTCCACCAGAGGCGTGGCCTCGTCATGGGCTTGGTCCAGTGGAATTTCCATTCAAGACATTTGTGAGGCGGCAGGCTGGGCCTCTCCGTCCACATTTGTTAGGTTTTATAACCTGGAAGTTCCCGCCTTGCAGGCTAGACTTCTGTCAGTGTGAGCGGTATGTATATCCTGCCCAGATTTATCATGCGCAGACTACTCTCACGTGACGATTAGCTCTCCTGGTTGAGCTGCACTATATGGTGAATAGTTATATGGACCGGTGACGTCGCTCTGTATACCCTGTATGTGCTTATAAACATGTGCTGGCCCGCTTGCTGGCCACCTGTTTCCCACTTATCAATGTTCCCCGGGAATCCCTGGCACACATGAAGTGGAGGCTGGGCGTGCACGGCGTTGACAATGGGTTCCCATAGCGTAAGCAACTTACGCAATACGAGAGAACCTCTCGTAAGGGAACGTACTCGGTTACATACGTAACCTCGGTTCTCTCCAGAAGAGCGAACGAGTATTGCGTAACCCGACCGTGCAGGCGCCACGAGCGATTTTCGCTTCAGGTGATGCAGCCTTCGAGCCTGTCTTTTATACGCAAAGCGTCCTCATTGGACGTGTCGTCACGCGCAAGGCTCAGTGGTAGGCTGCAGCAGTTGCCGCACGGCAGCCAATGAGCACGCAAGATGGCCTGCTCTAAGTCTGCTGGCTGCTGCACTGCGTTGACAATAAATGCAAAATTAAGGATGATTTTTGGCTTCAATATCTCGAGAAAGATGACTTTACCCGTAGCGTAAGCAACTTATGCAATACTCGTTCCCTCTTCTAGAGAGAACCAAGGTTACGTATGTAACCGAGTACGTTTTCAAGATAGGCTATGTATTATAATTGAAATCTATATTGAAGTGTAATAAAATAACAGAAATGCACATTTTTGTATATTTTCTTTGTACTAGTCTTCAAGAAGTCATGTAAGCTAAATAGCCTAACATCTCAGAATTGATCAGTGCATGAAAAAACAGGGCTACAGACTAGGCTACAGTAAATAAGCCATGAGAAGAAACATAAACAACAATGAAACTCACTAACATCCATCAGATGTATTTTCACACGCATTTTACTGACTGTTTAGTCATAAAAAGCATTAATCCCTTGATGAGAAATTATTTCACAGTAGCACAAAGCATAAATTATAGTTCAGCATTCCGGACAGACATTTCTATGATCAACTCCCGCCACAGGGGGCGCTAAAGAATAACAGAAATCCCACAGCTGAGCCTGTGCGTGTGCGTGATGCCAAACGTTAGAGTGTTACATAACACGGCAGATTTTAATTGTGCTGCTCATGGGTGATGAAGTTAAATCTAGTCATATTACCAGTAGATGAACCCACACAGCAAGATCCAGCTGAAAACAGCAAAGAGCTCCACGCTATTAAATCACGACAGTCTTTTTAACTGTCTTATTCTTGTGCTTTTGTGGCGTGTAACTCTTGTAGCAATCTCTCTAGATCCAAAACAAATTTCTGCTTGGGGAGATAAATAAAGATACTTTTGACTTTGATCATTACCATGCCAATTTCTCTTCTTTATTCCTTTACAAAACTTTAAAAAAAAAAAAAAAAAGACTAGTCGGTTGGTGTTCTGAGGAAAGAGAGAGTCAAACAGATTTTCTTACCGCTATAATATGTAGCAGTACAGCACCGCTCTTGCGTTCGGCATTGGTGAAAACATCATCTGGAAATTCACGGATGGCTGTAAAAAACAAAAAACACACATTTACATTCATGCATTTTATCCAAAGCAAATTATGGTTCGAATGAAACAGTTTCAGAACATTTTGAGAGTCAAAATGTTGTGGAGTTGCTGTGCATTTGCTGGGGTTTTCTGGTCAATGTTTCAGAAATCAGTTTTATAAAGAGAATTTGACGTGTACCACAATTCAGAACAACATATCTGACCCTCATCTTTTATCTAACAAACCGTGAGGAATTAATAACTTATTCATGAATGTTGGTGATGCATAAACAGAGGAGAGATTTCCAGCTCACAGACGGACTGGAGAAAGAAGACAGATAACAAATGACTAACTCAGAGACGAGATAGAAAAATGGGCTCGAAGGTTTTTTGCATTCAGGCTGTTTTGAAAGGCCACTTTTGATGGCATGTGTGCATGAGTTTGAGTTTGTCCCCTTCACAACATCTTTTTTTCTCAGATGTTTTCCAAACATATCATTGATGAGGTTATAGAAATGATTCCTTCAGTCTGAGCTGTAAGTGCAAATGTGAGAGAGAGAGTGTGTGTGTGTGTGTGTGTGTGTGTGTGTGTGTGTGTGTGTGTGTGTGTGTGTGTGTGTGTGTGTGTGTGTGTGTGTGTGTGTGTGTGCGTGCGTGCGTGCGTGCGTGCGTGCGTGCGTGCGTGCGTGTGTGTGTGTGTGTGTGTGTGTGTGTGTGTGTGTGTGTGTGTGTGTGTGTGTGTGTGCGTGCGTGCCTGTGTGTGTGTTTATACTCAAGCGGGGAAGACAGACAGAATATCAGGGATTGAGTAGCGCACTGCTACACAGACTACACAGTATATACTGTAAACTATGCAGACACACTGAGACACACTGTATCCGACAATGCAATGCACCTTCCATTTTGAACGTGACAAATGAACAGGAAATAAAACATGTCTAACATCTTTTGACTCATATTTGATCAGGCTACTGTTTAAAATGTTTGGAAATGTATGTTTATAATGTTTATATTGTATGAGTTTTGTCTAACCTACTACTAAACAACAACAACAACAGTGCAAAATACCGCAGTACGCTTATTCCATTCTGAACATACATGCACATATGCAATTGGCAGATGCTTTTAACTAAAGCTAATGAAATTTTTAAGAAAACTGAAGAAAATTTGATGTAGGATTTACTTGGAAACAATTTTCATTCAGAAACTGCTAGTAAATTTTAAACAAAAACTGAGATCCACTAAATAAACAAACTGAGATGAAACTGACAAAACTGCTATGCAAAAAAATAAATAAAAATAAATAAATAGCTATAGAATAAATAAATAATAAATGAATAAATAAACAACAAAACTGAGATGCACAGAATAAATAAATAACTAAATGACAAAACTGAGATGCACAGAATAAATAATTATTAAACAACGAAACGTCTCGGGTTATGACTATAACCCTTGTTCCCTGAGAAGGGGACTCGAACTCGACACTTTGGGGACGCTCCCTTAGCGTGCGCCTCTGAAGTAAGAATGAAACTATTCCAATCCTGATTGGTGTTGCGTCCTGACATAACATGTGACGGCATAACCGGAAGTATAAAGGTGACGCTGAAACACACACACACCAGCCTCGTGAAGATGCAAGATGCTCTAAGGCCTCGAGGGGCGTGGCAGAGCGACGCAGTGTCTCGTTCCCTTCTCAGGGAACAAGGGTTATAGTCATAACCCGAGACGTTCCCTGAGAAGGGAACGAGACACTGCGTTGAGAACTCGACACTTTGGGGAACGAATGCCCACTAGGCCATGCACCGAAAAAAGGCCTGTCCCGGAGTGAAACTGATTCAGGCACTCAACTAGGACGAGAGCACGTGTGCGCCAGGTGTACTAGGGAGGTGTAAACTGTAAAACCTAATAAAAGTGTGCGGGGTAGCCCAGCCGGCTGCCTCACAGATCTCCTGGAGGGGCACTCCCGAAAGGAGGGCCCTAGAGGAGGCCATGCCTCTAGTCGAATGAGCCCTAACGGCTAAAGGTGAAGGCAAGTCGCGCACCTTGTAAGCCGAGGTAATAGCCTGAACAATCCAATTACTAATGGTTTGCTTGGATGCCGGGAGCCCCTTCTTAGGTGACCCAAAACACACCAATAATTGGTCCGACCTCCTCCAAGAAGAGGACCACTCGAGGTACACGCTCAAAGCTCTGACGTGGCAGGGCAAATGAAGCTTCTCTTCTTCTGCCGACACATGAGGTGGAGGATGGAATGCCTGAAGGACCGTGGACCGAGCCGTACTCGTAGAGACCTTAGGCACATAGCCCGGACTCGGGTTGCAGAAAGGCCTTAACTCTGCCAGGGGCAAACTCCAAGCAAGCTGGAACCAATGCCAGGGCTTGGAGATCTCCTACCCTCTTAAGAGAGGTAATAGCTAAGAGGAATGCCAATTTCAGCGTAAGATCCCTAGGCAAAGCCGACTGAAGGGGTTCGAAGGGGGCCAGGGATAACCCTTCGAGAACCACCGCCAGGTCCCAGGCGGGAACCCTGGACCTGGTCGTCGGTCTCATCCTCCAAGTACCACGGAGAAAACGTATGACCAACTGGTGCCTCCCCAGAGGCCCATCACTTAATGGTGCGTGGAAAGCCGCAATAGCAGCCACCTACACTTTAAGCGTGGAAGGGGAGAGACCCGCAGAGAAACGATCTTGCAAAAACTCCAGAACTGAAGCCACCGGGCAGTTTACTGGATCTAACTCCTGTTCTCTACACCAAGTGACGAACACATTCCACTTGAGGCCATATAATCTCCTAGTAGACGGAGCCCTAGAGCTAAGTATGGTTTCAACCACCCCAGCTGATAGACAAGCATTTAGGTACCTCAGAGGCCAGACCCACTGTTTCCACAGCTCCGGGTGAGGGTGGAAGACTGCGCCCTCCGCCTGAGACAACAGATCCCTCCTCAGAGGAATCTGCCATGGCGAAGCTATCAGGAGTGATATCATGTCTGAAAACCACACTCGGGTCGGCCACATTGGGGCAACCTGAAGTAGACTGATGCCCTCTTGACGGACCCTCTCCAGGACTTCCGGAAGCAGAGCGATCGGGGGAAAAGCGTACAGGCGAAGCCTTGGCCAGGCCTGTACCATGGCATCCAACCCCAGCGGGGCTGGATGTGAGAGGGAGAACCAAAGTGGGCAGTGGGACATCTCTCGAGACGCAAAAAGATCCACTTCCATTGGTCCAAACCTCTCCCATATCAACTTCACCACATCTGGATGAAGTCTCCATTCCCCGGGCCTCAGCCCCTGCCTCGACAGGATGTCTGCTCCCTGATTCTGAACCCCCGGAATATACATTGCTCTGATAGACAGTATTTTCCCCTGGGATCAAAGGATAATCTGATGCGCCAGTCTGCACAGAAGGCGCGATCTGAGTCCCCCTTGTCGGTTCAGATAAGCCGCACTGATGTATTGTCTGATCGTACTAAGACGGGGTAACCTCTGATGCCTGGAAGGAAGCTCCTCAAAGCCCTGAACACAGCCATCATCTCTAGACAGTTTATGTGCCAAGAATGATGATGGGCCTGCCACAGACCCCTGGCAAAGTGGCCGTCCATGACCGCGCCCCAGCCAGTGAGGGAGGCGTCTGTCTAAACGGATTTCCGAGGAAATGATGCTCCCAAAACTGGCCCTTGGGACAGGAACCAAGGTTTCTTCCATATTTGTAGAGAACGAACGCATCTGCGCGTTACTCTGATCATACGAAACTGATTCCCCTTGGGACAAAACCCCTTGGTTGTTAGCCACCACTGAAGGGGCCTCATATATAGATGGCCCAAAGGTAAAATGTTGGATGCCGCTGCCATGAGGCCCAGCAATCTTTGAAATTGCTTCACAGTGATGGCCCGACCTAGCTTTACTCCTGAAACCATATTTAGGATGGACTGGACAGGTGCTGGAGACATGTGTGCCCGCATCGTAATCGAATTCCATACCACACCCAGAAACGTTGTTTCCTGGGCTGGTTCCAACTAGGGGTGGCACGATTCGCTTTTTTTGGCTCCGATACCGATTCCGATACCTGGGACTCAGTATTGGCCGATACCGATCCGATCCAATACTAAAATAATAATTAAAAAAACAGTGCCAAATTACCTAATAAACTGTATCTGTATGCCTCACTGTGGGGAAGAGACTGGGATTATTCTTTTGTTAAAGGCATCAAAGCTTGACTTAAACATTATTTTCCTTACTTTGTAAAACAATACAGACAAAATATATACTATATAATTAAAATACATTTATTTAAAAATTTTAAGCGCAACTTTTTAATGAAGCAGCAACATGATACATAGATTGGACAGAACAACTAAGGCTATCAATAAACTGCCATTGCGCAAAAGTATTGTAATATGAAAGTCTCCAATTCAGAGCGGCACGAAACCTTATGCGCAGAATGATGGGCTCGAAGCAACATGGAGTCACGGCGAGCAGCGCGTCGCATTGAAAAGTTCAAAGCACAAAAGTAAGATAAACATATATTTCTTTATTTATTCATTAGTTTGAGCCTTTTAACAGTTTTAAATTTCAGTTAATGTGCGTGTGAAGAGCAATTATATCGCTCTCTACTCCAGTGTTGTGATCACTGAGGAGTTGTGTTGTGATCTAACAGACACCCGGTTGAAAGTAACATGTGAAACTCCAGCACGTTAAAGTCCTTTTATGCAAACCATAGACCTTTATCTACATATCTACAGTATAATAATAGGAACATTGACTCATTTTGGAGAGAGTTTCATCGTGTTGACTGTTTTACCCGAGCGCGACGCGCTGTTTGAGTGCTGAGAATGACTGACAGCCAAAGCGGAGGGAAGCACTTAGGTGAAGATTAATTTAACGATTTAAATCTGTACCTCACATTAAACTATATGTAATGGCTTCAGAAATCTTGGAATACAGTACACGAAAACATTATAGTGCTTTATAATGTTTTTGTGCCTTTTGTGTTGTATAACAATAACATACGTAGGCTATACAATATCGGATCGGATTTGGATGGTCTCGTCTGGCGATACCCGATCCGGCAAATATTGCTAGTATCGGAGCAATACCGATACTGAGTATCGGATCGGCGCACCCCTAGTTCCAACACGCTCTTTTTCGTGTTGAGTCTCAACCCCAAATTCTGAATGTGGCCAAGGACGACATCTCGATGCCGAACCGCCATTTCCCGAGACTGAGCCAATATAAGCCAGTCGTTGATATAATTTACTATACGAATGCCCTGGAGTCTGAGAGGAGCCAGAGCTGCATCCATACACTTCGTGAACGTGCGGGGAGAGAGTGCTAGGCCGAACGGAAGAACCCGATATTGATATGCTTCGCCCCCGAAAGCAAACCTTAGGTACCTCCTGTGACATGGAAGGATGGAGATATGAAAATAGGTGTCTTTTAGGTCTATTGTGACAAACCAGTCCTCAGACCTGATTTGGTTCACAATGATGGGTATAGTTAGCATCTTGAACCTGAACCTCCTCAGAGACTGATTCAAGTACCTCAAGTCCAAAATCGGCCTGAGCCCGCCATCCTTCTTTGGAACTATAAAGTATCGGCTGTAAAACCCTGACTCTCTGTCTGGTAGGGGAACACATTCTATGGCCCCTTTGACCAGCAGAGCCTGTACTTCTTGTTCCAAAACCCGAGCCTGTTCTGGGACCACTGTAGTTGGTAACACCCCTGCAAACCTGGGAGGTTGGTGACCGAACTGCAGTCTGTACCCTTTTTCTATTATATTCAGGACCCATATAGAAATATTTGGAAGAAGGCGCCACCACTCCACAAAATTTACTAAGGGAACCAGCCTCTCGAGGCTGGCCTCGGGTGTTTCTCGAGCACTGTTCTCGACCTTCTGAAGCAGCGAACTGGCAGGAGATGATTTTTTGACCATAGGTGGTGCTCTTTTGCAAGCTTTTGGGGCGAGCGCCATGGTGTGCGTTCGCTGGAATTTGATGCGACCTGAAGCATCAGTGACGGCGGGACAGCATCTTTTTCCGAAGGGCTCCGCTGGGAAAACAACCTCGGTTGCCTCACTGCAGGGGGGACAGCCCTTAGAGGTCCTATCACTGTGGCTAGGACCTCTTTCCTGAAGCTCTCTTAGCCTGAATGACGGCCCTCAAGTCACTCTTCTGGCCAGCAGATTTAGAATGAGAGCGTTTCCTCTGTTGCCAAGCTCCCGTAGGAGGGGCTCGAGAGGAAGCGCTCTCCTTTTGCTCCAGGCGATGGGAGGAACTGGCTGACGGCTGAGACTGGACACTTGGACCAGCCTTCCCAGATCTAGAACGGCGGGGGAGGTACTGCTGAAAAGCTGCCGACTGTTTTTTCGCCTCCTGAAACCTGTCGACGACAGTGGAAACTGCGTCGCCGAACAGGCCAGAAGGCAATATCGGAGCATCCAATAAAAAGGAACGATCCTTATCCTTCATGCCCGACAGATTTAACCACAAATGCCTCTCCGTGGCCACCAAAGCTGACCTGGAGCGGCCAATGGCACGGGCCGTCTCCTTAGTGGCACAGAGACAAATCTGCAGCTCTTCTTAGCTCGGCAATATCAGCAGGTGTTGGTCCCTCCCCCTCATCTAAATCTTTGAGAATGTCGGCTTGGTGCGCCTGCAAAATAGCCATCGAGTGCAGGGACGCACCAGCTCGACCAGCCGCCATATATGCCCTGCTCACAAATGCAGAGGTGTCCCTACATGGTTTGCTGGGCAGCACCGGGGCTTTAAGCGAGGATGCCGCTTCGGGAGAAAGATAGCTCGCCAAGGCTTCCTCCACACGCGGCATCCTGCCATACCCCGCCTCTCTCGCACCCACAACGTTAGAATAATCACAGGATGTGCTGTGTGAGATGCGAGATGAGTGGGGCTTTTCCCAGGATCTAACTATCTCTTTATGGAGATCTGGGGAAAAAGGCAAGCCCCAGCGCTGAGGTTGTAAACGGTGCTGCAGGAATCTCTAGTCTAATTTAGCTCGTCATCTCTCGTGACGAGATTCTTCCTGCTCATTTTGTGGCAAGCTTATGTTGAGTCTGGCCACAGCACGCGTTACAACCTCGACCAGTTCCTCATAAGCGGGAACATGAGCCGGCGAGTGTGACTCATTTTCCGCGCTCCCGATGCTGAGCACATCCACTTCCTCGGAAGCAGATAATCCAAGCACCAGGCACTCGTCACGGGCAGAAGAAGCCGCAGCGTGGGCTTCTGCACCATGAACGAGCGTTATAGAATCCGCAGATGACGAACGAGAAACTGCCTCAGCAGTCTCGTTCTCATCTGCTAGATCCTTCTGCGATCCCCACGATCTAAGCCTCCGCGCCGCCTCAACAGACGCGGGACCTGAACCGCAAGGATCGCGAGCCTGGCCATCTTGGGAAAAAATAGCCAAGCGGGAGCGCAGCACTCTTAATGGGAGTGCTTCACAGTGTTCACAGGGCTCACAAGCAGCTCCCTCGAGAGCTGCCTGTGCGTGCTGCACTCCCAAACAATTTACACATAACTGATGCGTGTCCCTGCCTGTAAAAAATCTAGGACAGGGGTGCACACATCTAGTAAATCGCTCACTCGCCATATCAAGGACAGACAACAATAAATAGGACAGACAGTTTCAACATAGAGCGCTTGCTGAAGAGCGATAGCTTGTGTGTGTGTGTTTCAGCGTCACCTTTATACTTCCGGTTATGCCGTCACATGTTACGTCAGGACGCAACACCAATCAGGATTGGAATAGTTTAATTCTTACTTCAGAGGCGCACGCTAAGGGAGCGTCCCCAAAGTGTCGAGTTCTCGACGCTGTGTTGAGTTCCCTCGAAAAGGAACTGAGATGCACAGTATAAATAAAAAAAATAAAAAACTGAAATGAACACTATAAATAAATAAATAAAGCTATAGTAATGACAAAAAATAGATGCAGAGAATAAATGAGAGAACTGAGCTGCACAGTATAAATAAATGACAAAACTGAGATGCACAGAATAAATAGATAAATAAATAAATCTCATTGATATTCAAAGCTAGACTAAAAACACATCTCTTTGACCTAGCATTCACATAACACTCTATAGACTTCTATAATTCAATATTAGGCTGCTTAGATTAGGTCAGCCGGAACTGTGAACACTTCCCTTAAATCCCGATGTACTCGTTACATCATAAGAAGAATGGCATCTACGCTAATTTTAGTGTCTTTGTTTATCCCGAGGTTTTCCCGCAGCCCACCGGATCCAGGCCGTATCGAGATCTGACGAAGGACTTTAGCCTGGACCTGATGACAATGCAGTGCTGAAGTGCCAACTAGCCTCTAACTATGGAGGATCCCTATACCACTCTACAGATAAAGCGTTGTGGAATTTTTCGGTTCGTGTACCCACCCAAAGTGATAAGATAAAATAAAATTCTGCATCAAAATTTATAGACAAGACAAGTAGTTTGTTTAGGCATGGTTTGTAAGGAATTAAAAACCTGCGCACATATTCAAACGCACATAACTATAGAATCAATTCTTAATGCGCATGTGAACGCCATCAGCGTCTATCACAGGTTCACGTTTAAAGTTTGTTTAGAGAGAACGGTGTCATCTTAGCGGCCCCTAATTTAATAACAATGATCATTTAAACGGAAGTGAATCAATCAAAACTAACTTTAGCTGGAAAAAACATTTTTCAAGAACCACTATAAAACCAAACCAATCTCTGTTACCTTAAATTATATGTTTATCTCTGTAAAGCTGCTTTGAAACAATCTACATTGTTAAAAGCGCTATATAAATGAGGATGACTTGACTTGATATTGTTTCAAGGTCAAGCTGAGTCCATTGCACTGTGGGATACAGCACAATGTTCTCTGCTTGTGTGCTGAACAATACAGTCGGTCATTCAGATATTCAGTGCACACAGAACATTCACATACACTGCACAATACACACGGTGCTGCAAAAAATATTATGTTAGCATGCTATTCCAAGCACGGGGATTATCCTGTGCAGCAGGGCGTCATTATAAATGCCCAAACATGCCAAAGCAGCCGGCCCGCACCATGAGTCAACACCGTGTGCTCAGCCCAAGATAGACTCAGTCCTGCACAGGTGAAGGTGACTCTGATGCTCCATTTCATGAACCTGCCGCTCATCACACATGCTCTTACTGTAGTTTTGCAGAGCGTCTAAAGGGGAACACATCAATATTCCTGGTCTGAAAACACAAGCGAAGAGATGCAGTGATTAGAGCTTCATCTTAAATTATCAATAAATCCTTCGTCTGTCTGTTTTCACACTTTTACACGCACCTTTATAATGTGATTAAAACCGTGCTGAACAGAATACTGTGATTATGTTAATGTGATTAAGCTCATAATTACAGTGACAATAATCGCAGTGAAATCCAGAAACGGAACAGCTTTACATGACAAGGCACCATGTGTTTTTTAGGAGCATTTCCAGCCAAACAAAGGACAGCAAGTGCCCTTGAACCAGTGAACATTTACCATTTAAAGCAAGCTTGTGAAAACACAAATGTTGTGGGTTGGTGTATAGTGAGTGAACAATGGCAGAAAACAACCACATTTCATAGCAAATGATCCAAAAATGCCACGTAGCATGTGAAGAGAATTGAAAGAGGTGTTCAAAATGCAAACTGTTTTCTTTCTATTTCTGCAGTATATAGTGCTCATAAAAGTGCACTACCATTAAAAAATTATTATGGACACCAGAATGCATTTATTTGATCAAAAATACAGTAAAAATATTATCACAATATTACTTCAATTTAAAATAACTGTTTTCTATTTGAATATATGTTAAAATGTAATTTATTCCTGTGATCAAAGCTGTATTTTCAGCATCATTCCTCCAGTCTTCAGTGTCACATGATCCTTCAGAAATCAGTATAATATGATGATTTGATGCGCAAGAAACATTTCTGATTATTATCGATGTTGAAAACAGTTTATATCCGGCAATTTTTTGTGGGAATGTTGATCCATTTTTTTCAGGATTTGTTAATGAATACAGTTCAAAACAACAGAATTTATGTGAAATAGAAAACTTTTGTAATGGAACAAAAATGCTTTTACTGTCATTTTGATCAATTTAATGTGTCCTTGCTGAATAAAAGAATGAATTTCTTTCAATAAAGAAATGACTGACCCCCAAACATTTGGTAATGGGAAATTGCATTGTGTTCACAATATCATAGTATTCTGTAAACAACATTGAACACTGTGTGAACTGAGTTATGTCACTAAATCGAACATTTAAAAAAAATAGCTTAGTTTTATGCAGTAAATCTGTGAAGTACATGCTTTGAGTACAATCGTGTTTTCTGGATTGTAATAAACACTCACTAGGGTTTGTGTTTGTCTCAGTTCTTCATGAGGACGTTGCTCATGTGTGTCTCCTGAGACTCAGACTCATCTGTGTTCATCACAATAGGTCAGTGTGGACGCGCGTTTGTCCATTGTGTCGTGGTTAACGCGCCTCACTCGTTCACGGAAGTTTGGCCACAGTATTCTGGCTCATTGCATTTCACAAGATTACAATCATCGCAGGCAATTTTGCTAAGCATGAATATACCGTCTGAGCATGCTGGGAAGATCGCTTCAGAGTCTAGTAATGTGAAGATAAGTGTCCAACACATGACCATATGCTGAGCAAGAGCCAAAGATGTCGAGATTATCAGCAAGGAGGAACTTAAACAAAGCATTCGGTATATGAATCAATGCCGTGACCAAGGACTTTTCTTTATCAATAATTAGTGATCAATATCCCTAAACCTGGTTCCCTTTCAGCCGATAACGTCAGCCGTATTCGACGGTCGACTGAATGGGATCACGCCAGGGAGCCTATTGTCTTCGAGTATTATTGAACGAGCCAATACACATTGGCGTCCGAGATCTGCATCTCACACTCCGCTCCGCAGCGCGGGTATAAATACGGAAGTAGATGCACGCACCATTTGCCTTTCGCTTCGGAACCGAGCTTCATGTCTGGATCTGAAGAGTGTTGTTGTACAACGAGCGAGTGTGTCGGCGCTTCTTTGGGAAGGCTCTCCTGGTGTCGGTGTTTGCAGCGCGAGTGCAGCGGTGATCGCGAGCTTCAAGCTCTCAACTGCTGTTCTCACAGCAACCAAGTTTCTGTTTGTGTTTGTTTGTCTGACGGTCGGTTGAGGGCGAGAAAGTGAGTGCTTCACTGACACAGGGTGCACCATTCCTGTGTTAGTGTTGCCGCGGTCATTCCCCTGTGTGCTCCGGCACTGGTGAGGTGAAGACCGGCTTTTACAGCCCGTACTTCATTGTACCCAAGAAAGGTGGTGGGTTACGACCAATCTTGGACCTGCGAGTCCTGAACCGGGCCCTCCACAAGCTCCCATTCAGAATGCTAACGCAGAAACGCATCTTCCAATGTGTCCGTCCCCAAGATTGGTTTGCAGCGATAGACCTGAAGGACGCGTACTTTCATGTCTCCATCCTGCCGCGACACAGGCCATTCCTGCGTTTCGCGTTCGAGGGTCAGGCGTATCAGTACAAAGTCCTACCCTTCAGGCTGGCCCTGTCACCCCGTGTCTTTACGAAGCTCGCGGAGGCAGCCCTCGCTCCCATGAGAGAGCGTGGCATTCGCATTCTCAACTATCTCGACGACTGGCTCATACTAGCGCAGTCTCGGGAGCAGTCATGCGAACACAGGGATTTGCTGCTCCAGCACATCAGCCAGTTGGGTCTTCAGGTCAACTGGGAGAAGAGCAAACTCGCCCCCGTGCAGAGGATCTCTTTTCTCCGTTTGGAGCTGGACTCGGTCCAACACATGGCGCGCCCCACAGAGAATCGCGCCCGGTCGGTGCTGAACTGCCTGAATTTCATCAAGAGCAGTACAGTGGTTTTTCTGAAACAATTACAGAGGGTCCTGGGGCATATGGCAGCCGCAGCCGCAGTTACGCCGCTCGGCCTGCTTCATATGAGACCACTCCAGCACTGGCTTTGCGACCGAGTCCCGTGGTGGCCGTGGCAGAGAGGCATGCTCCGTGGGAAAATCACCCCGGCCTGCCTCCAAACCCTCAGCCCGTGGTCGGACCTTTCGTTTCTCAGGGCCGGTGTGTCCCTAGAACAAGTGTCCAGGCATGCTGTGGTTTCCACAGACGCCTCCAACACCGGCTGGGGGGCCACGTACAACGGGCATGCAGTAGCTGGCACCTGGACGGGGTCCCACCTGCATTGGCACATCAACTGCCTCGAGTTGTTAGCAGTGCTCCTTGCTTTGAGACGCCTCAAGACGACGCTGCTCGGCAAGCATGTACTGGTCCGTACGGACAGCACGGCGACCGTTGCGTACATCAACCGCCAAGGTGTTCTACGTTCCCGTCGCATGTCACAACTCGCCCGCCACCTCCTCCTATGGAGTCAGAAGCATCTGAGGTCGCTTCGTGCCGTTCACATCCCTGGCCTGCTCAATCGTGCCGCCGACGAGCTCTCACGACAGATTGTGGCCTCCGGGGAATGGCGACTCCATCCCCAGGCGGTCCAGCTGATATGGGACCACTTCGGGGCAGCACAGATAGATCTGTTTGCCTCTCCGGACTCGTCCCATTGCCAGTTGTTTTATTCCCGCACCGAGGGGACCCTCGGCACGGATGCACTGGCTCACAGCTGGCCCCGGGGCCTCCGCAAGTATGCGTTTCCCCCAGTGAGCCTGATGGCACAACTACTGTGCAAAATCAGGGAGGAAGAGGAGCAGGTTTTGCTAGTTGCCCTTTATTGGCCCAACCGAACCTGGTTCCCCAAACTTTTTCTCCTCTCCACAGCTCCTCCCTGGCCCATTCCTCTGAGAGAGGACCTGCTCTCTCAGGGACGGGGCACCATATGGCACCCGCGTCCAGACTGTTGGAGACTCCATGTGTGGTCCCTGGACGGGACGCGGAGGTTCTAGGTAATCCACCACAGGCAGTCGTAGTTACCATCACTTCAGCGAGAGCTCCCTCTACGAGGCTTGCTTACTCCCTGAAGTGGAACTTGTTCGTTGAGTGGTGTGCTTCTCACAGAGAAGACCCCCGGAGGTGTTCGATCATTTCCATGCTTTCTTTCCTGCAAGAGGCTTTGGAGCGTCAGCTGTCCCCCTCCACCCTCAAAGTGTATGTTGCCGCTATTGCCGCACATCACGATGCAGTAGACGGGAAATCCCTGGGGAAGCATGATCTGATCGTCAGGTTCCTGAGGGGAGCGAGGAGATTGAATCCGCCTCGCCCCCCCTCTATACCCTCTTGGGACTTATCTCTGGTGCTAACCGCACTGCAGAGACCGCCCTCCGAGCCTTTGCAGGTAGCAGAGTTAAAAATTCTGTCCCAAAAGACAGTTCTCCTGCTTGCTTTGGCCTCCATCAAGAGGGTAGGGGACCTGCACGCATTTTCGGTCAGCGAATCGTGCCTGGAATTCGGGCCGGCTCACGTTGTCCTGAGACCCCGGCCTGGATATGTGCCCAAGGTTCCTACCACCCCCTTTCGGGACCAGGTGGTGAACCTGCAAGCGCTGCCCCCAGAGGAGGCAGAACCAGCCCTGGCTTTTCTCTGCCCCGTTCGCGCTCTGCGCTTATACGTGGACAGAACGCAAAGCTTTAGGACCTCAGAGCAGCTCTTCATCTGTTACGGAGATCAGCGGAAGGGAAAGGCTGTCTCCAAGCAGAGGTTGGCCCACTGGATAGTGGATGCCATCATCTTGGCGTATGAGTCCCAAGGTGAACCCTGTCCCCCAGGACTACGAGCTCACTCCACAAGGAGTGTTGCCGCTTCTTGGGCGTTGGCGCAGGGTGCCTCGCTGACAGATGTCTGTAGAGCTGCGGGCTGGGCGACACCTAATACATTTGCTAGATTCTATAGCCTACGTGTCGAACCGGTTGCTTCCCGTGTGCTCTCTTCTCATAGAAGCCAGTAACACCATGAGCCCTGGTTCAGTGTCGGCTTGCTGCGCCATTCCCCTCCTACGGACCGGATACGTGCGCCATTTTTGCTCCAGTTGAATTCCCTTATCCAGAACCTGTTGAGCTGCTCCGCACCCCTCCAACGTCGGACGTGGCGGAACGTCCGGTGTTACGCCTACCACTCGTATGCAGTGTGGAACTCGTGTTAGGCTGGGTCCATATGTTGCGGTCCCTACGGCGACCCCATATGTGTATATTATATATACCCCATATTCTTCCACGATACGGCTCCCCAAGGTGAGCCCGTGTCTTTCCCTTGGCAGAGTCCTGCCGTCACTGTACATCGGTGTTGTCTCCCCCCTCTCTAGGCTGGAGCCACCCCAGTGATATTCCATATGTTATACTGCCCGGTCCTCTGCCCAGTTCATATCTGTATCCCCCCCCCCCCCCCCCCCTTTTTTTTTCGGGGTTGGTTGGGCTTCCGCGGCATCCCTTCCTTCCGTGGTTGGGCACACTTTCCCAGTGTTACCAAGTCTAACTGAGTGGGTCTTCTGGAACAGCAGCGACTTCCTGGCCTAAGCCCTGTCCTTTTACGCTAAAACGTCGGGAGGATCAGAGGGCTTTTGTCTAGGCACTGGAAGGTGGCAGCGTTAGTGGCGTGTTCAAAGGGTGATCCCATTCAGTCGACCGTCGACTACGTCTGACGTTATCGACTGAAAGGGAACGTCCTGGTTGCGTATGCAACCCACCGTTCCCTGAAGGAGGGAACGCAGGACGTAGTCCCCTTGCCACTACCGCTGGACCACCGCTGACTCCGAGTTAAGCTCGGCTCCTCAGCGAAAAGCAAATGGTGCGTGCATCTACTTCCGTATTTATACCCGCTCTGCGTGTATTGCGTAATGTGTATTGGCTCGTTCAATAATACTCGAAGACAATAGGCTCCCTGGCGTGATCCCATTCAGTCGACCGTCGACTACGTCCTCCGTTCCCTCCTTCAGGGAACGGTGGGTTGCATACGCAACCAGGACGTTCTGTAACTCTTTCTATTATAACTTCTGTGTCATTTGTTTCACATGGCGTAAGGAATAAATTGCAACAACAACAAAAAAACATGTAATCAATGGGTTTGTAAGTGATATTCAAGTCTGTTTGCTTAGAAAATCAACATGTAACTTGAAGATGTACAGCATCATTCATAACAATGAAGTTTAAAAGTTCAGTTGGATGAATTTGACATGCTGTCATGTTACAATATAATGCAATTAACATCTAATCCTGTAGTCTTTCAGATGTATTTGCTGTTGCGTAAGCGAGATCAGTAGATGGACATCTGTTGCAGACTCACGTGTGGACCGACACAAGCTCTTTACAAAATCAAAAGGCTTACGCAGAAAACAGAACTGCATCTGCACAGATAATAGAAAGATTTCACAGTGCTGGATGTTTAATGAATGTACTTACAAAACTAGAACATGTTACAAAAATACATCTATAAAATGCTTTATATGATGAAATGTACATTTATTATGAAATTATAATGTTTAGTTTTACTATGTAATATATAAAAAATATAATATTACATAATATATATAATTCATAAATTAAAAAAGAATCTATACAAGAAATAATAATAATATATAATATGTATGTATATATAAAAACAATTATATATATATGAAAATAGAAATTATAAATGAAATTATAATAGTAATTATAACCATAATTTTATTATTATATAATTAAACTTGCGATCAATAATTAATTAATTTAATTATAATGTAACAAATATTATTAATTATGTAATTATGATTTATTATTATGTCATTATTATTATTATTATTATTATATATAATAATAATAATAATAATGTAATTATATTAATATATATTTCTTCATTATTATTATTATTACTACTATTATGTATTATTATATATTATTATATTACAATATATTATATTATATTATATTATCCATAATTGACATGTTCATGAATTATATTAGACCTCTTTGCAAATTAACTGATGTCCTTATATATGATCTAAAAGAAAGCAAGGTTTTAATTATTCACAATCCATACGTTGTATAAGTATAAATAACAAAGCTCAGGTTTACTGTAATACAAAAATCTCCACAGAGCTGTGTGTGTGTGTGTGTGTGTGTGTGTGTGTGTGTGTGTGTGTGTGTGTGTGTGTGTGTGTGTGTGTGTGTGTGTGTGTGTGTGTGTGTGTGTGTGTGTGTGTTGTGAATCCAGTGAACTTTGAGTGTCATCAGCAGAAGAGGCTGTTGCAGTGAAATCAAACGGCTCAAGTGTGTAATGAACTAAATAATGAAGTAATAGAGAAGAGAGAGAAAGAGAAAGAGAGAGAGAGAAGAATGACTCATCTTAGTTCACAAATAATCTAGAAATTATTCATATAATACAAGCTAGAGCCCCATAAATCTAGATTATTTTACAAACAAAAAATAATTCTAGAACCATAACATAAATTGATAATAATTTTACCTAAAAAAAGCTTTATTATTCTTAATCATTGGTTAACCGTTTTTAAGCCTGGGTTAAAGCGATGTTGTTATTTTGAAAAGTGTTTTGCACCAGTTATGTGGAGTTATGAAGCTGGTCTACACTATAAAATAATGCAGTGCTAGAATATAACCAATCATAAATTAAACAACATTTGCCTCATTAATATTCATGAGCTTAGTACGGTCACTGAAGTTCGCGTGTTTAAGTGTCATGCACATATAAGCAAGGCAAGTGATTAAATACGGTCTCAACACTAAGTATGAAATATAAACAACGTCACATTGTCAGTACACTAAAATCCTTTTCCAAGAAGTTTCGTCTCTAAATTAATCAGATAAACTCACTAATGAACAAGTCCAAAGCCATTCCTAGTATAAATGCACATAATCTGTGCTCTGAAATGTCTGAGCGGTGAGGGTTAAAGGACACACAGTTGTGATGAGCTCAGATTGATGACTCCAGGCTTTGTGACGCTGACTCATCTCACATGAACACTCACTCAACACAAAAACACACACCTCAGACCTGATGAACATCACTGACCCTCAGCCTCATCGCAAACTAAATGCGTTCCTCTTTTTCTCTGAAACCAACTTTTTAGGCCAAAAGCAGCTTTTTAAATGTGCAGAGTACATCCACACAGCCCTGACTTACATAACACAGAGCAAACATCCCACATCATTTCATGACGCTGACTCTTCTGCATACAGGACCATAAGACTTATCACATGACTCGAATGTGATATCACTTCACACTCTATGTAACCATATTTACATTATTATACATCCACATCTACCTTTAGAAATGCGACGTCTATCACTGTATACATATATAATGGCTCGTTTCCACTGAGCGGTACAGTACGGTACGCAATTATTTGCGTTTCCACTGTCAAAAGTTGTGAATGGTACCAAAATGCAGAACCGTACCGTAACACTTTTTGGGTACCCTTTCGTTGCGGTACCTAGCACAGTGGTACGGTACGGTTCTGCATTTTGGTACCATTCACAACTTTTGACAGTGGAAACGCAAATAATTTTGTACCGTACTGTACCGTACTGTACCGCTCAGTGGAAACGAGCCATAAGCTCCTTCAGTATTATCAGCAGCTACTGCGTTTCTCAGGAGCGAATTACCCTCCTCCCTCCCCAGCTCCACCTCTCGCCCAGTCAGGATTTGCATTCTGATTCCCCTTGAATCAGAATAAATTCTCGAATTATGTTGTACATTAAAATATTGACATTAATGATATCTACAATACATTCTAGTTGGTTATTGCTGCTCTCTCTGCTCTTATACTTGCTAACAGAACCACACCGCCAATCCAACTATATGCTAATGGTCATTCGTATTTGAAGTTAGTGGTCCTGACAGAAATAAAATACTACCTAATTTGCCCCTTATGCCCATATATACGCACTCATCGGTCACTTCATTAGATACACTTGCTAGTACCGGGTTAGACCTGCTTTTGCCTTCAAAACTGCCTTAATTCTTCGTGTCAGAGGTTCAACAAGGTGCTGGAAACATTCCTCAGAGATTTTGCTCCATATTGTCATGATAGTTGCTGCAGATTTGTCGGATCTGAACATCCATGATGTGTATCTCCCGTTCCTCCACATCTCAAAGCTGATCTATTAGATTGAGATCTGGAGACTGTGGAGCCGTTCGAGTTTAGAGACTCACTGTCATGATCGAGAAACCAGTTTGAGATGATTTGAGCTTTGTGACGTGTGTGTTATCTGCTAGACGTATCAGAACATGATCCACTGTGATCATTAAGGATGGACACGGTCAGCAACAATACTCAATTGGTAATAAGAGCTCAAAGTGTGTCAAGAAACACCCATTACAGTGTAGGGTATGAGCGCAGAATCATGGAGTCAGCATTCCTTAACACAATAAACACACGTTAACAGGGGTTTCTAAAGCCCCAACCTATGACTCTTCCAATTCTAAATCTTCCGTTAGCGCCAGCCAGTCTGGAGGGTAGATTAGTTTGTGACACCTTTACAGCGTAATGAGTCCCCACAGAGATCCTCGCGCGATCCTGATTTGTTCGCGAGCCAACATCCAAGAAGACCGTTATCTCCAAACCCCCCCCCAGCGAGGAAGGAATGCCAGATGCGCAAATGGACAACACACACTCACACACACACACACACACACACATATATGCATCTATAACATTAAAACCCAGAAATGAGTGATTATGAAATGTAAACATGATGTATTCCTGTACGTTTGAAGTTTATACTGTATCCTGTCTATCTAGGACTGTTAGTTATGTAGTTGAACCTTGCGGACTTCTATAAAGGTCTAAGAGTTTATATATATCCTTGTATGCGTAACAAACACGGAGTGATTGGTATTAAACGAAATCGCTCAACTTGCTCGAGCCAAATATATGTAAGAAGTTAATGAAAATTATAGTTTACTATGTTTTCCATCTTTGGAGTGAAAAGAGACCAAAACTAACATCACTGGTGTTCTTAGATAACGGCGTTTACGACCCAAAGGAATGTTCACAGAACTGCCACCCTCTCTGAATTCTAACCAAGGAGGAGAAATGAATCCTGTATTCATATATATACAGTATATGCTATTATATATCCACTTGAGAATTGTATGAACAATGTATCTAAGTTCCCTATTTCATGAGTTGCCTTTTTGTGGTTTGGTCTATGTTTCTCGACAACTCTAATGCGATAATGTTTAAACTTGGCCAACTAATGTTTAACCAAATCCATTTGTGGCAAGTTTGGTCTTGATAAACTCCAATCTTCATTCCCCATTTGTTAATTGACATTACATTTTGCTAAACTTGTGACACATTAGTATTATAAGAATTGTGAAGATTCTGCTCTTAAACACCCTAATTTCGTCGGTTTCAAATGTCTCTCTCTTAGACAACGAGCAATAAAAACCAAAGTCCCGCCTGTGAAATTCCAACCCTCTAATTGGCCAAGTCAACAGGAAGAGGCCCGGATTTCTCCAAGGTGATAAATGACGCTTCCCCCCTCCGCTCGTCCCTCTGTTACTTTTGGACTGTCAAAATGTAGGATCTCGCCTCCGGGCGAGCTCTTCGCCTTTCTTTTATTTGTTTCTAGTTTAGTTTGTGTTTTTCAGTCTTAGATAAGTCTCCGTGTTTAATTCCAATCGACGAGTGAAAAGAACACCGCGTGACATATCTCTTCAGCAAAAATCCATCTACAAGGGACCTTTAAACGAGCGCGCGCTCGTTTTGAAGGAGAAACACGCGCACGTGACCACGTGGCGAGAGACGCACACACGCTTCTTCACCAGCCATGCGAAGATGTGACGTTAACTCCGCGTGATTTCCCCGTAGAGATCTTTATTTCTTTTCTTTGTTAGTCAAAGTTTTGTTTTCCGTAGTCGACTCTGTTCACTTCCACAAAGTGAAACAAACTTAGCCGAACTATTTTCCTTTGGTAATGTTACCCCAAAGACTTGGAAACTCCGTTCAACGCGCGCCAAGCAGCACCCAGTGACGCTTCCTAAAGGACTCCGCTCACGCACGCGCAGGAATGCCGCGACACAGAGAGACCCAGAAACTTAAGTATATCTCTTTATAGAGCTTCTAAGAAGCATTAAGATGATGTTTTTGTGTTGTCACAGGCAGGGGACTGTCAGGGGAATGTTGCCAATGCTCTCTCTCTCTCTCTCTCTCTCTCTCTCTCCCTTCCCCTCTCACACGTGTTTCCATTGTCCACACTCTATGCATTTCTCATTCATCGATGCCTTATCGTGTATTGTTGTTTATTATGTTTGTAAATACATATATCCCATGTAACCGTAGTAAATACATAAGTAGTTCTGCCTTATTAAATTCATTATATTCATCTGATTGATGTACTGCCTTTTTGCTCATTTAAGTCCCTTAAGTGCCAAAAGATCTTATAGCAACAAGCTTACAAATTAAAGATACTTTAAAGAGTATGTGTTTATAGGGCAGGAAACCCAATTCTTGTGGCCACAGAATTGCTTTTCCTGAAATCCTATAAAGTAAGATGATATTGTGGATTCCCACAGATATTAGTCTGACAATTGAGCTAATTAATTTTGCCTGGTTTGTAAAACGTGGTCCGTGCAGGTAATTGCAATCAACTTGTGGTTAAGTGCAAGGATACACAAGCATGCATGCAGGTAAAATTACATATCATCCCTTATCGGGAGTTTTATTAACATGTAAGACTGATCTAATCCAAACATGTATGAATAATTATTAATTACCAATTATTAATTATGATATGCAAATTCCCCACGGATTAGATCCGCCCCAGAGTCTTTACATAATGGTGGAGAATAATGCAGGCACATTTTAAACTTGTTTTTGAGCAATTCAGTTTCAATCGATGTCTATATTGTGATTTAATAATGTACGCGCGCCTCGAGTGAGCGAACGCAACGCGAACTCACTGGCTGACTGATTAAAGGCACAAAGCCGAGTCCAGTTCAGCACATTAACAGCTGCAAAATAATGTCTAACATTCCTTTTGCCATTGTTAATAACTAAAAGTAAAACTGCAGTTTCATAGTATTAAATTTGTCCAACAAAAGACAAAGAAACCTCTTTTGAATTGTGACATTTTAATGTTAAACTCCCCTGTCCGAACGAGATTCTTCTGTCAGGGTGAAGACTAGATTTAGTGAAACGATGCTCTTTCACTATTCTTAAGAAAGGCCTGATATTATAATCGTTAGATTAACGATGAACTCCTGGTTAAACATTGACGTAGCTACTCAATTGTAAAAAACCTAAAGCATATTTAATCATAAGTGCTATTTGATAATATGTCATGGGAGTCGAAAAAACAGACGAATATTTCCTGTTTTATTTTTGCACGACGCAGCGAAGCAATCCTGCCAGACGTGTTTGTTAAAATATAGCACCAAAAAATCCAAAACCGAAAAACATTTTTAATCATAAGTGATATTTGATAAATGTTATTTGGATTCGAACGACAGACGTATAATTCCTGTTGTCCATATTAGTGTGTGGAAGCGAAGAAATCCTTCCGTGCACACGTGTGTCGAATAGAAAAAACCCGCCGAGGTTTAAAATTCATAAGCGAACACGTGTGAATAATAGCGCTAATTGTTTATGTGGGAATTGAAAAACCGATGCCTAATTCCGGTTGTCCCTATGTGTGTGTGTGTAGAAAAAATTCCTGCCACGCCGTTTTGTGAAATATAGCTGAAAAAAAAAAAAAACGCTGAGATTTTATTTTGGATAAGTGTGATCTTACAGAAAACAAAACGTCTGCACGCTCAAATTTGAATCACACATGGAAGCAGGGTGGTTGTTATTCCGCTGACAAACACTAGAGGGCAGCCCTTAGGCCTAAGTGCTTGACAGTTCTCGAATTACGCACCGCCCCCTGACTTTACCCTCCATGAGCGAAATGGCGCCATCTCGTGGACACTAGTAACGAGGCCGTCTTTTCCTAAACAATCTCTCTCATCACAATTTCAGATTTTTCCAGTGAATTTCTGAAATTGTGTTTCTAACTTTCAATGCATGTGCAAGTTCCAGTTTTACTAACATGATTTCACTCCCGACTGTGTACACTTATTTTGAATTTGGTTCAAACCACAGTTGAATTTAAAATTTAAAAGTAAGCAGTTACAGTTTCTGATGACCACTTAGGAGGAATGCGCCCCTTGTGGCCTCCCCCCTCTACGTCAGCTCATCACTTAGTTCCTAACAATCATTCTTTTCTGAAGTGGCTTTCTCCCAGTTGGTTTTATCTTGGTTATTATCATTGATACCTCACCGTAGTCGTGATCATCATCAAATATAATGCCAACCTTTAATTTCCTACACTTAATCAAATTTGGTTTGAAACAAACAAATTTCAAGATCAATTTGAATTAAGTCTCCTTTCCTGTTGGGAATGGTTTTATGGCTTTATTACTATATTTCCTTTTTCAAATTATTTTTAATAATTTTGATTTGATACGTTACGTTATGTATTTGATACGTTATGACAACTGTATCCTTACTATTCTAGAAGTTACTTAACATCTATGCATACGCTTGATTTGAATTGTATTTAAACCAGTTTGAATGCAATTTAAATCAAGTTCTCTGTCAGCCAGGTTGACCACTAGGAGGATGTGGCCCAAACCCTTAGTGGCCCAAACGCGCCACTACAGCTTGCTTCCTCCTGTGCTCTTCCTGCTGCACTTAATCTCTTCTCTGAATGGAGGCTAGGTTGTTCTGATAATTAAAATTGTCATAATTCCCTTTTTGTTTGTACCATAATTTTAGTAAAACCGTTGCCTTTGATTTTTCTAAAAAAAAATAGACACTCAATTTGATTTAGATAGAGAGAGCTTTAATTCACGTTGAGGTTCACTTGTCCTTCATCCTGTTTTGTGTTTGTAGGTAGAAATTTCTCTCGTGCTGTGGTGATTTGACAGTCATCTCTGCTTGGGGTCCAGCTGGCTGGTTCGTCTGACCTGCGTCACCAGCGCTGACTGAGCACGGGTCTCGGACTTTCCTGTATTTCTCCGTTGGTGCAGCCCGCAACACGACATCACCAATTTGGCACTGCCGGTTGTGTTCAAGGTCGGGTTGCGTGAGGGCACACATCGGTACAGATATGCGGAAGGGCCCGGGACACTGCTGTCAAGTGTTTGGGGACGACAGAGAGACCAACCAAAATGCTGACTCCAACCCGAATGACCTCAGTTCACCCCAGGGAAACTAGAAAAGGTATTAAATCCATCACTTAGTATTGGCCACAGAATCTAGAGATTCCCCCGGTCATTGAAGTGTTTGGCTCCCTCCTACTCTCCTAGCCACAAATCGCAGGCTTAGGCCTCCTCTTCCCCTGTAACACTTCCTGTGTACTATTAACGCCATGTCATTACAGACCTTTCCGTCTTGGATGGTTGCATGTTACTTAAAACTTTGCTATCTTGCCATTGCTCTTTTCTGTTGTGCTCTGTTCCTTTCAGTTCACTTAGAGACAGAACCTATCTGAGACAACAAGGAACGCTGAATAATAGTTTGACAACCAAGCCGTTAGCATCAACAGGTGACCCCTAAGCTACCGCCCCGTTAAAAATCTTTATTCAGGCCATGCTGACCTACCCAAATTGTCCTACCAAATGATTTAACTGTCGGCATCAGTTAACCAAAATTTTCTTACGCGGCATAGCCCGTATTATAGCTTGTTAAACGTAGAACGAACCTGCATACAGATAGCTTTATTAATCCCCAAGGGGCAATTTAGTTCCATTGGTCTCTCTGTGTGTGTGTTGTGTTCCTCTCGCCCACAGTGAAGCCAGTATGTTCCGGTCCTACAGTCCCACAACCCGCTGGGACAACCTGGAGACATGGCTGAGATTCATGAAACCTCCATTCCTGACCAAGGTCGCCAGTGACTCAGAGCCCCGAGCCAAGAGCATCGCAGACGTGGACAGGCTGATGGCGCACAAACCAAGCCAAAGCTCCCACGACAAAGACCGGTCAGATACGTCAACCTCACTTGCCAGCTGATCGCACAAGCACGTCTCCACGAAAGGAGCCGCATCGCCCTGGAGCACGAAGTTGCAACGCTAAGGATGCAAGCCGAGGATGACAACGACCCCGAGCTACAGAAGGAAGTGGAAAGACTTCAAACTGCCCTATCTGATCTTCATCTGCACATAGACCAAAGAGTGCAGTCAGAGAAAAGAACCAGAGAGGAACTCAACGAGAAACTCCGACAAAAGTGAAGCCCCTTGCAAAGAGCAGAGACTGAACTTAAAGAGACTCGAAAGCCACGGCCTGCGAAAGAAACTCGCAAGAGGCCCGTGCTACCATCCACAAGCACGTTCAGCAGAGACAAGATCTCGAACACGAACTTGACACCGTTCACACAGAGTTGAAACCCTCTTATAGACCGGGAAGGGGAAACGCACACCACAAAGTTTCCCTGACCAGCCAGTCCGCACCTTTCAGCCAAGAACCCAGAGCTGTACAGGGGGGTGAAAGCCCACTGTTCAAAACATCACCAGCCAGCCCACAAGAACCCCCGTCAGCAGCGAGGGGGGAAGAGCCTTTCCAGGAGAGCCCCGGCCACTAACCACGGCATGGCTCCCAAAAGACTTAACAAGCTGGCCAGAAACATCCCTATGTTCACTCCGAACCATGCAGGAGGCCACAACGTGCACGCCATCCGCAGGACATTGACTTTCACTTACAAACTGTTACCAACGTCACCGCGTGGGACAGATTGTACCTGCTCAGAATCACGTCCAGTCGTGATGCGCGCAGCGTCCTCGACCGTCAACCAGAGACAGCCCAGAGCGGAACCCCTCTCGACATGCCACTGGTAAGCACAAGTCTGAACCCACATCAAAAAAAAAAACAGTGCCGCCACATCTGAGACAGCTGAGACCCTGAAGTCGCTGAAAGAGCTTCTTCACAAAAGACTTTCCAAAGGAGACAAGAGGGACAAGACAGACATCCTATGTCTAAGCGTAAGACCTGAACCAGGCAACCAGAACACTGCTCGTCAGCCTCAGAGCACAGAGCTAACTGTCACATCACAAAATGACAGCATCACCCAGCCACCACAGCTGACAGCTGCACAGCCTGAGCGACACAGCACAGTTTCCCACAGCTGGGTCCAAAAGCCCAAAATACCTAGAAATGCTGCTTGTCTGTCTGTCTCCGCAGAGAACTACACAAGACCGGCCCTAACCGCCCATCGATCACCACACCAGCCCCTACGCTAAGACTCCTGGGGAACCTGATCGAAAAAGGGGGTGGCCCGGAAACTCTACCTAGCCATCACTTTGGAAAATGAGGTGAGCTTGGAAGCCCTGGTAGACACCAGCTCAGACCTCACTTTAATGTCAGCTCAGCCCTTTGAAAGACTCGGCACTAAAGCTAAGAGCAAAGATCGAACTCTTATACCCCAGACGTGACAGCTGAACGTGCAGTCGTACAGCCAGAACAACATCCGGCTCGAACAAGTAGTTCCCAGGAACTCCAGCAGCCATCCATGGGTACACAGCCTCAGCACCAAGTCAAGATTCAAGTTCACTACCCTGCACCTTCCAGCTCGCCAGAGACCAAGAAATGCTGCTCAACGATGCGTGAACTGATACAGAAGGCCTCTAACACATAAGGCCTCCTCAGAAAGGGTCCCCTAAGATCCCATTGTTTCCGAACTGCAAAACCAGAAGGCACACAGAATGAACATAATGCAAGACTCTGTAAAAGGGTCCCTGGTCAGCATAAAACATAAAACTTTTAAAGTAGATGAAAATGTGTGCTCGAAGAGAAGCAAGACTCTGCATTAGACAATTTAGAATTTAACTGATTTAAAGAAAATCTTGAATGGACGTGTATGCCTCACCTGCCAACACACTATGCACAACTTTTTCGAAACAAACATTTGCTACATGCTGGTTGAAATGACACTGCTAAACATTAGTTTCCATGACAATAAAGGGTTACAGGATACCCTAGCTCCAAATAAGGCATATGTCACCTTGACCTCATAGTGTAGGAAAACCACCTGAGTTGAAACTACTGTTAACCTACAGGTTTAATTTGATCATTGCAATCCAAACGGAACACAACATGCGATAAGCATTTTGATCACTGGTTGCTGGCTTGTCTAAATGCAGATAAAACAATAGCTGGAATTGACATCTCTACTGTAAGTGAAAGAGTCTTAGATTTCCAACTAATATAAGTAAGTTCAGCAGTAAAGCGTAAGTCTGTTTGACAAAAAAAAAAATCTCATCTCAGCAGCTTGTAAACTGTACCGATATCTATCCTGCTTTGGTTAAAGAAATCCAAATTGCAGTATTGCTAAACCTGTTTCTGACAAAGGAAGCTCAGGACAGTGTTATATATAAGTAGACCTGGGTGATGCTCCCCTTTCTACAATGTAAAGGCCTTACAAATTATTGTTAGATTGATGTAATTCACCTAAAAATTTTAGCTGCATCTACAAGCAGAGAGCTACCTAGCGATCAAAACTGTTCACTCGCTGAAGAGCCAGCATTTGTGCATGAGAGGGACGTAACTATAGATGCTTAGACATCCTTTGACTTACAGCAAATCTATTTCCTTACTCGGTAAACAAATAGAATAAGTTGTGTTAAGTAAAGAGAAGAGTTACATGAGTAAAACTAGCAAATGCCAAAACACAGTCGCATTTTACTTAATGTAACGTCAAGTTCTCAAAAGACTTTAAAGTATAGGCGCCCCCTTATAACCCTTTTAACCCGTTAAAAGGTGCAGACATTCTTCAGGTACTGTCGAATTGTTCTGACATGCTCTAGTTCCCATGACAATGACTTGTCACAGGAAGTGCTAACTCGTGATGTCACGTTGTAAATAAACCAGCCTAGGTGGCTAAGCTAACCTAGCGTCCATCCAGTTTACGCTAAGCTAACCTAACCTAGCATCCATCCATCCAGCTTAGGCTAAGCTAACCTAACCTAGCATCCATCGAGCTTAGGCTAGGCTAACCTAACCTAACATCCATCCCGCTTAGGCTAAGCTAAATAATAACTTCTACAGTTAGCATCATTTACTTTAAGCCTTAATTACAGCTGCTGTTTATACAGCCCAAAGTATTCTAGAATACTTTCTTTAACCCCAGTTAGGGTTTGTAATTCTTCACTTTCCGTACTTTCAATTCTGCTCAGCTAAAGTTCACCTTCACTAGTTTAGGCATAGGCCTTGCTGAGCACTGTAGGCTAAATCGCCAATTAAACTTAAGCTTAAGTACATGTAAAATGTGTAGCTAGAGAAGAATCTGTATAGTAATGAGAATTTTCATCAGCATGTTGACTAAACATTTGAAGGGACACACAAAGTGGTCTTGAACACGCAACCGCTGTAACCCACCATCGAGTGTTGGTCCAAGCGAATTCAAAGTTTAGTCACTAGTGCTACTGACTATTCTCACATTCAGATCATTCCCGCTGTTGTGACCACTCACCCACGTTTTATTTTTATTTTTACTTTAATAATAATGGCATTCAGCTATTACCTTGTCTTTTCGGTCATCTATATGATTCAATTCCATTTCCTCTCTTGTTGGAATGTGGTTCCATTTCCCATAGGGCCCAGAAAGGAAACAGAGACACCTTTATTTGTGATTTTGTTTATTTTCAACAAGTGCACTAATTTTTATGACCCTGCAACACAAGTAATTTCAACGATTACTGGGCATAACTATAGTCGTGAGGATTGATAATAAGCCTAATTTGAATAGGAAAGCTGTCCTTTTTCCCCCTATCATTCACTTCGTCAAGCCGTAGTGAACCACTAGTTAAGTCCTGAGAAATAATTTAGTCATAAGAACCATCTTAAGTCAGTTATTTCATCTCGGCTATGCCCTTTCCGGGAAATACTCTCGGAACCACATAAGTCTTAGCCTCCTAACATCCACAGCTAAGATGATAAGGATACAAGACACACTTCACTAGCTAGATACACGTGAAACGCATAGCTTTATGCTACATTCCTAGCGAACCCATTAAACCTTGGTTCTGAACTTTTAGGGTCATGCATTAGTCTCACCCCAAGTGCGACAAAATGTCACAGAGCCTCTGCTTAACCTGACCTTAACGTTCCAGCTTACCAAAGACTATGAAAAACAATGGACACTATGAGAAACCACCTCTCATACCCCTCCAACCACCCACGAACGCCGTCTGCACCCACCGACAACCAATGCCCCAGACAACCGACGTCTACCGGCACATGCTGCGTGCACAAGACAACATTCAGCGTTCTGCACCTGATGCCATCACTGCGCCACAGCTTGTGGTGCCACAGTGCAAAAGGGGGGTCATGCCAATGTATGCCCATGACGCACCATGTGCTGCACACCGCAGCACCAGAGACACTTGCAAGACACCGAACCAAGTGGCATACCGGCGTCCTCAAAAGCGGAAAGACTGTCCTAGCCAACCAAGGACAACACTCGCTGAAATTTTTCCTCCCTTTCTCTTTCTCTCTCCCTTTCACTTTTACCAGGATGCTGCTGTGCCTCCAGCCAACCAGAGAGCAGCCGCAATCGGACATCTCACCAGGTCCGGCATCAGGCATCGTCCTGAGGGAACAACCGGGACTCCTGATCACCAACTGCCGGACCCACACCCAGAAAGTATATGTTCGACTAGACCCGCGTAATGTTTACAGAGCACATTACCCCAGCGCAGTGGCCCAATACAGTTGGGCCGGTGCCCGATGGACAGAGGACTCCCTCACTCACGCTGAGGCCGATGTCAGGCACATGCTCAACCAACTTGAGAAAATGACTGTCACACAAGCGGAGCTAAGTGGACACAACCGCCGCTCCAAACGGTTCCTTGGAGCTTTGCTCGGAGCCGCCGCTGCCGTCGGAACTCTGTTTAACATCGGTATGTCTAGTGTCAACTCAGTGAACTTAGCCACCGTGAGACGGCACGTGGCCGAAATCCGGACTGAAATCCCACAGATAAAAGAGCAACTCAACACACAAAGTGCCTCCCTTCAGACCATCGGCAAGACTTTGAGGGGAACTGTGGTGGTTCTCAACACTCACAGCGTCCTGCTGAACCAGACCGTGAACTCTATGAAACAGCTGTTTACGGTTTTCCAGAATGACTTTGCTCAAACTCAGCTGGTCACAGCCCTGATGGCAGACATGCTGCGGGAGGTGAGCTCTTCCATTGACAGCCTAGCCATGGGAAGGATTCCACCGTACCTGATACCCTTAAGCCTTGTCCAAACGGTGCTGGCTTCCGCCGTCACCACGCCAACTGACCCTCTACAAATACACCTCACCTGTTGTCCAAGCCTGGACCGCAGCCGACACCGCGCTGTGTATCTCTATGGTAGTCAGCCACATCCTGTCACTAGGCCTGGCCTTCATCCTGTATAGGAGGCTCAACGAGATGCGAACATCGACAGCCAAGCTCACGAAAGCCGTGTCTGGAGGTTTCCGACGGAACCCCCGGAAAGAGGGGATCACACCAGACACCGCTTTGAATCTCATCGAGCTGAGCCCTCAGCCTCAATAACCACCTGCTACAAAACCCTCATGATTCACCTGCCATCCGCCATTGTGATGATTGTC
Source organism: Siphateles boraxobius (assembly GCF_051911475.1). Classification (NCBI taxonomy): domain Eukaryota; kingdom Metazoa; phylum Chordata; class Actinopteri; order Cypriniformes; family Leuciscidae; genus Siphateles; species Siphateles boraxobius. The sequence continues at coordinate 40,243,963 of NW_027509208.1, read as the reverse complement.
GTCCGATGATGTCTCCACAGAGACGTCATCCGACGAAAAGGGGGAATGTAGGGTATGAGCGCAGAATCATGGAGTCAGCATTCCTTAACACAATAAACACACGTTAACAGGGGTTTCTAAAGCCCCAACCTATGACTCTTCCAATTCTAAATCTTCCGTTAGCGCCAGCCAGTCTGGAGGGTAGATTAGTTTGTGACACCTTTACAGCGTAATGAGTCCCCACAGAGATCCTCGCGCGATCCTGATTTGTTCGCGAGCCAACATCCAAGAAGACCGTTATCTCCAAACCCCCCCCCAGCGAGGAAGGAATGCCAGATGCGCAAATGGACAACACACACTCACACACACACACACACACACACATATATGCATCTATAACATTAAAACCCAGAAATGAGTGATTATGAAATGTAAACATGATGTATTCCTGTACGTTTGAAGTTTATACTGTATCCTGTCTATCTAGGACTGTTAGTTATGTAGTTGAACCTTGCGGACTTCTATAAAGGTCTAAGAGTTTATATATATCCTTGTATGCGTAACAAACACGGAGTGATTGGTATTAAACGAAATCGCTCAACTTGCTCGAGCCAAATATATGTAAGAAGTTAATGAAAATTATAGTTTACTATGTTTTCCATCTTTGGAGTGAAAAGAGACCAAAACTAACATCACTGGTGTTCTTAGATAACGGCGTTTACGACCCAAAGGAATGTTCACAGAACTGCCACCCTCTCTGAATTCTAACCAAGGAGGAGAAATGAATCCTGTATTCATATATATACAGTATATGCTATTATATATCCACTTGAGAATTGTATGAACAATGTATCTAAGTTCCCTATTTCATGAGTTGCCTTTTTGTGGTTTGGTCTATGTTTCTCGACAACTCTAATGCGATAATGTTTAAACTTGGCCAACTAATGTTTAACCAAATCCATTTGTGGCAAGTTTGGTCTTGATAAACTCCAATCTTCATTCCCCATTTGTTAATTGACATTACATTTTGCTAAACTTGTGACACATTAGTATTATAAGAATTGTGAAGATTCTGCTCTTAAACACCCTAATTTCGTCGGTTTCAAATGTCTCTCTCTTAGACAACGAGCAATAAAAACCAAAGTCCCGCCTGTGAAATTCCAACCCTCTAATTGGCCAAGTCAACAGGAAGAGGCCCGGATTTCTCCAAGGTGATAAATGACGCTTCCCCCCTCCGCTCGTCCCTCTGTTACTTTTGGACTGTCAAAATGTAGGATCTCGCCTCCGGGCGAGCTCTTCGCCTTTCTTTTATTTGTTTCTAGTTTAGTTTGTGTTTTTCAGTCTTAGATAAGTCTCCGTGTTTAATTCCAATCGACGAGTGAAAAGAACACCGCGTGACATATCTCTTCAGCAAAAATCCATCTACAAGGGACCTTTAAACGAGCGCGCGCTCGTTTTGAAGGAGAAACACGCGCACGTGACCACGTGGCGAGAGACGCACACACGCTTCTTCACCAGCCATGCGAAGATGTGACGTTAACTCCGCGTGATTTCCCCGTAGAGATCTTTATTTCTTTTCTTTGTTAGTCAAAGTTTTGTTTTCCGTAGTCGACTCTGTTCACTTCCACAAAGTGAAACAAACTTAGCCGAACTATTTTCCTTTGGTAATGTTACCCCAAAGACTTGGAAACTCCGTTCAACGCGCGCCAAGCAGCACCCAGTGACGCTTCCTAAAGGACTCCGCTCACGCACGCGCAGGAATGCCGCGACACAGAGAGACCCAGAAACTTAAGTATATCTCTTTATAGAGCTTCTAAGAAGCATTAAGATGATGTTTTTGTGTTGTCACAGGCAGGGGACTGTCAGGGGAATGTTGCCAATGCTCTCTCTCTCTCTCTCTCTCTCTCTCTCTCTCCCTTCCCCTCTCACACGTGTTTCCATTGTCCACACTCTATGCATTTCTCATTCATCGATGCCTTATCGTGTATTGTTGTTTATTATGTTTGTAAATACATATATCCCATGTAACCGTAGTAAATACATAAGTAGTTCTGCCTTATTAAATTCATTATATTCATCTGATTGATGTACTGCCTTTTTGCTCATTTAAGTCCCTTAAGTGCCAAAAGATCTTATAGCAACAAGCTTACAAATTAAAGATACTTTAAAGAGTATGTGTTTATAGGGCAGGAAACCCAATTCTTGTGGCCACAGAATTGCTTTTCCTGAAATCCTATAAAGTAAGATGATATTGTGGATTCCCACAGATATTAGTCTGACAATTGAGCTAATTAATTTTGCCTGGTTTGTAAAACGTGGTCCGTGCAGGTAATTGCAATCAACTTGTGGTTAAGTGCAAGGATACACAAGCATGCATGCAGGTAAAATTACATATCATCCCTTATCGGGAGTTTTATTAACATGTAAGACTGATCTAATCCAAACATGTATGAATAATTATTAATTACCAATTATTAATTATGATATGCAAATTCCCCACGGATTAGATCCGCCCCAGAGTCTTTACACAGCATCAGCACCTGAACCGCTGATACAAGACCGGATCATCCATGCTTTCATGTTGTTTTCACCAAATTGAGCGTTCAGAGAAGCTCTTCTGCAGACTTCGCTTGAGACGAGTGTTTATTTGAGTTACTGTTGTCTTTCTATCAGCTGAATCAGTCTGGTCATTCTCCTCTGACCTCTGGCATCAACAAGGCATTTTCACAGAACTGACGCTGACTGGATATTTTCTCTCTTTCGCACCATTCTCTGTAAACCCTAGAGATGGTTGTGTGTGATAATCCAAGTAGATCAGCAGTTTCTGAAACACTCAGATCAGCAACAAACGTGCCGTTCAACTTCTCTTAAATCACTTTTCTTCCTCATTCTGATGCTCAGTTTGAACTTCAGCAGAACGTCTTGATCATGTCTACATGCCTAAATGCTTTGAGTTGCTGTGATTGGCTGATGAGATATTTGCATTAACAAGCAGTTAAACAGGTGTAATAAAGTGGCCGGTGAGTGTAGACCTACATATGTCCTAATAATCACACAATCTGAGGAGTTCCACTAACTCTAACATCGACTAACCCATCAGTGTATCAGTTAACCCATCAGTGTATCAGTTAACCCATCAGTGTATCAATGAACCCATCAGTGTATCAGTTAACCCATCAGTGTATCAATTAACCCATCAGTGTATCAGTTAACCCATGAGTGTATCAGTTAACCCATCCATGTATCAGTTAACCCATTAGTGTAACAGTTAACCCATCAGTGTATCAGTTAACCCATCAGTGTATCAATGAACCCATCAGTGTATCAGTTAACCCATCAGTGTATCAGTTAACCCATCAGTGTATCAATTAACCCATCAGTGTATCAGTTAAACCATCAGTGTATCAATTAACCCATCAGTGTATCAGTTAACCCATGAGTGTATCAGTTAACCCATCCATGTATCAGTTAACCCATTAGTGTAACAGTTAACCCATCAGTGTATCAGTTAACCCATCAGTGTATCAATGAACCCATCAGTGTATCAGTTAACCCATCAGTGTATCAATTAACCCATCAGTGTATCAGTTAACCCATCAGTGTATCAGTTAACCCATCAGTGTATCAATTAACCCAACCGTGTATCAGTTAAACCATCAGTGTATCAGTTAACCCATCAGTGTATTAGTTAACCCATCAGTGTATCAGTTAACCCATCAGTGTATCAGTTAACCCATCAATATATCAATTAACCCATCAGTGTATCAGTTAACCCATCAGTGTATCAGTTAACCCATCAGTGTATCAATTAACCCATCAGTGTATCAATGAACCCATCAGTGTATCAGTTAACCCATCAGTGTATCAGTTAACCCATCAGTGTATCAATTAACCCATCAGTGTTTCCATCGGTGTATCAATTAACCCATCAGTGTATCAATTAACCCAATCAGTGTATCAGTTAACCCATCAGTGTATCAATTAACCCATCAGTGTATCAGTTACCCCATCAGTGTATCAATTAACCCATCAGTGTTTCCATCAGTGTATCAATTAACCCATCAGTGTATTAATTAACCCATCAGTGTAACAATTAACCCATCAGTGTATCAGTTAACCCATCAGTGTATCAATTAACCCATCAGTGTTTCAGTTAACCCATCAGTGTATCAATTAACCCATCAGTGTAACAATTAACCCATCAGTGTATCAGTTAACCCATCAGTGTATCAATTAACCCATCAGTGTATCAGTTAACCCATCAGTGTATCAGTTAACCCATCAGTGTATCAGTTAACCCATCAGTGTATCAATTAACTCATCAGTGTATCAGTAAACCCATCAGTGTATCAGTTAACCCATCAGTGTATCAGTTAACCCATCAGTGTATCAGTTAACCCATCAGTGTTTCCATCAGTGTATCAATTAACCCATCAGTGTATCAATTAACCCATCAGTGTATCAATTAACCCATCAGTGTATCAATTACCCCATCAGTGTATCAGTTAACCCATCAGTGTATCAATTACCCCATCAGTGTATGGTGCATCTCAAACAGCATACAATGAATATATATAATTTTATTTGATCAGAAATACAGTAAAAACTAACTTTTTAATGGTAGTGTATGATGGTTTCCACTAAAATTCTAAGCAGCTTTCAAAATGGATAATAATAAGAAAAAATATTGAGCTGCAAATCAGCTTATTAAAATTATTTTTGCCATTACAGGAATAAACTAAATGAAAAAAAAACATAAAATATAAAACAGTTATTTTAAATTGTTATAATATTCAATATTATTGCTGTTTTTATTGTATTTCGGATTAAATAAATGCAGCCTTGGTAAGCAGAAGATACATTATTCAAAAACCTTAAATTATTTGAATATATGAAAATATATATATATATATATATATATATATATATATATATATATATACATACATATAAATAATTCTACATAATATATTCACATAATATTTAAAAATATAGCATGGCAAGGCTAACATATTATATATCATATTATAAGACATTTAAAAATGTATTTCATATAGATATATGGTTTTACTTGGCTTTTCAAACGTTAATAATAAATGTTTAATTACAAGTTCGAACATCTATTTTCAACTATGGCAACCATACGCTGCTCACACACTTTCCACTGCGATAAAGTTTGGGCTATACATCAATCAAATACGGCACTATCATTTGAATATAAGATTAACATATTAAAAATTTAAAAACAAAAACATTGTAGATAAATTAATGTTTAACTAACCACACAACAAATTACAGTTTGTAATGTAAGAGAAAAACGTTGCCAGATTGCACCACGAAAATGAACATTACATTTACACTATTTTACAACTCCTGAAAATACTCTTAAAAAATCCTAGCAAGATGATACAAAGCCTAGCAACAACACACGCACGGGCAAAAAACAAACTTGGTATTAAAGCTGCATTGTCATAGAGGACGTAAAACAAGAAAATGAGGCCATGAAGAAGGTGAAGAAGAGAGAAACAGGATGTCATCGCCATTTGCACTACATGCTGAAGAAGAGAAGGAAAGAGTAAACTGTAATCTTCAGAGATTACAAGATTTCCAGTTTGTAATCTTGTCAACTGGCACACTGCAACTCAGATTGAAAACTTAGTGGCAAAAGTACGAGGTGAGAAAGACAAACGGAGAGCTGCAGATTCAGAGGTGTGCCGTCACTAGAGTTTCACAGATGAGTGTTTTTTTTCCAGAAATACTTTGACTGAAAGGAAAATCCTGAGTTACTTGAAGCCAGCTTCTCCTGTTCTCTTTGCTGGATGATTGAACAGTCAAAAAAATAATTAAAATGCAAAAGTTTAAATGTTAAAAATTGCTGAGCTGGCGCTCACGTACAGACAAAGATGAACCGCAAGTCATGAACAAAACGTGACTCTTGCTCTAACCTCAAAACCTTCTTTATTAGCATTAAAGGCTGAAGAGGCTTTTTTTTCATTGCACAAAACTTGCTTTGTAATGGAAAAAATTTCTTTATTTTATTAAAATGTTCTTCACATTAAGAAAAATATTGTTCTTTTAGGCAATTTTTTTCATGAACACTTTTTGTTAATCTGGTTGAGACTCTCTTCACATCCTGATAGCAATCAATAATAAAAGTCTAAATATTAAAGTCCCCTTGTAGTCAATAATTTTATCATTTAAAACTCATCTTTGATCACCAAAATGACATATTTAAAAGTGTTTCCCTTCATGCCTTAAAATATCTTGAATGTAACTGGACACCCTTGCCTCATTTAGTATACGCGGTTCTATGAATATGCAAATGAGCCCCGCCTCCACTCACTCACTCACACACACAGCTCAGAGATCCACTCGTTAACGATCACATGTTGATCTGGGCCCGTATCCCTAAAGATTCTGAGAATCCTCTCAGAGAGCTCCTAACTTAACCTAAAAATTCCTTGCCAGGAGTTTTAGCTTAGAAGTGATTCCAGAACATTTTCAGTGAACTCTGAGCAAGGAATGGATGGAAAATCCTATCTTAGTGAGGAGGTGTGGTTGACCACACCTGTGGTTACAAGTTTGATGAAAATGAACTTTTGTTGATAATGAGCAAAGGATGTACCCTCAAATCAATAAACATAATTATACACTCTAATCTTATGCAGACTGTAATTGTAAATAATATTTCACATTCTAGAAAATATCTGGAAAATGAATAGTAAGCTGTAGGGGTTATAGCCTAACATTAGAATCTAAAATATGTGAAAACTTAAGCTCATTACACCCTGTTCAAATAATGAGTCGTGTCTTATTTGCTCATATTAATATCCTAGCTGGCATATTTTGTACTTTCACTCCCATATGGACCCCATTGGAAACAAGATGGCCTATCTCAACGGGCTGTCCTTAATGAAGTAGAAATTGCAACGTTACAACTCAGTGTGGTCTTAACGAGGGTAACACGGCTCAGCTTTTATCAATGTCTGTAGCATCTCAATAATTCCCTGTCATCCAGTGTTTGCAGGACATCTTTCCTGCCTCCTCTGTTGGCCATTTTGTGCAGCTGCTTAGGGCAACTCCTAAGCCACTAAAAGTCCCACTAAAAGGCTCTTTACAGATCACGCCTTAGAAGCCCTATTAAGCGCTAGGAATCTTGAGAAATAGCCTTTATATTAACTGGGATTGTCGTGTCACTTTTAGGGGAAATTCTAAGAAAACGTCATGACTCTGAGAATTTTCTTAGAATTTAGCCGCTAGGAGCCACTTTTTGCACAAAAATTCTTTAGGGATACAGGCCCTGATTGGTTACAAGGTAGTTTGTGACGTCAGAAACACCAGCGATTTTTTGTTGTTGTCTTTGATTCTCTGCAGTTTTAAGTAGAAAATACTCATCAATGGTGTTGACATGAATTTGCACATGGTTTGTCTTAAAGCATATTAAAAACACCAGGGCCCGTATTCATAAAGAATCTTAATCCAAAGAGTAGCTCCTAGTGACAAAATTCTAAGAGAATTCTTAGAAATGTGGGCGTTTACTCTTAAAATGAAAGAAAAAATCCTAGTAAAGAAAAAAGTAATTCAGAAAGCATCTTAACCCTTAAAAGAGGTCTTAAGGTCAAAATTGTTAGGAGTACGGACAAGGACTTTTAAGAGGCTTAAGAGTTTCTTTAGCAGAGGAGAAAATGGCAGAAAGACGAGGAGAGAGGTGAAATGTGTTGCAGACAATAGATGACAGTGAGTTAATAAGACGCTATAGATTAAATTGTGTAGGGATCATGTTTGTGACTGATCTTATTATCTCGTGATCATTCTAAGCCAATCAAATACCTTATAAGAAATCAACAGCATGGTAAATAAAAAAAAGGATTTATATACACGTGTGTGTGTGTGTGTGAGTGTGTGTGTGTGTGTGTGTGTGTGTGTGTGTGTGTGTGTGTGTGTGTGTGTGTGTGTGTGTGTGTGTGTGTGTGTGTGTGTGTGTGTGTGTGTGTGTGTGTGTGTGTGTGTGTGTGTGTGTGTGTGTGTGTGTGTGTGTGTGTGTGTGTGTGTGTGAGAACGGTCAAATAGAAAAAAATATGCATGTAATTTCAAAGTGAAGGCTTAGAATAGACCCTATACTTAAAATCACTCTTTTTTTCCTTCTTGGACAACCAACCAATCACAGTCTTCAAAAGATTGTGTCATACATAGCAACGGGGTCAACCCCGCCTCCTCACTAAGATAAAAGTTTTTGTCTTTTCTTTACTCAGAGTTGCTCTCAGATCGGTCCCGAATCGCTCTTAACTAAGACTCCTACGTAAAAGATTTAAAGCTAAATTAAGAGTTTTCTGAGAGGATTCTTAGAATCTTTATGAATACGGGCCCAGACATATAAACAACATTAAAAGCTGGATTTTCTCCACAGGGGGACGTGTAGTACATATATCTCAGATTCGGATTTACGCATTTCTATGTAAACACTCTCAATGCCGAATTGAATTTGAAGAGCTAGATCACTCCTCCATAGGCTTCTGAAGGTTATTAAAAGTTATTAAAGACATCGTTAAAAAAGTGACTACAGTGGCTCAATCTTAAGTTTATCAAGCGACGAGAATACTTTTTGTGCGCAAAAAAAACAAAAATAACAACTTTATTTCAACTATTCATTTCCTTTTCTGTGGGCCTCGAGTGAGTTCACTAGTATAACAGCGTAAGCTTCTGTGTTGTACGTCACAAGTAGGCTCACTATTGGCCGACGCTGGTCATGTGTGTGATGCGTGTGACGTATAACAACAGAAACACTACGCTGTTACACTAGTGAACTCACTCGAGGAAAAAGTATTCTCGTCGCTTAATAAACTTAAGATTGAGCCACTGTAGTCACTTGGACTATTTTAACGATATCTTTAATAACTTTTTGGTGCCGGCAAGTTTCAATCCCTTAAAAGCCTACGGAGGAGTGATCCAGCTTTCAGATTTAATCAAAAATATCTTAATTCGTGTTCCGAAGATGAACGAAGGTCTTACGGGGTTGGAACAACATGTTTCATTTTGGGGTGAACTATCCCTTTAAGGATCATGTTGTTATCTTAGCAACATACTAATGCCAAACTCAGTTGTTAGAATCAGTTGTGAGGAGCAAAACATTGATGTCTCACATGCAACAGTCACTTTCTGATACGGTTTTATGTGTGCCAAATTGAATGTTTGAATCTGAAAGAATATGTCACATTTAAAGTACTACTACTTTACACCTGTTGCTAAGATGCGTTTTGGTTGATCGGATCAAAAGTGGACGACGCTAAATAAAGGTGTGTAAAACATTTTGAGCCCGTCCACTTTCGACCACTTCCAGAGGTAGATGAAAACACATTCAACCGGATTGCTTTCGAAGTGTAAACACTCATGAGGACGAATGTGTTCAAACAGGCACAAAAGACTGTATACTCTCCGTCTTCTGATCTAATGCGTGAACATTATGGGAAGAGCGCTAGACAGACGGGATTTAAACTCTGTCGACTGAAGACCCAAGTTTGGTTTGAAGATGAAAAACAAACACAATGTTCTCTCACCATTCCTGATGTCTAACACACACTCACAGCGTTCGGCTGCTCTTGCGGCTGTCAGAGAAACTAAAGCTGATGCTCTCTGTGTGTTTTTCCGTCGTCTCAGGTCGTGTTCATGTAAATTGCATGAGCAGATTTTGTCCATTAATTCAAAAGATCTGAAAAAGTCCATTCATTTATAGACCCTCCCCTCGAAGAAATCAGGACAGAAGTGGATGAAAGTGGACAAAAGAGACGGATTAAAAAACTTGGTGTAAACAGGAATGTGTCTCCCTCATCTGTGATCTGATCGACCAAAACGCATCTTAATACCAGGTGTAAACAGGGCCTAACACAGATAAAATGACTTCAAATATCCTTGAATATGCTTGAGAAATGAAGTTCCACAGTCATAAAGACGAGCGACATCAAACACCACAGTGCAGATTCTCTTGTAAATTATGCCTGACTTAAAATTTATAAAGCTGAACAAACAGAACATCCACAGCTAAAATTAGATATTTAATTTGGGTTTCGAAAGAATTTAATGAGAACAACCACAGTCGGAATAACAGCCGTAAGTCCGGGAAAGAGTGCACTCCGCAGAAAACGAGAGTCAGCTAAACGCAGGCCTTTCTCTCCGGACCAAAGCTGATTAAAACTTCCACAAGTGAACAGCAAAGTCACATTAAACCTTAAATCTCACTGGAGTTACAAAAACAGCCTGACATGGAGTTAAAATCTCGTCAAAGCTCTTAGTGCACACTTTAACGCACTTCTGTGAAGTTTTCCATCTGCTGATTAACCAAAAACAGAAGATAATTCCTGGTGGGTCATTAGTGGCGTTTCAAAGAACCTAAATACAGTCCTAAAAGCTCAGTCCAACAGCTTTTGGCACATCAGTACAATGATCTACACACTTATGATCCTTACAAAAAGGGACAAATGTGGAACTGAACAAACTGAAAACACTGAGGTGGTTGTGAAATGACAGACATTGTTGAAAACGCATTGTGAACGAATCACTGAATCATTTTGAAGCGACAATCATAATTGTCGACATAAAAATGTATCATGCATTAGTGTTCAACCACTTTTTCAGTTAAGTTGGTTCCAGAAGTATTTTAAAATAGCATTATAAGTCATGAACCAAACCAACCAGCTACAAGGTGAATCACAACGCTACAAACGTTGATTTGATTCAACAACAAAAAAATACACGACTGTGAGCTTTAATGAGGAAAAGAGCTACAAACCCATGAAGCATTGAAAATTACATAATTGAATTAAAAGCGATGGAGAAATATAAAACGATAAATTTAAAGATGTACATTATTTTAAGTAAATACATCATTTGCATTGCTTTAAGTGATTGAACATATACTTTCGGCTCGATTTGCTCTCTGTAACTCTCCAATTGCTGTAGTTTTCTGATAAGAATTATGGGTAATGTAGTCATGAATCATGAATTCCACTGCTAAACCGGAAACCTGACTGTTGCACTCTATTGTCCTGAAGTATTTTATATCAGCAAACCTTCAGATCATTTGTTTGTTGAGGATGTTTTTGCAAGAGATGTAAAGAATGCGATCTGTTCTCCGAATGCATTTGTTCAGAGACAGGCAGCTCTGATGATGTCACCTCACCTGGCTCTGTGCAGTTTTTCTCCTCCGTCACATTATCAGGTGTCGATGACATCAGCCGTCGCCCCCAGTGGTCATGTGATTCCATATGAGACTCCTCCACAATCATGCCATGACCTAGAAAAGCAAAACATCGGTCAAATCACTACACAACGTAGAAAGAAAGATATATGGGTTTGGAACAATGATGGGCAGGTTTTCATTTTTGGGTGAACTATCCCTTTAAATAGCACACTCTCAAAAATAAGTAGTTACTTTAATCATATGTTTGATTATGATATGAAAAATTAGTCTAGGAACTAAACATAATGACTTGTTTAAATCTTGTTTGATGTTTGTTTGCAATTAAACTATTGTAATTTGATGTGTCAATTTTTATTTTTATAAATATATTATTCATATTAATTTAAATATGAACCATAAATAAATATAAAAATTAAAATATTAGATTAAACTAGTACATAGCACTTTATACAGCAGTTTAGCATTAATAAACAGGAAAATAATGTTGTAAAATTCATAAATTATTAAACAAATTAAATTGTAGCTGTAAAGCTGCTCTTCGGAAAACAATTTAGTTTAATGTTGATTCAATGTTGCAAAGTTCATCAATTATGAAACGAGTTCAATTCAGTATAAAAAGCTCTACAGAAGACAATAGTGTCATTAAGTGAATGTTAATTCAATCTGGTTATTCAATAATAGTATTGATGTTGCAAAGTAAGCATCATTATTCTGCTCACTTCAGTTCATATTTTATTCTCATCTGTTAGTGTCAGTGCAGTTGAATCAATAATATTACTGAATACACAAAAAATTGCCAGTAGCACAGAAATGTATTGTCAACACTTCTGTGATTTATTAAGAAAATATCTTAGAAACTGAAAAGTTCTAGCATATATTTATTAGTAACTAAATCCCACAGCTTCAATATCATTAGAGAGACGCTGCCAGGAAGAATTAATTCACACGCAATCGCTTTCTCCCTGATGCTACTTCTTTACTGTGCTACTTTATCTCTATCTGATTTAGAATGAGCAGAAAACTGTGAGAAATATAATGACCAAAAGACAAAAGAACTGATCAAAAAGATGAAAAAAGCAGTTATGTCAAATGACATAACATTATTATTAATATTAAAACTGTGAACAAAAAAACCCGCGTTTGAGACTCGGCTCGAGGATCAGGCTTATTTCTTCATTAATGACGTCATCAGCGACTAGTCGACTCAGCTTTATTAGCATAAACGTAGACTTAAAAAAATCGTTCAACCCCTAGTATTAACCTTAAATATTATTTATACTATTTTTAAATACTAACCATAAATATTAAATATTGTTTCTACCACCATCAGAATAGAATTATGCACTGCTTAATTCAACACAGGCCTAGAAAGCAGCTGAACCTCATTGGCATCACAGTATTTGAGTGACAGCACAGAATCCTGCATGATCCCGCCCACTCAAGCTTCATTTTTCAGGCATAAAGCAATAACGTGGAAAATATTTTTCTTTAATGTGCTCTGCTGTAATGTAAACGAATCATTTTCTTTTCTGAATGAGTGAGTGGCGCTGGCAGCGTTTGCTCTAAGTATTTGGTTCAATCACAGGGTGTCAATTAAACTAAACCGGCCTAAATTCAGCCCAAAACGACTGTCCTGAAGTGCTGATAAGACACTCATGGACTACCTGACTCGCTCCAGGACAAAGCCATTTCACCAAAGAACTCAATTTCAGAGCTTTGGAACAGTTCAGAACAAGCATGCAAATAAAAGAAAGCGATTTTCACTTTCGCACCTTGTTTTGATAGGGAAAAAATAAATAAAATAAAAAATAAGGACAATTAAGAGTGACAGTATTGCTTTTCTTTTCTCCCCAAGCTACAAGAGGAAAACAGGATTTGCCTGATTCAAAAGGGAGGGTTGCATATATTCCCTCTGTCTTTGATCTTTCGTTCCTGAACCATTTTAAAGGCACTGAGTCTGACGTTCACAAACACATGCTTTCAAGATATTGTCATGAACAGACATTCATGTTTCTGACGGTAAACGTTGTGCGTCGAAACAGATTTACTATTGTCTGTACGGTATCAGTGCAGAATAATCTTTTAAGCTTCTTGTTTTTAATGTAATTAACGTCTTTGTGTTTGATGCAGAAGGCTTACATTTAATTTGAGCATTACTTTTCAGTTTGAGCCACAGGCATGAATGATACCTCAGATCGAGCGGGTTGTTTGTGCTTGTCTAGATCAGGCTTTTCACTTGGTAGATGATAGACATGCCTGCTCGGGATCCGAGTCACATCTAGAGATGTGAGGGGTTTGACTTGGATCAGTAAGTAGAAACCACCCAGAAACACCCCAGAACATCTGCATAACAACAAACACCACATTATGGCGGTGAATTATGCATGCACATTTGGACAATTGTAATGATTTTTTAACCAGATTTGGAAGGCTGCTATAAAAGACTCAGATGAATAAATCTTTCATGAGATCTGAACACAGCCCAGGACACACTGTGTGACGCCATCCCCCATGCAACACTACACTTTACAGAGGCAAACGAGTGAGCAAGAACTCGAATTATTTAGAATTTACAGTATAAACAGGAACTGATTGTTTTCTTGATTCAAATTAAATTAATGAAACATTCTCAAACTGCTGTCCTAACAGTGATGTGCTCACATGTCACTTCTCAATGAACAAATGTTAACTTTTTTGAGAAAAGGAAAATTCAATTGTTCTGTAAAATACTTGCTGTAACAGCAAAATTATTTGTTATAAAAAATACAAACTGGAAAACAGGGTTAAACGGGATCTATTATGTTCTTTTACAAAGTCTTGATTTTGTTTTTGGCCTCTATAGAATAGGCTTTCATGCTTGATTGTTCAAAAACACTTTTGTTTTTTTACATATTCTCCATTGTTGCGGCTCGTCTCTTCCCAAGTTCCCAGTCTGTCAGCAACGCTCTGTGCGTTTCCCACACAACACCATAACTCGTTGTTTAACTACCATAGTATGACGCAAAGTTGAAGAAATCAAGTATAGTCACTAGACTGTACTGTTGCAAATTGGTTGTTCAACCACGTTGGTTAATGCCGTCACGCAGGAGTGGAGTAATAACTACTTTTAATGAATCTGTTAGAGATTGAATTAATGCTAGATGTTTTGCTATAAATTACAGACATGACATCTGAGGACTATTTCTAGAGCACGTTCACACATGCGCACTCTTCAAAAACGACACTTTAAATCTCTTGACAAACTAAAAGACGTAAATTACACTTGTATGTATTCTAAAAAAAAGATATAGATTGTACTGAATGTCAGCTTGCTTATTTTGCTGAAGATAATGATTTATTGAGTCCACATGTCATGCAAACTAGAAACTCTGCTTCTAACCACAGGTCGACGCTGTCGTTCCAAACACACAGTTTGTGATGCTGTTTGTGAATGTTTGTTGGAACTGCGGTTTTGGGAAACACCGACTCGTTGAACTGCTGATAACAACAGAACCTGCGATCATAGCTGGCTAACGAAGCTTTCGGGAAACACACTCCTGTTTAGTTCCTGTCTCTATGAAGCTCCTCCTTCTGAAAAGCACACTGTGCTCTGATTGGTCAGCTGGATCAGTGTGTTGTGATTGGTCAAGCGCTTCGAGTGTGTTTGGGAAATGTCCCGCTTTTACCATAACCGCAAGTTTCAACACACTACTAACTAACTCAACCAGGCCCCGCCCCTTTATTCTGCGTATGAATTATTTAAATGAGGAATATTGTGACGTGTTTGTTCCCGGAAGAAACTCAAGACTACAATGGAGGCGTTTCAGGAGTTCAGAAACACTGTCACTGATATAGAGAATAACTCCCGCTGGAGGGACTTTGTGCTCGAACTGCAATATTACACCCTAAAGAGAGATGAACATGGGGAAAAACATAATAGGTCCTCTTCAAGGTAATTCAAGATACACAATAAAATGTTTAAAGCTATTACAACCAAAATCATTTTAAACTTTCTTTAAATCATGCCATGGGAGATAATCTATTCTATTTCACATGTGCAAGATACATGACGGTTATATAAATAAAGCATAATTTGCTTTGATCAGTTCAGTGTGATCCACGTGCGGTTCAGTTCATATCGTGATGTTTTAGGTCATCAGAGGAATGTGACTTTCATTTGCCCCAAAACAGCAAGACTGCACCCTTGACACGCATCTCTGGGCATAAAAGACAAATCACCAGAAAAGAATAGAGCATTCAAAATCTAACCATGTGTGCATAATGGACCCAACATACCGTCTCCGCACACTGCGGCATACGAGACAGAGCAACACACACACACACATTTTAAACCTAGTTATCTGACTCGACTACCTACACATATTATGTTCATAAATGGCGTTTAGATGGGCAGCTCACTGGGTTTTTAAACACAGCCCTGGTGTGGTGACCTGATAAGAACAGCTGCATCTGCTTCAAATACATCTCAGACACACAAACATCACAGAATAATAGATACTCATTTAAAATATATTTATGCACAGACAGGATAATGCCACTAATGAATCTCATAGAACTGAGAAATATATTTGTCTCCACAATGATGCTCAATACAGCTGTCCATTTCATATTTTTCTTTATAATGTCATGCAGATTGAATTTCTAACATAATCTGGGAATAATGGATTAATAATAATAATAAATTAAAACAGAATTTCATTAATATTTAAAAGGATAGATTAAATCAAAATAAAAAACCTTGCTTTTTGTAGTTAATTCTTGGTTATTAATTGCACTACTTTATGACAGAATTCATGCTGTAAAAGATAAAAAAAAACACAATGAATAAACATCAATGTGTTTATCCACTAACACTCTTAAGATAAATATAGAATTGCATTAATAGTTCAATATAGAATGAACAATAAATAGGGAACCCAAGTGGTTCTAAATTCCATAAGCAATGTTTTGAGAAATGTTGTTTAACTGTCAATCAAAAGCTCTTCTGACACTGAACACTTCTTATATTCCCATTTATGAATCGTACTGAAGCAATATGTGCAGATTATTGACCCTCTGCAACATGTATCCCACACTACACGGGGTTTGATTGACAGGTTCCGCTCGGACTCACCTGTCCTGGTCAGGATGGTGGACATGCCCCACGCCACGAACAGAACACTGCAGACCAAACACACCTGCGCCAACAGCATCTCCCTCCTCTTGCGCACTCGGAACATCTTGGCGATGATGGATTTCTTGGAGACCGTGGTCATGGTGTGGTCCTGATGCTGCTCCTGATCCGCGCTGG
>NW_027509208.1:40142500-40225000 GCF_051911475.1 Siphateles boraxobius | reverse complement strand
TGTGTGAGATGCGGCCCGTTGAGTCTCACGTCATGATAATAAACTAGAGAGATGTTTAACAGATAAATCAGGAACATCAGCAGTTCTCCTCACTCCAACCACAGGTGGACAGAATCACTTTAAACACTGTCACCCAAAAACTGGCTCTTTTCATTTTCAACAAATCTTGATTCAGCACATTATACCCAATCATTTTCTTTTTGTGAAATGTTTAGCTTGAGCTATCATTCTTTAAAATAAATTTGATTTCTATTTTCACTCTACCATTTAAAAGTGTGGGGGTCGGTAAGATCTTTTAGTTTTTGAAAGAAGTCTCTTCTGCTCACCAAGGCTGCATTTATTTGATCAAGAATACAGTAAAAATTGTGACATTTTATTACAATTTAAAATAACTGTTTTCTTTGGGAATATATTAAAATGTAATTTATTCCTGTGATCAAAGCTGAATTTTCAGCATCATTACACCAGTCTTCAGTGTCACATAATCACATAAGGATTATCAATGTTGAAAATAGTTGTGCATGCTTCATATTTTTGTGGAAATTCTGATATACTGTATCTTTGATGAATAGAAAGTTCAAAAGAACAGCATTTATTTGAACTAAAAAGCGTTTGTAACATTACAAATGTCATAAAACAGTGAAAAATCTAATATTTTATTGCGTAACATCAAACAATAGGCTGAGTAAATCAAGTCCATATTGATTTCATGCTGATTTCATGCTCTTACTCGACGTGTACTCATGTGTGTCTCAGAGAGATCATGAGACGTCCACAGCGCTGGCACAAGACATTATTTTGCAAACCCTGTTTTTGGCACACTTCTCTGATCTGGTGCCATGAGACCGGCTTTTTGACAACTCTCATGAGAGAGCCATCGACTGCTGCATCTGTACAGTAACAGAGTTATCATCTCGGACTCAAGCTCTTCTGGATTATGAGATATAGAAAGTTACATGTCCATGACGACACCCATATAAAAACACCCAAGGATAAAGTTTGCACATGTATTTTTTATCATATTTGAAACACCAGCCACATTTGTTACAGTGTGATACAGTATAATATAATATAGAGCTCATACTCGAGGAGGGAAAAAACACCCAAGCAATTTGGTGCAGTTGTGGTTATTTATATTGTCATTTCAAACAGTAAGATGAAATTCTGATGCTTGTAATGTAAATCAATGAGATCTTTATAACAGCCTACTTGCATAAAAAGCATATAAATATCAGTTGTCACTTTATATCTACCAATAATGTCTTAGTAAAATGATATTTACACTGTAAAAAACATTTTTAAGTAAAATCAACTTGAATGTTTAAGTCATTTCAACTAAGTAAACTGACTCAAAAAAAATTGTTGAATCTTGCATAAAATTGTTTAACTTATTTTGATGAGCTAATGTAAAAAATATGTCGTCATAACTTATTGATCATATAATATTTTACAGTGTACATGCTTAGTTCATGATCAAAGCTCTGTATAGTGTTAAAACATAATGCAATGCAATACAATGATGATTGAGAGATGAATAAATAAATGTTCCTCATAAGCCTGATGATCATATTTTAAAGATTTTTCAAAAAAATCAACAAAAGATATATGGATACTCAAGTAAACTTAAGTTGCTTCATTCCAGTAAGTGTCAATTTTTGATACTCTAATATTCATATTCGTATGATTTTGAATTTGAATTTATTCGTATGATTATTTTATAAAAATCAGTAAAGATTTCATAGCAAAAAGAAGCGTGAACCACGAGCTGAAGGTGGACATTTTACAATTATAATAAAATATCTTTTACTAAATAAAAAAACTATGTCAAGTTCGTTTTATATATAATTTTCAACTTTTTATTATAAGTTATACAAGATTCAACAAATGTTTTTAAAATCAGTTTAATGTAATTTAAATTGAAATGACTTAAACATCCAAGTTGATTTTACTTTGTTTTTACAGTGTAAATATCTTGTTACTAAGACATTATTGGCAGATATAGAGCGATGAGTGATATTTATATGCTTTCTATGCAAGTAGTCTGTGCGTATCAAATATGATCCAGTGGGCGTAGGGTTACGCCTCAAATCCTCACCACATGGATGTTTTCCTTTTGTGATTCAACGGTAATACAGCATTTGTAGCTCTGGAAGTAGCTCATATTTCTCAGCTGCAAGGAGACGCCACAGGAAGTGAGTGAGTGAGCATGCTTTTCTTTTTATGTCGCAGACTTCGCAAACACACGCATCAGGGCTTCCTGTCCCACTGGTATACTCCAAATTTAATGCTTCCACAAGCTCTTGCATCACAGGCAGGAAGATCAAATATTCATCATAATCATGAGCAGTGTGGTGGGGTTTGTTTGGACGGCGCACACACACACACACACACACACACACACACACACACACACACACACACACACACACACACACACACACACACACATTCACAGAATAAACAGTGTCAGAGGAAGAGGCGGCCTGTGCCAGATTCATTACACGCTAAACATCTCTCCTCCAATGCTAATGATTACAAACCTGCAGGCCGGTAAACACTGACCTTTAGTGTGACTTCACAGTCTCATCTGCTCACCGTCACCTTCAGCTGAGGAAAATTACACTTTATGTAATGCAGAAACTCAAGAAATCTGTAGTTATGGAATATATCAAGCAGTTTAGTAGGAATTTTCTGAAGAGACATTATATATGGTGAGATTGAATTTAGTCTTTTATTGACATATAAACATTCATCAACTCACACATGAGATGTGGTGAATGGAAGCTCAAGCATGTTCGCTTGATGTTCGAGAACCAATGAGATTCATCCTCGTGTTACTCAGCACGTTTGAGCTTCTGCAAGAACCAATGAGATTCATCCTCGTGTTACTCAGCACGTTTGAGCTTCTGTAAGAACCAATGAGATTCATTCTCGTGTTACTCAGCATGTTTGAGCTTCTGTAAGAACCAATGAGATTCATCCTCGTGTTACTCAGCACGTTTAAGCTTCAGCAAGAACCAATGAGATTCATCCTCGTGTTACTCAGCACGTTTAAGCTTCAGCAAGAACCAATGAGATTCATCCTCGTGTTACTCAGCACGTTTGAGCTTCTGTAAGAACCAATGAGATTCATCCTCGTGTTACTCAGCACGTTTGAGCTTCTGTAAGAACCAATGAGGTTAATTCTCGTGTTACTCAGCATGTTTGAGCTTCAGCAAGAACTAATGAGATTCATCCTCGTGTTACTCAGCACGTTTGAGCTTCTGCAAAAACCAATGAGATTCATCCTCGTGTTACTCAGCACGTTTGAGCTTCAGCAAGAACCAATGAGATTCATCCTCGTGTTACTCCGCACGTTTAAGCTTCTGCAAAAACCAATGAGATTCATCCTTGTGTTACGCAGCACGCTTGAGCTTCTACAAGAACCAATGAGATTCATCCTCGTGTTACTCAGCACGTTTGAGCTTCTGTAAGAACCAATGAGGTTAATTCTCGTGTTACTCAGCATGTTTGAGCTTCAGCAAGAACTAATGAGATTCATCCTCGTGTTACTCAGCACGTTTAAGCTTCAGCAAGAACCAATGAGATTCATCCTCGTGTTACTCAGCACGTTTAAGCTTCAGCAAGAACCAATGAGATTCATCCTCGTGTTACTCAGCACGTTTGAGCTTCTGTAAGAACCAATGAGGTTAATTCTCGTGTTACTCAGCATGTTTGAGCTTCAGCAAGAACTAATGAGATTCATCCTCGTGTTACTCAGCACGTTTGAGCTTCTGCAAAAACCAATGAGATTCATCCTCGTGTTACTCAGCACGTTTGAGCTTCAGCAAGAACCAATGAGATTCATCCTCGTGTTACTCCGCACGTTTAAGCTTCTGCAAAAACCAATGAGATTCATCCTTGTGTTACGCAGCACGCTTGAGCTTCTACAAGAACCAATGAGATTCATCCTCGTGTTACTCAGCACGTTTGAGCTTCAGCAAGAACCAATGAGATTCATCCTCGTGTTACTCCGCACCTTTGAGCTTCTGTAAGAACCAATGAGATTCATTCTCGTGTTACTCAGCACGTTTGAGCTTCTGTAAGAACCAATGAGATTCATCCTCGTGTTACTCAGCACGTTTGAGCTTCAGCAAGAACCAATGAGATTCATCCTCGTGTTACTCAGCACGTTTGAGCTTCTACAAGAACCAATGAGATTCATCCTCATGTTACTCAGCACGTTTGAGCTTCTGTAAGAACCAATGAGATTCATCCTCGTGTTACTCAGCACGTTTGAGCTTCTGTAAGAACCAATGAGATTCATCCTCGTGTTACTCAGCACGTTTGAGCTTCTGTAAGAACCAATGAGATTCATCCTCGTGTTACTCAGCACGTTTGAGCTTCTGTAAGAACCAATGAGATTCATCCTCGTCTAACGCAGCACGCTTGAGCTTCTACAAGAACCAATGAGATTCATCCTCATGTTACTCAGCACGTTTGAGCTTCAGCAAGAACCAATGAGATTCATCCTCGTGTTACTCAGCACGTTTGAGCTTCTGTAAGAACCAATGAGATTCATCCTCGTGTTACTCAGCACGCTTGAGCTTCTACAAGAACCAATGAGATTCATCCTCATGTTACTCAGCACGTTTGAGCTTCTGTAAGAACCAATGAGATTCATCCTCGTGTTACTCAGCACGTTTGAGCTTCTGTAAGAACCAATGAGATTCATCCTCGTGTTACTCAGCACGTTTGAGCTTCTGTAAGAACCAATGAGATTCATCCTCGTGTAACGCAGCACGCTTGAGCTTCTACAAGAACCAATGAGATTCATCCTCATGTTACTCAGCACGTTTGAGCTTCAGCAAGAACCAATGAGATTCATCCTCGTGTTACTCCGCACGTTTGAGCTTCTGCAAGAACCAATGAGATTCATTCTCGTGTTACTCAGCACGTTTGAGCTTCTGCAAAAACCAATGAGATTCATCCTCGTGTTACTCAGCACGTTTGAGCTTCTGCAAGAACCAATGAGATTCATTCTCGTGTTACTCAGCATGTTTGAGCTTCTGTAAGAACCAATGAGATTAATTCTTGTGTTACTCAGCACGTTTGAGCTTCTGTAAGAACCAATGAGATTCATTCTCGTGTTACTCAGCACGTTTGAGCTTCTGCAAGAACCAATGAGGTTAACAAAAAGGACCTTATTTAAAGTGTCATCTCATCATTTAGGCTACTCACCCTCGTGCCATTTTTTAGGATTTTCTACAATTTTTTTAAAGAAGATCCTATCCTCTGCTTTCCTTAAAGGGTTAAGCTTCAAAATGACAACAAAAAAAGGAAGAAGAAAAGAAAGTTTTGATCATATTTTCATACCTATTGTGACGTATATCGAGAGAAATGGCTTCTGGGACAATAACAAATGTGGGCGGGGCTTGATTTTGTCTGTGGGGAATTGATTGGATGGTTGTGGTTTGCTATTGGTGGATCTCATGTGAGTGACAGGTTGCTTCACCCTCATCATCACAGAAGAGATGCTGGAAGAGGGAGGGGAAGTTATTCTGATTCAAGATTACAAAGGTACAATTCGAAAAGATGATGATGTGCATGGACAAAATATTAAAAATAAATACAGCAATTCCCCCAAAAAAGAGAACTGTCCATGTTGATTTTATGGTCACTTCACAGCCTCGTAAAAGTAGTCATTTTATACATATACTCATATTTGATTAAATATGAAAAGTTTTGTTTCGCTCAACATTTGTGGGTGCTATGCATTGTATACTACCAACAAACAAAAAAAGTTGCTGTTTGGATTAAAATAGGCAAATTCTGTGAGTGTGTTCAAGAGCCCTTGACTTTGACGAAAAATGTATGCACCTCTAGATGGAAATAAATGTTGTGATGCTATTTCAATCAAGAGGTTCATCAATTTTTGGTCAAGATCTTGTATTGACTCATTCAAGAGTCCAAGAGTCCTCTGAAAGTCTTTGAGATGTGCTGGAGGAGACTTTACAATGAATTTCAGCTCTGGACTCAGAGGAGCCGATTCATGTGTGAAAATGATTCTTCATTCTCTCTCACAACCATTCTTTCACAATCTGAGTCTGATGAATCTTGACATTGTCCTCCTGGAATATGATCATGATGTGTCTTTATACATGGTTGTTTAAGAAATGAAAAGCTATCCCTCAGTTAGCGTTAGAAGAACTGTTGTCAAACTGTTGCCATTTAATTAGATGTGTGTAGAATAAACGCAGGAATTGAGCAAGGTAACCTTTTCTCTCAGACAAAGACAGACTACAAAGGCTATTACTCCCTGAAAGAGTCCATTTAATCTGCAGTGACGGTGTCGTCATGATAAACACGCTAACAAATTGTTTTCTTGTGTCTCAACTGCAGTTTAGGTCAGAAGAACAATGCACAAATTGACCTTGAAAACAATTTCAGTGTTGTACCCATGGTATTCTTTAACATTACTTGGAGAACAATACAAATACCATGTTATGTGAACGCATAGCCATTTAGTACCAAGGTTATATTCAGCACTCTCTAACCATTATAATAGCAGTTGTAAATTGATATAACATCTTTAAGAAATTAAACAACAATTATGATATAATTTAAATATACATATAGTTGTAATGTAATAGAAACATATATGTATATACTTCAAAGAACATCATTATTGTGATGCATGTCCAAATATTCATGTAACTATTAATACCGTGGTATAAATCCTGATGTTATTTGAAGTATAAACATACATATATATACACACACACACACACACATATATATATGTGCTTTTTTAATTCTCTTGCCCTTTATATTATTGCTCCTCTCTTTTGTATAGGCCTATAGAAAATTATCTAATATCTACAATGCCACATCTCTCTCTCTCTCTCTTGCAGAAAAATGTCAGTGTCACCTTACCCATAATGCACTCTGCTCCCATGTTGTATAATACTTATAGAGCAAGGCATAATTCATTCTTCTTCCTGCAGAAACTGACAGCTATTTCTGTACTATCCTGCATATTGCAAACTCCATCACCTTGGGAACAAGCGTTCAGTAGATCATCTGCAACTCAAGCACATGGTGAATATTATCAGCGGTGCAGCCCATATTTAACTCACAAGTTTATCATGTTCATATTTACATGCTACTCCAATGCATGTCAAAAAACATCATGGTATTTTACAAAAATGGATAGCAAATATCATTGCTCATGGTTTTTGAATAATTTGTAGGCCACTTTAAAAAAATTAATCTGCTAAATGATTAAAGGGAAATGAGAGGGGTAAAGCGTTATCACGCATAATTCTGCTGACCGGAGTTGAAATCACAGCCAAGTTTGATAAGCGTCGTTACCAGTTCACACATCATTAGCTGTAATCTCACCGACCAACACAAACTGTCCAAATGTTAAAACTGTTGGCAAAGGCAAGCATGCACTCAGATCACCTTCGTATCTCTACAGCATACTGCATCATTTTAGTGAGGACTGTGGGTAAATCGATTGAGCTTTGAGCTGGTGCACCATTAAAAGATCCCACACGCAGTGATGTCATTCGCTGGCTCAAAACTACAGTTATGATTATCGGAGGGTGAACACAACAATCTCACCCACCTGCTATGAGATAGAAAAAAAAGAAGTTACTGAGGAAGCGCTTCGTGCATTTTGAAGAAAAAAAATGAATACTGTTATCAGTTATACTGTATCTGTTTCTCTAAAACTAAATTGTTGGTTTTAAATGGCATCAATTAAAGGTCAAGGTTGACCGAGTATACATTACAGCG
The DNA here is from genome assembly GCF_051911475.1 of Siphateles boraxobius. NCBI lineage: Eukaryota > Metazoa > Chordata > Actinopteri > Cypriniformes > Leuciscidae > Siphateles > Siphateles boraxobius. Next base: position 40,217,218 of record NW_027509208.1, on the reverse strand, counting down.
ACTGTTGTGTGTAAATAAGCTCCTCAAAAACATCTATAGTAGTAGATTATCATTCATTTTGCCAGTAAATGTGTTTGTCAATGTAAAATAGTGTAAGAATGGATGTGGCCAAAAGTGATGTCTGGTCTAGGAAAATTTACATCTTCACCCTTTATTCAAATTTTATTAAAAATGCGTTTAAGGTTTGTTGTAAGCATATTGTGACCTTTAAATTTAAGATGTGATCGTGGGACAAGAGAGCTTTATTGACAGGCCTGAGGGACTTATAGCTGAATTTAAATAAATTAGATTGGAAATATCAGATGGGGCTTGTCCATTAAGAGCTTTAAAAACAATCAGCAACATTTTAACTGGATTCTAAAAAAGACAGGAAGCAAATGAAGAGAAGCAAAAATTGGAGTGATATAATAAAATAAAAAAATTTGCACTAGTTTAGCACAGTCACAGTCTTGCTGCTGCATTCTGCAACCATCTGCATACGTGCCAATAAAGATCGGGGAAGACCAAGATACAGAGCATTACAATAGTCCAGACATGATGTGATAAATGCATGAATAACTTTTTCCAAGTCACTTCTGTTTCCTCATTGTTAAACTGGAGGAAATTATTTGCTCTCCAGCTTTTAATATCCTCAAGACAGAGGCTGCAGAGATTTTAATGGAAGGTACAGTTGAGAATCATCGGCATAGAAATTAAAAAGAAATGTAATACTTCCTAATGCCCGAGCGGAAGCATGTCCAGATTTAAGAGCAATGGCCCCAAAATAGACCCTTGAGGAACCTCACAGGAGAGAGAGAGACAGATGATGAGAAAAAACTGGCCATTAGCCACTGAGAACATCCTAGATTTAAGATATGACCCAAACCAGAGACTAAATAAAAATTCTACAAAAACAATAGTAGATTTAACATAAAAAATAAAGTTAAAGTGTATGTTTTAAATGTAACCTTCTCACTTTAAATACTTTGGTCAGTTCAAGAATAATTTATGCAATTGTATATTGTTTATTTTAACGAATCAAAAGTGCAGTTTCGTGTCTGTCCTTGTATTGTTTATCTGATCAAGATTGGTATGGGATTTAGAAAGTAATTAGTAATAAGTAATCCAATACTTTAGAGAGAGTAGCTACTACAGTAATCTAATTACACTTTTGAAAATGTAATTAGCAAGCTATTAATTACTTTTTTAGAGTAACTTACCTAACATAGTGAGGAGATGAGTTTTACTGTTTGGTGTGACATTTAATGTCCCTGACTATTAGGCCTACCTCTTTGGTGCCAAAAATATCTTTAGTTTAGCCTATAATTTTTTCTGTTCACTTGTATTATTTTTTTTTATTTTTTTTTTGCTCTTCATCTGACATTCTCTAAAACGGCTAAACAAAAATCTGTATTTGCTTTGTATTTGACAATTATTGAACTAAATACAAAAGAACAAAACAAACATTTAGCAAAAAACAGGATTCAATCAGGAGATTCGATTACAACCAACTCAAACCCAATGCGTTTGTCATTAGCATGCTGCTAAGGCTAATGGCCGTTCACACCAAGGACGATAACTATAAAGATAGCGATAGAGATATAGTTTTAAAAATCGTTCTCAGTATTAAAGAATAGCAGAGTTCACATCACAGCTGTAACGATAATGACACAGAGAAACTATTTGTTTGGATTTTATCCAGCTGATGAACGCTAAAAACTTTGACAGCCAATCAGAATACTTCCTGCTGAAACGAGCTCGAGCATTTAAAGTGACAGACAAGAACGGGCTTTAAATACACAGAACGATAATATAGTTACCTTTATAGTTATCGTTCTTGGTGTAAACGGCCCTCAAGCTGTCAACATGATACATGAACATGATACAATGCATTCCGGGATTGTGGAGGATACATGCAAAACTGTCTCAGAATTTGGTTAAAAGCTTTTAAACAGGTTTTGCATTGGGAATTGATGCCTTATGTTGCTGAACAGAGCTTATGTCGCTATATGGTCAACTCTCTGTGCTTCGGGAACACAACGGCTGGTTTTACAGCTCAGCTGTCGGGTCCATTAAAGCAGAGTCAGCATTATGGACGCTAAGAGGATTAGCTGATGGTCATTTCTGCCGGTCTCTGTCACTTATCAGAATGAGAGGTGGAGCTGGAATCATGCTCTTTACCGTCAGTAAACAAAGACCTCACTCGTCTTTTCGAAATCTCTCCAACTCTTTCACAGAGAGGATTATTTACTCAGGGGGACATGAAACACGAGGATGGACAATGTTCTGGAATACACACATGACGTCTATAGCCTATATTTAAATATCTTTAAAGTAGGCTACAAAATACGCAACAACATTAAGGTGGTGCAGACTTGTCCGACTCTGCGCTTTGCTTCTCATGCAATCCACATCAATTATCTTACAATGGGCAAATTACGCATATCCTACAAACATTCATGCATTTGTAGTTATAAATTAGCCCTGTAAAGTCTGACATTAAAAATAATCATAGACAGGTCAATGGAGCTATGTAGGCCTACTCTGTCAAGTGTTTAATGTGTTTTGATTCATGTTTGTATTTCAGTCATTTTGTATATTTTTCGTCCATTCCCTGTTTGATACTTACTGATTTGATTTGAGTTTTTGTTCAGGTGTGTCTTGTCAATGGTCTCATTAGATCTTTAGCTCTTGGTCTGTCCTCGTCAAGTGCTTGGAAAGATGTTTGTTTAATAAGTTTAATAAAAGTAGCTGCTGCATCTAGATCCGGGCAACTTTCCTTGCGCTGCAACCAGCGACCTACATACACACACACAATTTTTAAATTTTTTTTGCTTTTAGAAACATGTAACTTAAGTTTATTGAACCTTTAGTCAGAATATTTCAAAAAGTTTTGCATGTCTTTTTTGAGTTTATTTGAGACTTCAGGTTTCTATGGCTCCTCATAGTATGACAAAATGAGTATGCAGCTCATCATGCTAAAAAAAACACTTTTCCTTTTTATTTTTATATGGCCAAAAAGAAAGATGAAATTCTGATAGCTTGTAATGAAAATTAGATCGTTATACCAGCATAGCAGACTACTTACATAAAACACAAATATCAGTCATCACTCTATATCTGCAAATAATATCTTAGTAAGATGATATTTAAATGCTTAGATTTTTTATCAAAGCTCTATAGCTTTTATTATGGGTGGAAAACAATGCAATGCAAGGCTTTAGTAATGTGCATATTCAATACAACAGAAGGCTTTATATGGTTAAAGAGCATGCACTTCTGCAGTATAAGCGTAGGTAATGCACACTCATAACTGATAATCAGCACATCATTATTCTTGTTCAGCATTCATTGCCATGTTCCAAATTACCTTGCGATTTCAGGAGCTTCATGGATTGAGATCACTGGGATGGTGCAAAGCTGGAAGCATCTTCTCAGGCCCGATGATGGGTCGGTCACACACACACACACACACACACACACACACACACGCACGCACGCACGCACCACCATCTGCGAGTCTGACAGATGAAGGTTCAACAGATGCCCAGCCAACTGTAACAAGTTGGAGCTTGGTGGAATTCGGGGAAATACAACCTAAGGCTGTTTTTTTTAATGATTCAAGCAAGAGATACTCTACTTAACACAGATTTGGATCATCTTGCTTTTAGAGGATTCTGTGCTTTGCGAAGGGCACTAAGAAAAACCAAAACTAAGTGCAGACCAAACAGAAATAAAAGCATAATCTTCTGTACCCAGACTAGCACACTAGAAAGTCTGATACACTTTTAGTTATTCTGGCAAAATAAATAAATACATAAAAATGACGAATAAATAATGATATTTGTTGATTTTATTTTTTATTTTTACTATGTTACTATATTTAAACTAAAACCATTAAAACACATTTGTTGCTTGAAATAAATTTTAACTGAAATAAAATATAAAAAAAGTAAACTTTTATTCTGAAGTAAGCATTAGGAAAATTACAAAAGTATGCATTTGTAAACGGCCTGTTCTTTCTATATTACTATTTATATTACTAGGATATTGGCTGTTTATTAGTACTGTTACTAGTAGCACATATTAAAGCCTTATTCTGCATGACCATTTTCTACCCCATTCCTAAACATAACTACCTTACTATCTATTAATGAGCAGTAATTAGGAGTTTGAGGCAAAATCCTTATTTAATAGTGAGAATTGGACCCTAATCAAAAGTGTGACTGAATTGCCTTATTCAAATATCTAGTAGAAAGAGTGAAAAACTTTTTTTGAAAAGGGAAAAACCCCATGTTAATTGTGGATATTTTGTATAGAGTTGAAAATAAAGAGTAAATATATCCAGGCCGTAACGTTTGCTGTGTTGCAGATTTTGTTCAAACAGCTGACTCAGGATCAGCCGTGCTGGAAATATTTATGACATCGCAGGAAGCTTTGACCCTGATGGGTTATTCAGGTCAAGGAAAGAGGGCATGCTGTGGATTAGTCATGAGCTGAAAGACGAAATAAAGGACAACAATGCAGTTAATATGAGGACGCAAAGTATATCAGTGTGATTTTTGTGTAGCGTGTTAGAAATAACTTATCCCAGCGCTAGACATGGCAAGGTCAACGGCTCGATTCCTATATGATATATATTCATCCACACATGGATAAAACAGAGCTCAAAGAATCTTCAGAATTAAATACTAGCACGCTGCATAATGTGCAGTATACGTTTCTTTCCATTGAATAATGGAGAGAAAGTAGTTTCAATTTGACTTCACTGCATGTTAACTTCAGGAAGTAGCATTAAGGTTTTCTTGAACACTAGAAACTTGTACTAGAACATCTAGGCACAAAAACAGTTTTTTCCCTCATGCTATCTCTAGCTTAAACAGCTAACTCAGAATTTACCACTTGTTTTTATAATTCATTCTCAGTACTTGAGAGAGAAGCAATATTTAGAGATTGTAAATACATATAAAATGTTATTTATTTATAGAGCTGTACATACAGTACATAATGCACAAATCTGTTCATAAGTCTTCTGGTTCAGATGTATACCACATTATTATTATTACTATTATTGTTTATTTTATTTATATTTTCTCATTTAAATGTCTGTTCTCATGTCATATATATATATATATATATATATATATATATATATATATATATATATATATATATATTATACACACACACACACACTCAACTAAAGGATTATTAGGAACACCATACTAATACTGTGTATGACCCCCTTTCGCCTTTAGAACTGCCTTAATTCTACGTGGCATTGATTCAACAAGGTGCTGAATAGGGATGGGAATTGATAAGATTTTATCAATATCAATGCCACTAACGATTCTGCTTATCGATCCGATTCTTTAACGATTCTCTTATCGATTCCTGATAGCACTGTGTGGGAAAAAGTAGTCTTTTTCGGCGGGGAAAACAAGTCGTTTTAATGCTTACACTTGACTAAGCAAACTGTACTTTTTATGTAATTTCTGTAATAAATGGAACCTTATTGTAAAGTGTTACCGATTAGTTATACACCGATTAAACGTCCCGTGAGTTCAGTGTTGGAAAGATCAGTTGTTTTAACCATTCATTAAAACGAATCGGTTCAAATGAGTCATTAGTTCGCGAATTGGACGTGTCATTATCGGACTTGTGCGCGTTGTGTGATTATCCCGCCAGTTGGGACATCCCACAAGATGTGTGTCATCACAGAAAACATTTCATCACTGGATCGTTTTTTTTTCGTTTATTTGAAGTGTGATTATGTCAGCTGAATGTGCGGAAGACTTTTCAGAGAAGATAAGGCAACGTAGTTTAGCACAATTCACACCCAGCGGCAATTCAGGAAAAACAAATCTCCGAATGCTCCACATAAAACTTTAGTCTCCCTACCTTACCATCGTGTCGTTTATTTTGATTAATATGTGCGAGGGAGAGAGGAAGACAGCGCTTAGTTTTGAGACGGTGAAGCCTACTTTCGCCTTGCTCCGAAGAGAGAGAGTGCGTGCGCGCGACCGGGGCTCTCTCTCTCTCTCTCTCTCTGCTCGATCAGTTTAACATGCGCCCTGTCACAAGCGCAGCGGTTCATCTACATTACCAGAGAGAGACAATTTTACTCACTGATCAAATAAGACTTTGCAGGACAAAGATTATCTTTGGACGTGGTGCTATGGTGCTTGATAAAGGACAAAAGGGACAGTTGTGAGTTCACGGTCTGTACATACTATGGCTGACTCAGAGCAGGAGCATCGATAAGAGGACTCGTTAACGTCGAGGGCATACAATATCGATGGATCGTAAAATTTAGAACCGGTTCTCGAGTGGAACCGGTTTTCGATTCCCATCCCTAGTGCTGAAAGCATTCTTTAGAAATGTTGGCCCATATTGATAGGATAGCATCTTGCAGTTGATGGAGATTTGTGGGATGCACATCCAGGTCACGAAGCTCCCGTTCAACCACATCCCAAAGATGCTCTATTGGGTTGAGATCTGGTGACTGTGGGGGCCACTGTTAGTACAGTGAACTCATTGTTATGTTCAAGAAACCAATTTGAAATGATTCAAGCTTTGTGACATGGTGCATTATCCTGCTGGAAGTAGCCATCAGAGGATGGGTACATGGTGGCCATAAAGGGATGGACATGGTCAGAAACAATGCTCAGGTAGGCCGTGGCATTTAAACGATGCCCAATTGGCACTAAGGGGCCTAAAGTGTGCCAAGAAAACATCCCCCACACCATTACAACACCACCGCCAGCCTGCACAGTGGTAACCAGGCATGATGGATCCATGTTCTCATTCTGTTTACGCCAAATTCTGACTCTACCATCTGAATGTCTCAACAGAAATCGAGACTCATCAGACCAGGCAACATTTTTCCAGTCTTCAACTGTCCAATTTTGGTGAACTCTTGCAAATTGTAGCCTCTTTTTCCTATTTGTAGTGGAGATGAGTGGTACCCGGTGGGGTCTTCTGCTGTTGTAGCCCATCCGCCTCAAGGTTGTGCGTGTTGTGGCTTCACAAATGCTTTGCTGCATACCTCGGTTGTAACGAGTGGTTATTTCAGTCAAAGTTGCTTTTCTATCAGCTTGAATCAGTCGGCCCATTCTCCTCTGACCTCTAGCATCAACAAGGCATTTTCGCCCACAGGACTGCCGCATACTGGATGTTTTTCCCTTTTCACACCATTCTTTGTAAACCCTAGAAATGGTTGTGTGTGAAAATCCCAGTAACTGAGCAGATTGTGAAATACTTAGACCGGCCCGTCTGGCACCAACAACCATGCCACGCTCAAAACTGTTTAAATCACCTTTCTTTACCATTCTGACATTCAGTTTGGAGTTCAGGAGATTGTATTGACCAGGACCACACCCCTAAATGCGTTGAAGCAACTGCCATGTGATTGGTTGATTAGATAATTTCATTAATGAGAAATTGAACAGGTGTTCCTAATAATCCTTTAGGTGAGTGTATATATGCATGTACTAAGAGCTCCAGAAAAAACACAACAAATTCCTCGTGTGTTTGCGCACAATTGGCTAATAAAGCTAATTCTGATTCAGTTTTGATCAAAGCAAAACTTTCCTTACTTTAGATTACAAAATGAGTAAAAAAAAGTAAAATATAATGGCTGGTGTAACTTCTAGTTCATTCATCAAATTGGAAATGGAAGGGAGAGCATTGCATTGTGGGATATACTCTAGTACCCATTATTTTACTGCACATGTAGTAGATATTCTAGATGAATAAAGGTAAACACACAAACCCACACTGACAACATTTCATTACGAAAACCGAAGTTTATCTGTGAACAAAATAAGGGTTTAGTAAAAAAGTCTTAAACGTTTCTTTGCAGTTCTGAACAAAAGTATAGTAGCGACGTTTCTTCTACAGTCCAGACAGACGCTCTCATTTTGGGTCACTTCGTGAGGGAGCATCTGCCATTTAAACGTGCAGGGAAACAATAATAAAATATACACAAGTCAAAAGCTACAAAAGGAAATGAAGCATACGTCTGGCGCTGAATGAGAGCCGTTCAGCACTGAAGAGCTAAACTACAGCGTACTGCTCATACAACAGCTCACGAATCCTGTAGTAGTCATCACAGTGGCAGCCTTCCAGACAGATGCGGCCCGCTTCCGTCTGAGAGAGAGAGAGAGAGAGAGAGAGAGAGAGAGAGAGAGAGAGAGAGAGAGAGAGAGAGAAAGAGAGGTCAACGGGGTCAGAGTTACAGCACACAGTGAGGTGTTAAAGATGTGTTCCTGCATTAAAAACAGCTAAACGCTTGAGTCTCAAGATGATTTTACACAAAAAGGAAGCTAAGTGGTCATTTTTTGTGGTTGTTTCCTGATATACTGTTCCAAAGACTTTAGATATACAATGACGGTGCACTCATATTAGCATGAATGGGAGAAAGTGCAACACGACTTTTAAATAAAAGAGACAATTGGCAATTTGTAATATCATTGCATCACTAAAAAAACAAAACAATAACATTTAGTCCTGGTCCGCTTAGCGTTCACATTGGCATTTTAAGACTAGAGCCTAAAGATTCAGATACAGGCATAGGGATGTGTTCACAACCTGATTGGTTGGCTTTTATTCCAATTCCTTTTATTTTATCACATCAGAGCTTTCCAAAAATCCAAAATAATGCTGTATACTGGGATAAATGCGTTTTTGTATATATGTAGCCTACATACGATGGTATTTTGACCAGCTGAGAACTCGTGGCTTATAAAATGTGTAAAGCAGTCAAAACAGCGTCAGGAATCCCTCCGTCACACACACAAACGAAGATCTGCTGTGAGGAGACGGGGTTCTGATCCTGTACTGAACTATGACGAGAAGAACAGGCATGCTTGAGGATTCTGTCCTTTTTAGGGTCGCGTCGCCGTCTTGTGACATCATGTCCCGTTTTTGGTTAGTTTACATGTCTTGGTCTGTTGCGTTCATATTTCAGTCGAACCGCACCAGAGTTTGTTTGGGACTATCTTTTCAACGTCTCGGTCCGCTTGTTTGGTGCACCAGGGTTGGGATGACAGCGTTTACACTTTTTCAAATGAACCGCACTAACAGAGCAATTGCACCAGGGTTCGTTTTAATCAAAGCAAACATGTCAGGTGTGAACACAGCCATTTTGGATGATCGGATCACAAGTGGACGACGCTAAATACAGGTGTAAACGGAGTCTAAAATGTTTTGAGCTTCTCCAATTTTGACCACTTCCAGAGAAAAACGCATTTGATTGGTTTCGTAGTGTAAACACTCATGAGGTCGAATGTGTTCAAACAGCCACAAAAGACCGTCTACTCTCCACTTACTGATCTAATGCGTGAACATTATGGGAGAACATTATAAACTCTGTCGGCTGAAGACCCAAGTTTGGTTTGAAGATGAAAAACATACCAAACACAATGTTCTCTCACCATTCCTGATGTCTAACACACACTCACAGCGTTCGGCTGGCCTTGTAAATGTCAGAGCAGAAAATAAAGCTGATGCTCTCCGTGTGTTTTTCTGTTTTCTCAGTAATCATCATTTCTCAGTGAAATGACTCGTCTAAAGGGGCATTTACACAACACCATTTTCAACTAAAAATGGAAAACTTATGCATTTTGGTCATTCATTTACACAACGTTTTGGGGACCTGAAAACGGGTATCAAATTTTAGAAAACGTTACCATTATCGTCTCCGTGCAAACTACAAAAACACGAATTTGTGAAACCGGTGACATCATGCGCATGCATATTACATGTTCAGTCTATATGCGCGTAGTGTTTCTTAAAGTGACATCGCCATCTACTGGCATGGCAGCATAATACAGCATTTTTGAGTCGTTCTCGCTGATCTGTACGTGGAAAAACGCAAGTAGTCGATTTCAAATGGATGGTATTTACAGACTGTCTCCGGGAGCAGGGTTAGACTAGTCGACTAATAGATACCATTTTTATAATTTTACTTTTCAATTAAAAATATGCAGTTCATTGCACAAATGCATCTTAAAGGTGACGTCCCAGAATACCCGGACCCAGATTTGGCGTTTTACAAGGCAAATTAAGCCCAACAACACATCATGATTGTACGCCTCATAATGTGCTTTCCATTAATCAAATACTCATAACAGATGATTTGCATATTGTGAGGTGTAATCTGATTCCACTCACCCTCCTGACAGCGACCATGTTATTACACACCAGAACTCCTCCCACAAACTCCGCCTGGATCCCTTCACGCAGCAGAACCTGCTTAAAGTCCGACAGTCGAGGTTCGTTGATGAACACAGACTGATGACCTGGGACCTGTGAAGAACACGTGTTATTTCACATGGTACTACCCATGCGTACTCATTAAGTTAGGGATAATGCACCAATGCTACATTTTTCTAAATGTCAAGTCACCTTCATTTATATAGCGCTTTTAACAATATAGATAGATAGTTTCAAAGCAGCTTTACAGTGATAAGGTACAAGCCTTGAAAAATGTATAATACAGAATTTTTAATTCCGCGTGAACCGGAATTATCCCGACAATGTTTAAATGTCATAATCATTTGTTAACAAACAAGTATTCATTACTTCAATTTGCTTTTCTGGCTTAAATTATTACATTGTTTAAATTAATACATTTTTAGCTAACTGTGATTATATATACATGTACATTTCTCATTAAGAAACCGCAATTAGACCCAAATAACTTAGCAAATTACAGACCCATTTCAAATCTTCCATTTATGTCTAAAATACTAGAAAAAATTGTGTCCGCTCAATTGTGCTCTTTCTTGCAAGAAAATGAGATATATGAAAAATTCCAGTCAGGATTCAGACCGCATCATAGCACAGAAACTGCGCTAGTTAAAATTACAAATGATTTACTTTTAGCTTCTGACCAAGGCTGTATCTCAATACTAGTTCTACTCGATCTAAGCGCTGCGTTCGACACTATCGATCATAAAATACTCCTGGATCGACTACAAAACTACACTGGTGTTCAGGGACAGGCATTAAGCTGGTTTAGATCGTACTTATCAGACCGTTACCATTTTGTCTGTTTAAATGGGGAAAAATCAAAGATAACGTCAGTAGACTATGGAGTGCCGCAAGGATCGGTGTTAGGCCCTCTGCTATTCTCAATATATATGCTGCCACTTGGTAATATTATAAGAAAACATGGAATTAATTTCCACTGTTATGCTGATGACACTCAATTATATATTTCATCACGACCAGATGAAAACACTAACTTATCAAATTTGACAGAGTGTCTCAAAGATATAAAATGCTGGATGACGCGTAATTTCCTGCTACTAAATTCAGATAAAACGGAGGTATTACTTATTGGTCCAAAAAACTACCCACAAACTCACTTACAATACAACTTTAATATAGAAGGATGTCCTGTTACTTTATCCACTACAGTAAAAGACCTGGGTGTTATACTAGACCGCAACTTGTCTTTTGAAAATCATATTTCATATGTTACAAGAACAGCCTTTTTCCACCTTAGAAACATTACAAAGCTACGTAACATGCTATCTGTTTCTGATGCAGAAAAGTTAGTTCATGCATTCATGACCTCGAGACTAGATTATTGTAATGCTATATTAGCTGGCTGTCCTGCATCCTCAATAAACAAGCTACAGTTAGTGCAAAATGCAGCTGCTAGAGTTCTTACTAGGTCAAGAAAATATGATCATATAACACCAATTTTATCATCTCTACACTGGTTACCTATCAAGTTCCGTATCAATTACAAAGTACTATTACTGACCTATAAAGCCCTAAATGGTTTAGCTCCTGTGTATTTAATGGACCTTCTATCGCCCTACAATCCATCGCGTTCTTTAAGATCACTAAATTCGAGGCTTCTGGTCATTCCTAGGATATCTAAGTCCACTAAAGCAGGAATGGCGTTCTCACATTTAGCTCCAAAACTCTGGAATAGCCTTCCTGATATTGTTCGAGGCTCTGACTCGCTGTCCCAGTTTAAAACTAGATTAAAGACGCATCTCTTTAGCCAAGCATTTACATAATGCTTACCTTTTATACCACTGCTGAATCAGATCAAATGCATTTAATATTATAAAACTTGAGTCTGTAGGTTATTTGTATAGGTTGCATAGTATTTACAGTCATTACGTTCCTGTGTATATTGCGTGAATGACGGGTGGTTGGTTAGATATTGTGTTTTGCGGTAGGTGGTATGCCATACGGAACCGTTGCCACTGAACCTGCTTTAACGACGACAGTGGGGCTCGACAGCCTTAGTCAAACGGGTCGGCGCGTATGGTTGGGTTGCGGAGAGATTGTGAGATTGTGGTTGGGTCTCAGCAGCAGGAGGGATGTAGAGGTCAGTAAGCAGGGCTGAGTTGAGTGGGGGACGGAGGGGGGTGACTCTGGGACGCAAGAATCACTGTCTTCATGTTTTTTATCATTTACGCCCGTGTTATGGAAATCATTATGAACAGCAGCTACGCTAATTATTTTCCCTTTTTGCTTTTCTGCTGTTATCTCGGGACGCGAGTCCCGAGAAAAACGGCGTTCGTCAGCTCCAGTTTGTATCCAGCCTTTCACGGAGACTTCAGATACCCCAATCACAAAGTCTGTGAAGAGACGACTCAACACCGGCGATATGGACCCTCTATGGTGGACGGCACTGATCCTCAACAACTCGTCTCAACACCGGCGTGATTACTTGGACTTCCAAAAGATGGAAATGGATAAATATTCTAAATGTTCCGATCCAATCTGACTTGTAATGCTGCCCGAATCATAAATCATGCACTGTTCCTTCGTTGGCCAGAGGAGAACTGGCCCTCCGACTGAGTCTGGTTTCTCCCAAGGTTTTTTTCTCCATTCTGTCACCTGATGGAGTTTTGGTTCCTTGCCACTGTTGCCTTGTCTTTTGGCTTGCTTAGTTGGGGACATTTAATATTCAATAATATTATTGATCTGCCTTACTTAAAGGTATTGTAGGTAGAAATCCACAAAAATACTTTGTCAAAATTTGTTTAAACTGTCTTTATATATCAATGCATAATTAAAATGTAAGTACTCTGGAAAAGAAATTATAAAAATCGAGTGTCTGTAGTCATCTTAGGACTACAATAAACACAGCTCATTATTCAATTAACTCCCACTCCCTCCCTACTCGGCTCCTTCCAAAGCCACGCCCCCAATACAAATGAACGCGCGATCCCGGCCATTCGCTCAGCTGGAAGAGTCGGACGTGTTTACCAGCTTTACCAGATGTAGTGACATCATGTCAGAATCACAAGTAATAAAATAACTAACTTTATCAGTATGAATATAAACAATTAACATGGCTGTTAGTACTCACTATCCAGCTCGCATAACGATACTTGTAAAGTTTAAAATATTTTACTAGCTCGTAACGGAATCAAACTCAATATAAGGCAAAGCTATAAATAGCTTCATTGATACACGTTTGCCGTTACTATCAGTTACACTGTGATGAAGGTGAATTTGTAAGATTCATAACATAAGATTGTTTACAGATAAACTGAATTACATACACTCAAACACCTTCTCACAACTGCATTGCAGACCCAAGATAATATAACACACACACACACAACATATATTGTATAGCACATACAGATACAACATAAAGACATATGTAAACATATGTAGAGCATATAACAACAAACCAAACGTGAAAAAACGGAGTAGGTAGAGTTCACGGTGAAAATAGGAACACAGTTTAGGCAGAGGGTAAAGATAGGTATAAAAATAGATCCCCTAAACTCTTTAACCTAAAGTTAGATTCGGCGAAATTAAATAAAACAGCTTTCGACTGCAGATAGGCCTATTGCTTATTTATCGTCTCAACCCTGGCTCACTAACAGTAACGTTATACTAGTCGACACCAAAGTTACACTGTCATAGCTAAGCCAGTACCGTTAGTTATGCTACGTAACGTTAGGTAGCTAATATTAGGTAGTTAGGTGTGCTAGTGATACATGCTTCATGAAAAAATAAATGCCATCAAAATGAAAACAGCAAGATTACCTGTCCAGCAGAAATAAAGCCATCATGGAGTCACTTTTCAGCCCCTTGAGATCACTCAGTAGTAGCCGACGCTGGAAAGCCACGCCGACTCTCTTATGATTTCTTTATTTATCCAAAGACTTTTTGTTCATAGCCTTTTCAAATACTGTCTTCCTTTTTTTAACTCGTTTGACTTCGCTGCCTCTATATGCAGGTAACGTTACTGAGAATTGTGACTGTTCTTTCTCTGCCATAATTGTTTGTTATTACTAGCTTCCGTTCCTTTTCAAACGGGTGCGCGCATTTGGGCTCCTCCTGTATCAGCAGAGGTGGTATCCATGGTAGCGAGGGAGACTGACAGTCGCCCCAGCCAATCATTTCTTTCGTCCCGAATGGAATAATGAGCTGTGTTTATTACAGTCCTGAGAGAACTACAGACACTCGATTTTTATAATTTATTTTCCAGAGTACCTACATTTTAATTATGCATTGATATATAAAGACAGTTTGAAAAAAATTGGAAAAAAGTATTTTTGGGGATTTCTACCTACAATACCTTTAAGGTGGACGTTGACGCAATTTTCTTTTAGAAACAAACTCTTTTAAATTATTTTCATGTTATCACTGTGAAGCTGCTTTGATACAATCTGTATTGTAAAAAGCGCTATATAAATAAAGGTGACTTGACTTGACTTGACTTAAATACATAACTTAGACAGTAACCTCTGATAACAGATCACTCTAAATTGTAATGCGGACTCATGAATTTTCTATAAAGCTGCTTTGAAACGATGTGTATTGTGAAAAGTGCTATACAAATAAACGTGAATTGAATTGAGTAGAATAATGTACATCCAGACGGTTGTTATCGCAAAACCAGCTGGATGTACATTATCCCGCTTATTACACGGCTACTTGACGCATAAGTAAATTATTAGACAGAGAACATTAATTTGAGTTGCTCATTAAACACAAAGCTTCCACAAAGAAAAAGAGTTACTAACAAGCAGCTTTGAGCCTAGACAATCAAACAAGTTCAAGTTCAATAACTGACCTTGTAATGTCACACCTGACCAATCAGAATCAAGCACTTCAGAGAGCATTGTAATATAACACCTTATCTGTTTATCAGAGCCTTTGGAGTGTTTGATGAGATGTTTCATCCTGCTTCTTCAGTCAGCAGATCTATTTTAATCTACTTTCTCTGATGTCTGATGAATTGTAGCGTATACAGTTTTATCTTAACCTTCATCATGAGCTCAGGTTATCTCAGTTTATATTGTAACTCACTCTCTTTGTTCCATTTAAGGCTGCACGACTACTCAAATGCAACGAAATTGCAATATGACTGTGCTATTATCAAATCGAAAAGGCTGCAATTGAATTAAATAAATGTATGCGCATTGTTTCAGAGTGAAAAGCAGCACTGTGTTCTTACAAGTTCAGCTGTCACCCCCCTTTTTAAGAATAGACATGAAAATGCACCATCCAAACTTAACTGATTGTAATTCAAAAATGCTTTGGAATATAGACCTAAGTTTGTTTAAAAGAAGAAACTCAGCAAATTATTGCTGAAGTGAAAGTACTTCAAAAACTGAAAGTATGAAAGTTATGGAAGTTTAAACTGACTGTAAATCAAATAATGTACTAAATAGTCCAGTCTATTTAAATAGATCCAGTCTATTTAACGGATCTTCTATCGCCTTACAATCCATCGCGCTCTTTAAGATCACTAGATTCGAGGCTTCTGGTCATTCCTAGGATATCCAGATCCACCAAAGGAGGCAGAGCATTTTCACATTTAGCTCCGAAGCTCTGGAATAGCCTTCCTGATATTGTTCGTAGCTCAGACTCTCTCTCCCAGTTTAAAACTAGACTGAAGACGCATCTATTTAGCCAGGCATTCATATAAATTTTTATCTTACAGTTACTGTAAATTCGGCCTCTAGTTCATAAACGCCAGAGGAGAACTGGCCCCCGACTGAGCCTGGGTTCTCCCAAGGTTTTTTTTTCTCCATTGGGTCATTTGATGAAGTGTTAGGACACCATTAGGTCACTGGATGGAGTTTTTCGGTTCCTTGCCACTGTTGCCTTTGGCTTGCTCAGTTGGGGATATTCAAATTAATTAACCAATCATACCATTGATTAGCTCTACCAAACTTGGATGTCTTTTTTTTCCAGTAATAAACAAACATTGTTAAGTTGTTTTGATTGATACTGTGAAGCAGCTTTGATACAATCTGTATTGTGAAAAGCGCTATATAAATATATTTGACTTGACTTGACTTAAATATTTTTTATTTTATATAAAATCTATATTTTAAAAACATTTTTAATTACTATATAAATCAAAGTTTCAGATTTTTTCTTTTGTAAGAAAGAATTGTACAGCGGTGATATAAAATAAAAATAATTTTATACTACTTTTCTTATATACTTTTTTAAATTTTTTGTAATTTTTTTTACAGTGAAATATTACAAAAGCTATATTTCTTTTGTTTGTATTCAGTAATTTTAAAATGTTTGTTTTAGTAATAATAAATTACTATTTGCCAAATTGTGCAGCCCTACAAACAATCACAATTTTTTATCAGGATTTCTTATTTTACAGTGAAATGCTAAAATAGTAATTTTTTATTTATCCATTTTTATTTTGTAATTTTAATATTTTTGTTTAGCAGTAATAATAATAATAATAATGATTAATTTTAATTATTTTTAATTTAATATAATTTATTAATATAATATTTATTATTATATTTTAGTGAGATTGATTTATAAAAATTGAAAAAATAAATTAATCACAAACAAGCACAGCAAACCTGGAATTTCCGTAATTTTAAAATCGCAATCACAATTTTTATCAGAAAAAAATAGAAAATAAAAATAAAAAAGGATTCACCAAAATTGTACAGTCCTAGTTCCACCTCATTTATTTTCCCCTATTCTCTCTTATTTTCTCTAACAAACTGTAAATCACATGATTTCCATGTCAAACCTTTTGTTGATGTAGTATTTGATCTCTCTCACCTCATGGACCGGCAGCGGCTCCAGCGTGGGAATGACGTCGCTCTCCTCCGAGATTTCCCGGTCATCTTCTCCAAACAGAGTCTTCATGGCCCGCTGGTTAGCCACGACGCTGGGTTCAGTCGAGAGGTCCGGTGTGACGTCCATGGCCGGTTCTCCATCCTCCGTTTCCTCTTTCGCTTCTCCCATCTCCGGAATTACACCCGTGTCCACCTTTTCCACCCGCATGTCCAGCACGCCGTCGATCCAGGCCAGCTCTGTGTCTTTAGCTTTACAGAACTGCAGTGAGCTGACCAGAGAGTCCTTCAGTCGGACCTACAGCCACATTGAAAGCTGCATCAGTCTGACAATAAAACACTGGACACTTTGTAGTTCAAACTAAAGTTATATAATGAAAAATAATACTTTTCTTATGAAACATTCACAACTCAAAGCTCCCAGAACATTTGATGATAGATCTTAATATTTTTATATTGAGCAATAAAATTGAGTTTAGCATGTCACACTGCAAGACATTCCCCAAAATATGTTTTATCTTAAATATCTAATTTAAAAAAAACTCATATTAATTGAGAGTAAATTTAATATTTATATTTTTAAAAAGTTAATGTTACACTATTTCAAATTAGTAAAAAAAAAAAAAAAAAAAAGAATAAGAAGAAAAAGATTAGTAATGGTGAAAAAATGGTTGTGTAAAGCAATAGTAATAGGAATTACATACAATGAAAAAAAGTGGTTTAAAATAATCCAAACATGTTTTCCACTAAATAAAGATGACTGATATTTAACACTAATATTTAACCCTCAGGTTGTGTTCGGGTCATTTTGACCTAGAGAGGATTTTCGTTTTCCCGAAAATGCAAGTTAACGTTATCGCATTGGACTAAAATTTAAAACTAAGAATTTAAACATAGACTTTTTGTGATTTTTCCCCCCACCTTGTTACACTCGTGTTGTTTCCGTTTAAAAATGTCAGGCCTACAAAAAAAAGTTCACAAATCTCTCGTTATGCTATATTAACACCAAATATTGGATTCAATCTTTTTGTCATCTTGTTATCTTTTAATTAGGTTTTGGTACAGGTTTTGTATGTATTTTAGAAACTGACTGATCGTAGGATTAATTGATCTGAGCTTATACTGGTCCAGAATGACCATCCATTGAAAACGAATAAGGGAGATTGATAATAAGAGAAACATTAAGTGTCCATTGTTCCTTTTAAAGATAAAGGCCTTGGATCTGTGCATGCGTGCCGTGGAAGCGCGCGCACACAAACACACACACACACACACACACACACACACACACACACACTATAGCCAGTATTCGAACTATACCGTGTCCTTTGGGGGAGCCCAATTTTTCCGTGCACTTGCGCGTGCCGAGTACTGAAGCGCCTTTCAGACAAGATGCAGAATGCGCGGCGCTGCGCTTTGTATCCCATTAATTTCAAGGACTTCCAAATATACATAACAGCTACAAGTGTATGCACTATGCAAGCACTATATACTATACAGGATTCACCCTATTATACTTTATCGACACAAATTGATAAGTCAAACAGCAAACAGCCATCCACAAATAGTGGGCTGTCAGAGTTCACTTGAACAAGGGTTAAATTACTCATCAGGCTACAGAAGAATACCATAATTCCTCCGTGCAATTAGGCCTAAGACATCGAGAGTCACGCAGACCTATAACAACCCAGCCACAACACAAAATTGGGAATAACATGCCTTACCTTAACACAGAATGGATTTCAAGGACTTCGCGCGCAGATAAATGGCCTTCAACTTTTTTTTTTTCTACGCATCTTGAAGTTAACATATACTAAACATGATTGGAGTTTGCAGCGCAGCGCCACCAAACCTCGATGCTCATGACAAGAATAGCATGTATAGATATCTTTATTGAAGTGAATTAGGTTTAAATCGCCGTCATGCATGAATGAATGATATTTTTGCTATTTTACACATAATACTCCACGATGATCACCTTACACAAAACTGAAATTTCACGTCAAAATAAAACATTGTCAATACTTTTTGAGACCCCCCAAAATTTCACGAATCACGTTTTCAGGGGAGCCCATGTCTTATTAAGGGGAGCCAAGCTCCTCCTAGCACCCCCGTAGTTTGCACCCTGACTATAGCATAATCAGAGATTTATAAGCCATTTATTTTGTAGGCCGGTCATTTTTTACTGGGAACACCACAAGTGTGACTAAGGCCCGTTGTGTTTTCCAATTTATATATAGAAAAAATACATATTTTTTAAGCTTAAAAACATACAGAGAGAAGTATTACCTGGTAAATGTGGGTCTCGCTGGTGGCGTCCACTGTCTCCTGCAGTTTCGGCATGTAAACTTTGATTTCTTTCCCGCTGAAGGCCTTGCAGGACTCGGCCAGGTCCTGACTGGCCTCGGGCGGGCCGTGAACGATGATTAGCTGTCTGGGTTTCATCTGGTTTATGATCTTCTTAATGGAGTCCCCGTCAGAACGGCCCTCATAATCGATGTACGAGACTCGAGCTCTGAGACACAACAGATGAATGAATGAGTCTCAATGCTGCATATCTGGGTCATTCTGCCATACAGAAAGTATGACCAAGCCATATTTAAAAAAAAAAAATGTATCACAACACATACAAAGCTGAATTTGACTAATTACAGTAAGATTAAGCTATAGAATAAATTATCTTTTTAATACTCAAAGATGCAGGTCATAGACAATGTAACCACATTTAAATTTGACATTTTTACCAAAATACCACTAACAGATTAGTCTGATTTTAATAATTTCCAACACAAAACAAACATTTATCATGGAAAATAGTAGATGTTAGCAGATATTTTATATTATTTAACTGTCTGGGTCAGGGACTCCTTATTGTGGAAGACATTTTCAGAGGACACCCTCATAACTATAACAGTGATTAAGCATATGTTTTAATGGTTTAATTTAATTTTTCACAACAGAGATTTACTGTTAAAATTAAAACATGGAAGAAAATAGTGTGATTATGCCTTTAAAATAACATTGAAAGATTTGCATTAGAATTATTTTAAGAAGAGCATTCCTCTGCACAATAGTAATAGGCTAAATGTTTGTAACAATTTCGAGTTAAACTGAACTCTTATTTTGACGGGTTGTTGTGAACTCTTTTGAGTTTCTGCATGTATATGATATGACCATAGTTGTTATCAACCGACTCTCAGAGAAGACAAACTTTATGTGTTCATGTCCTCATTTAGTGAGGAAACCAAGAGTCACACATGCTTGAGTTTATGAGATAATGTTTTTTTTTTATTGTTTTTTTTTTATAACAAACTTTGAAATTGATGGATTAATCATTTGAAAATGCTGGTAATTGTACTAACATTAAGTTAAACTCAAATCTCAATATTTTCTCAGCTGATTATGGAGTCTTAACTCACATTATCAACAAGTTCAGCTGCAAATAAACACACAAGCCCACAGAAGAGCAATTAATTAGAGATAAATGGAGGGTTATTAGGCGTGTTATTAAGGACTTATTCTGTTAAAACTGACAGCAGCATAATGGCAAACACTGACATTTGGGTATACGAGCGTTTGTGGGAAACATTTAACTGACTGTAGTATACCTCTATGATTTTACATCTCAGCAAAAGCCTGACATTTTTACCAAACACTGATTTGTGACAATCTTACATGCCAGAGGTAGAGCGACCCCTGCAGGCAACCATCAAGAATCATCCTGAACACTGCAGAGGTTTTAATACAATCTAACCTCGATCTAACCTAAAAAATACATAGAGTAAATCCTGAACACTGCCGTAGCGACTAATTTACTAATATGCATTCAAGCATGAAAGGATTTTTTTTCACTCATCTATCATAATCAGTAATTTCACGAGGGTCTTGATGTCATGATGAAGTCCTCACCTGATCTCCAGTGTCTGTGTATTACTGGTGCACTTGGTGGGGACGTCGGACAGGTCTTGCTCCATGGGCTCGTCTCCGTTAATCAGTCCAGACTCCAGTTTGCTCTTCTCCTCTTCAGTGGCCTGGAGTTCAGGAACCAGAAACTCCTCTGGCCTGAGGGTCAGGGGTCAAAGGTCATTCATCAGAAAATACAGAACTAATACACAATAAACAGAAATGAAAGCATTTTGAAAAGAAAACAATTATACATATTCTCAGGGATTCATAAAATATACTGCTTTCTATTAGCTTATAGAGTAAATATTAGCACAAGCCCATGAATACTGCATAAATACCATAGTATTACCATCTGATAACATCACTTCAGTTTACTGTAAGAGGAAGAATTCAAACAATGTGCATTGCATTCAAGCTACACGTTTTATAATTTGTCTTCTTCACCTGATGATTTCTCCGTACTCATCCCATTTGATCCGCTCCTCGTGTGTTGGGAACATGGGGTAGGACTTCTTAGCCTGTTTGAAGAAGCTGCCCTTTCTCCCGCCCTCGCCCTTCATCATCAGGTCGTGATGTTTGGTCTTCACCACCACCGGCTGCTCCAGATCGTCCTCCATATCGCTCTCATCGCTCGAGTCCAGGTCCACCCTGACCAGGAACACAGAATGCTGTTACTGAACCTCAAGTGGAAATCTGTGAATTAGATCTGAACAGATGATTGAACTTGTGATATGGCTAAATGGGATTATTAAACCACAAATGGCTGAGATTACCATCGACGAGGCGTAAAAGTGAAGAAACGACAACAGAGAAGGGTGGTTGACATGTAACATGCTCATGAACTGTGCTTTTCTCAGCACGGTTAGGTCCAAATCATACTGAATGTATAAAGGAAACTGTATATTTTAGATTTTTCCTCATTTTTAATGACCTTTTTGAATTCATTGGTTCATTTAAATAGTTGGGTGATTTTTAAACGCAGATTTATTCCGTATAGTCTCTTAATGAATGTGGGGTCATACTTATAACTGACTGTATTACTAGTTTTAGACAAAGTATAGCAAATTGCATGAGGTCATTAGGACATTTCAACTTTATATTACAACAGTATAATAAAACTGTAATAGTCATGTGAAAATTATTAATATTATTAATGACATAAAACAATAATAGTTGTAGATATATTAATAAATTTTTGTTTATATAATAAAAATATAGTGTACTGTGATATTTTATTAATATCAATATATTACATATGTAACAATTCACGATTGTATTTTAAAATAAAGTGACTGGGTTCCCAAAATAATGATGTAAATTAAAAAAAAGGTCAATGCACCCTACCATTCATAAGTTTTAGGCCAGTACGTTTTTGTTTTTTGTTTTATTCAGGAAGGATGCATTAAATTTATTATAACAGACAGGAAAGACATTTATAAAGTTACAAAAAAATTCTGTTTCAAAGAAACGCTTTTCTTTTGAACTTTCTATTCATCATTGAATCTTGAAAAACAAAATGAATCAAAAATATGAAGCAGCACAACTGTTTTCAACATTGATAATAATCAGAAATGTTTCTTGAGCATCAAATCATCATATTAGAAAGATTGCTGAAGGATCATGTGACACTGAAGACTGGAGTAATGATGCTGAAAATAATTCAGCTTTGCATCACAGGAATAAATTACATTTTACAATATATTCACATAGAAAACAGTTATTTTAGATTGTAATAATATTACTGTTTTTACTGTATTTTTGAACAAATAAATGCAGCCATCGTGAGCAGAAGAGACTTCTTTCAAAATCTTACCAAGCCCACATTTTTGAACGGTAGTGGACAATATAAAAGAGAACTGGGTTATTTTTCATTCAGTTCACTTGTTCTGGGTCTAAATTGATTATTTTAAGGAGCATAAATGTGTAGAGCATTTGCAACAGTGCGTAAAATATGAATTAATTTGGAGAAAAAAAGCAGGTTTTGCTCACCCTGATCAACATGAGAGCTGCTGTTTCAAAGTGAGTTTATTCCTTTTTAAGCAGCGGCAGCGAGAATGTTGAATGTTTAACATAACTTTTTGACCCAATCGTGCAGCTCTAACGTGAATGATTCATGAAATATTTATAGCTATAGATTTTTTTCAGCGAGGATCTGTCCTTTGAATATTTGCAGAGAATTACCCATCCTACACTTGATAAATAATGCTGTAAGAAAGACTTTGATAAGCAGTGCATTCAGGGTGAATCAAATAAGTTTTTCATTCTGACAGTATTTTAGTCACAAACTCATTTCTACTCACTCTTTCGCCTGCTCCAGTTTTTTGGCCGCTTCTTTCTTCATTTTCTCTTTCTCCAAGTATTCCTCTAGTTCTCGCCCTTCCAGTCGGCAACGTTTTCTTATCTGGTTTAGTTTAAGAACAACAAAAAAACTTCAAAATAAGTCAAACATATCAGACGCTGCACAGTCTCATAGTTAAAGCGCATATCCACTGGCTATTCACTGATCATCTGAAACATACAGCACACAAATATCGAAAAATCAAAAGCACTACACAAGAATTACTAATCACAAGATCTGCCAAACATTTGTGGGATCTAATCGTTGATATTCAGAGATCTGTCCGAGAGACATAAGCAAGCTATTTACTTATAAGCAAAACAGATTCAAATCAAGTTGTTGTAACAATTTACAATAAGGTCTCATGGATAATTCAGTGTCTATTAGCAAAGGTCAGTGTCTTCTCATAGGATAAGGCCACGCAATCTCACAAATAATTATTAGATGTGTCATCAATGTACTATAGTTTCGCCATGTCACATCCTGTGAAGGGTTTACAATAATAAAGACTAATGTTAACAAATAAGACCTTATTGTAAAGTGTTTTTTGTCACACTTTAGTTTAGGGTCCAATTCTCACTATTTACTAACTATTGCCTCAATAAAATTTCAGCTTATTAATAATTAGTTAGGTAGTTGTTCAGTTTAGGTAATAAGTAGGATTAAGAGATGTAGATTATGGTCATGCAGTATATCAATATGTGCTTTATATCAATAGTTGCTTTATAAGTACTAATAAAGAGCCAATATCTAGTAATATACATGCTAATAAGCGACTAGTTAACAGTGAGAATTGGACCCTAAACTAAAGTGTTAGCGGCACTTCTAAAGGTAAATTTAAAACTAAGTTAAATTAAACTTCTTTTTTTTAAGGCATGTCTGAAATAATACTTTTTTACTTTTGGATAATTCTGATCACAAAGTCACACAGGGCCTGAATTTCATTTTGGAAAATAGGGGGGAAATCTCCCTTTAGGTCATTCTTATGGGGGGGATTTTGTTATTTGAGGGGGGAGGTTTTTTTTAGACAATTTTAAAAAAAATACCTTTAGCTAAATGTTTGCTCACTCATTGTATTTGTGTTTTTACAATGGGGTCATTTTTTTTAGTTTACACAAAAGGAAGCTTGATTTCAATCTTTGAATTAAATTGAAAAAAGTAGCACAAATAAATACATGAAATAAAGAGAAAAGTTTAGGTCTAACACTAGTATTCAGAAATGCTAGAAACGGAAAAAAGTAAACAAATGTAAAATAATACGGAATAGTCTTTTAGTCCTGTATAATTTGAATACATAGGCTATTAATCCTGATTCCTTACAAGTAATGCTATCTTTTGTTGTTTTATATACAATAATGACAGACACATTTTAGGCTACTCTCACTTTAAGAGCTAGTGCACGGATCCACGTTCACATGTTGCGTGTAAAGCGCAGTCCGCGCCACTTTCTCCTCTTTTAAAAAGGGCTCCCTGTTGCTAAGCAATCATGAGCCACGTTCTCCATGAAGACGAAGACGTTTCAGCAAAGGATGAACGCGCAAAAGACGTAACGTGAACGGCCCATACTGTTTTCATTATAGTGTCACATGCATTTTCTTTTTGTATTATTTTTTTAAGACATAACCGATTGTGTTTGAGAGGATACTCCCCAAGACTGGAATTTAGACAATGTTGTGTGCTTTTGACCGTTAAAGCGCTATAATTCAAGAAAAATAACTCAGTTTTGTTAGGCTACTCACGAGCTGTTTGTTATGCGGGTTAAAATCGCTTGAATGTTTAAATAGGTAAGACTTAAAAAGACGCACAAATTATAAACAATAGTGACGATGCAATGGCCCGATTGTGCAAGTGACATTTCCATCAAATGTCCCGACTCCTGAAACGCGAGAGTCTAGAATCACCGCCTGCAGCTGCAGCGCGATTGGCTCGCCTTGTGTAACCTATTTTAAGAGACAGAGAAGACGCGGCATTGGCAGAATCACTCACGCTGTTTGTGAAATTGTATCTCGCAGAAAGTTTTAAAATGTCTGATTTGATCTTATAATCTGTTAGGTTAAATTTACTCATAGGCCTACATGCTAGATTGAATGAATGTTTGCGGGAATTTCCCGCATTATAAACGCAAGACCTGCGGGAATGATTAAAATGATGCGCAATACCCGCACCGAAATTCGAGCCCTGTCACATTCATAGCTAATTTATACATTTTCTGTACAAGCAGACATTCTGTTTTTTTCTGACATTTAGTTGTTTTTTTTAAACAATGAACTGTAATTGGTTGCTTTAAAATGCATTCACACTGATTAATTTTTCCATTTGCATGTCTAATGCCGAGTTCAGACTACATGATATTAGACCGATTTTAGCATAATCCGTTTGATGTACGGTGTCATTGTGATTCGTAAATGACAATGGGCATCGGGCAGGAATCAAACGTTTTATCTCGTATAGTGTATAAGAGATGTGAGATAAACGATTGATTCTTGCGTCCAGATGGTCACTGTCTTTTACCAATCACCAAAAAAAGTATTATATTCGGATTATACTACTCTTTTGGCGTACTGTTTTCCGCGTACTATATAGTAAGCAAGTGTTCGATTTCAGACGTAGCAAGTCACTAGTTACGCCTTTGATGACATCACACACGTCGATAAAGACAGCAAGCGATGATTGGCTGGGAAGCAACGTGAGATCTTTCTTTTCCACGACACAAGAATTTAGGAGTCAAAAACCGCATAATCTGACACAGTGACAATCGTAACAGCCAAAAATATTGTGTAGTCTGAACTAGTGTTGTCAAAAGTACAGACTTCGTTACCAAATCAGTACTGAAATTTAAAAAAAAGTGACGATCCCAGCATTTCCCTCTAGCATTTTGAGCGTTGTTCAACAGATTCTTAAACACCTCTGATTGGTCAGTTTTCACACGCTTAACATATATGACTCTGATTGGCTACAATGATCACAACTTCAAAACCATGTTGTAAATAGACGCTTTTTACTGAGCGCTTACACAGACACACAAGGGAGCATTTGAAAACAGGCGTAGAGCAAATACCTAATATATCGGCTGATAGACGGATCCGCTGATAGACGCCTGCTTTTGAATGCTGCCGTGTGTATCTGTGTAAGCGCTCAGTAAAGAGCGTCCATTTACAACATGGTTTAAGCGTTGATCATTGCAGCCAATCAGAGTCATATATGTTAAGTGTGTGAACACACTGGCCAATCAGGGTCATATATGTTAAGCGTGTGAACACTGGCCAATCAGAGTCATATATGTTAAGTGTGTGAACACACTGGCCAATCAGAGTCATATATGTTAAGCGTGTGAACACACTGGCCAATCAGAGTCATATATGTTAAGTGTGTGAACACACTGGCCAATCAGAGTCATATATGTTAAGTGTGTGAACACACTGGCCAATCAGAGTCATATATGTTAAGCGTGTGAACACTGGCCAATCAGAGTCATATGTTAAGTGTGTGAACACACTGGCCAATCAGTCATATATGTTAAGTGTGTGAACAAACTGGCCAATCAGAGTCATATATAAGCTCGTGAACACACTGGCCAATCAGAGTCATACATGTTAAGCGTGTGAACACACTGGCCAATAAGGGTCATATATGTTAAGTGTGTGAACACACTGGCCAATCAGTCATATGTTAAGTGTGTGAACAAACTGGCCAATCAGAGTCATATATAAGAACGTGAACACACTGGCCAATCAGAGTCATACATATTAAGCGTGTGAACACACTGGCCAATCAGAGTCATATATGTTAAGTGTGTGAACAAACTGGCCAATCAGAGTCATATATGTTAAGTGTGTGAACAAACTGGCCAATCAGAGTCATATATAAGCACGTGAACACACTGGCCAATCAGAGTCATACATATTAAGCGTGTGAACACACTGGCCAATCAGAGTCATAAAGAAGCGTGTGAACACACTGGCCAATCAGAATCATATATAAGCGTGTGAACACACTGCCCAATCAGAGTCATATATAAGCGCGTGAACACACTGGCCAATCAGAGTCATATATGTTAAGCGTGTGAACACACTGGCCAATCAGAGTCATATATGTTAAGCGTGTGAACACACTGGCCAATCAGAGTCATATATGTTAAGTGTGTGAACAAACTGGCCAATCAGAGTCATATATGTTAAGTGTGTGAACACACTGGCCAATCAGAGTCATATATGTTAAGAGTGTGAACACACTGGCCAATCAGAGTCATATATGTTAAGTGTGTGAACAAACTGGCCAATCAGAGTCATATATGTTAAGTGTGTGAACACACTGGCCAATCAGAGTCATATATGTTAAGCGTGTGAACACACTGGCCAATCAGAGTCATATATGTTAAGTGTGTGAACAAACTGGCCAATCAGAGTCATATATGTTAAGTGTGTGAACACACTGGCCAATCAGACTCATATATGTTAAGCGTGTGAACACACTGGCCAATCAGAGTCATATATGTTAAGTGTGTGAAAAAACTGGCCAATCAGAGTCATATATAACCGTGTGAACACACTGGCCAATCAGAGGCGTTCAGGAATCCGTTGAACAACGCTCAAAATTCTAGAGGGAAATGCTGGGATCGTAACATTTATTTTTAATTTCAGTACCGATTTGGTACTGAAGTCAGTACTTTTGACAACAATATTCTGAACAAGTCAAGTTCTTAGCCAGAAAAGCGCTGATCTAATAATCTAGGTGCCTCACCTCCAGGTCCATCCTCTTCTCCCCCGGGTTATCTATGAGGTAGCGGGCCAGTGTTCCTGGTGTGGTTCTGTAGGTGAGGATGACCGAGTTCTTGGCGTCCTGGCACCACTGTATGAAGAGCTCCCGTGAGAAGCCCGACTCCAGATCGGGCTGACTGCACAGAACCACCTTCGGGCTGGGCACGCGGGACAGATCGGACAGGCTGTGACACAGCGAGAGGTGCCGGAACTGGAAAGGGTTGTTCCGCTTGTCCTCGAAGCATCGCATCAGTTTATCGCTCATCCACTCGACCTGTGAGAGAACATGGGAACGTTATATCTGAGATATGGCATAGAGAAAATTAACATTTTGTAGGATTAGGGGTGTGTGATATTGGGATGACTGGGATTTTGTTGATACCGATACTTAATGTTTTGTGCTTTTGGCTGGTTTGTAAGCTTTTCATATACTTCATATTCTGTGCAGTGGTCAGTTCACAGCAGTAACAAAAATGAACTTTTCCACTACGAGGCAATATATATGCCCCCGTAAACTTTACAATGGTGACGCCTCACAATAAGGTCTCATTTGTTAACATTAGTTAATGTAATGACTAACATGAACTAACAATGAGCATGACATTTGTTAATCTTTATTAATGATAGTTAATAAAAATCCAGCTGTTCATTGTCAGTTCCTGTTAGTTCACAGTGCATTAACTAATGTTAACAAACACAAAATTTGATTTAAATAATGTACTAGTAAATGTTGAAATTAACTAACCAAGATTAATAAATGCTGTGGATGTATTGTTAATTCATAGTTCATGTTAACTAAAGTAGTTAACTGACGAAATCTTATTGTAAAGGGTTACCAGCAATTTTTTATAATCTTGCTAATCTATAATCTATAATTATAATGCATGCATCATCTTATATGTCAAATTCTTGCATTTAACCAATAAATTCAACTAGATTAATAAGGCAGGATTCGTTAAATTAAAAAGACACAATCGGTCATTAAACTGATTCGTTCAAACCGCTGATTCATGCAGTAACGAAGCACTGCTACGTGTTGCTCAGGGATGCAAAAAAAAACTTCTTCTGAGGTTGTATAAGGAAATTTTCATTGACAAAAAGTAAAAGCAGACAATATTGTATTAACTCAAAATGTTAACTTACTGTTTATTGAACTATTTTATAAAATCAACGTGCTGATATTCACAACCGTGTTGATATTCTGTAAAAAAAAAAAAAAGCACTCTTGCTTATGTGATATTGCTTAATATCATTTGATATAAGTATAAGCCCTGTATATCTAAAGGCTACATCATGCAATGCAAGCATTTTTGTTTTGTTTTTGCAATGCGAGTAACGCTCTATAATGCTAGCTCACTCATTTAAAACAACAATGGCGATATTATCGTAGACAACACAAATCGCACACCCCTGTGTATGATTTGACTGTGACGGCGAGACCTGGGACTTTGAGAACTCCACCACGTTGTAGCTGACGTTGTTGAGCAGGGCGAGCGAGTAGACGCCCAATCCTGCGTCTTTGGTCCTCCAGATCTGATCCAGGAGTTGAGCCAGCTCCAGCACTCGTCCCGCTGTATCCACTGAGATCAGCACGTTCCCGTCACCACGGAGAGTCTCCATGACATTGGCTGGAAGAGAATGTAAAACATCACACTTCGTCCAAATGAACACAGTGTTCATACAGACACTGTAAAATGGAACATTTCAAGGACTTTAAAGCACTTCTGTTTTTGTTTTTCAAGGAATACAATCAAAGATCTCACTTATCAAACAATATCTTTATTATCTTTCAAATTCTAAAAAAGGTATTCCAGAAATGCAATTTTAATAGGATTTCAAAATCCATTTCAAGCCCGTCATGAAATCCCCTTAACCATCGAAAGGATACTATGACAAAGATTTCGCTTTCCTCATTCAAACAGATTTCTTTTCCCATGAATATATGATTGACCTGAAGAATGAAAGTTGTATCATATACTTGGAAATATATGAGCAATAATATGCTTATAGCCATGTGAAATGGCTCAATATCTATATCAGACAGGCTGCAGCATTAATTTAGCGTGAAAAGATTGTCCACGTGTTTTTTCTGAAAACCCCCCCACTAATTTCATATGTATACCTGTATATATTGTCTTTCAATAATTCAAGCACTTTTCAAGTACTTATTCATAAATATGGCTGTTTTCAAGGACTTAAATTTTAAAAAATCTAATTCAAGTACTTCATGCACCTTGTACGAACCCTGTGAACAGCATTAGGAGTTCTGCTTCACAGTAGCAGTGGGTTTGAGAAGTTTGATGACAAATCAGCATCATTATTTTCAGCCAAACTATTGGGTTTGTTTGAACTTACTGAGCAGTTGCTCGTCACGCTGTTTCCTGCGAGGCTGTACATACGAGGCGTTGAAGGAGTCTGTGATGAGGAGAGACGGTCTGCTGACGTTCTCCAGCAAGCAACCGTTCAGATGACTGAGAGGACAGCAAACATTATGGTTTACATTATGGCATTCTGGTTTACTCTTCATCTAGATCAGAATGCCTCACCACAGGGGGACTTTAAAATATGCAGTTAATTTACATTTAATCATTTAGCAGAGGCTTTTATCCAAAGCGACTTACAAATGAGGAGAGAAATAGAAGCAATCAAGCACGGTTGAGCTCTATGTATGTTCGCTGATCAATGTTTATATGTGAATAAAAGCCTAAATTAACCTGTTCATCATATAAAGCGATCATGTCTCTTCACAACTTGGATTAAACCGCTTGTGTGTGAATTGACTTTCAATGGGAGGATTGACTTTTTCAATCTCTCAGATTTCATTAAAAATATCTTAATTTGTGTTCCGAAGATGATTGAAGTCTTATGGGTTTGGGACGACATGAGGGTGAGTAAATTATGACAGATTTTTCATTTTTGGGTGAACTATCCCTTTAATAAAATAAAACTTTCTGATGCTACATTCAATTTATGTTCAGGTGATTTCTTTCATACTTACATCTCCCTCTTGTGGTTGAAATCCACAGCATAGATGATCTCTTCTTCGCCATCTTTCACTATTTTCCAGATAGTGCCACCAATCATGTGACCCGCAGGAAGTGGGGTGATGGACAGACCGTGACCTTTTCCTGTTCGTTTATAAATAATTATCAACTTTCAAGATACCAAAAAGGACACATTATCACTGTTATTGAGGATTAAAGCTCTTGTGAATGAGGACATTTTTTCTTGTCATTGAAAAAAAGAAGGTACATCATCTCACCTTTCAGGTTGACGATCTGAGAGTATTTCAGCTGCTGGATTTTGTCAAAAGCTGAATCGACATCATCCAGTGTGAACAGAGAGAAATCTTCAGTGTTGTGTCGAGACTGAGATCAAACAAGATGAAATATAATTTATATTTCGTCATCAGAATATTTCTCTGCCTCGTTCTGATATTTAATTTGCGCAAACAAACTGAATAGCAAGAAGTGTTGTACACAACAAACATTTTTTTTATGGGGATTCAACTAACAATTCAACTATGATTCATAGATCTCTTCCAAAGAAAAATATTTTTTTTAAAGATTACTGCATACTACCACCAAAAAAACGTTATTTGCTCCCATCTGCCCCATTTATATAATTTACACTGGGCAACAATTAATCAACAACAATAAGGGTGAAACTCTCAAAACCTATACTGCATTGTGACTTTATTTTCATGATAATTAAGCATATTTTGCATAATAATAATAATAAAAAAACTTTAGCATTACTGTAATGTGAAAATAATTCAAACTATATATAATATTTGTTATACTTTTTTTAATGGTATTGAAGCAAAAACCCTCAAAAGTTAAACATCTGGATGTGTGGGGGGTTTGGGGGGAAATGCGCTTAACCGTCATGAAGATAAAAATTTTACTAGTCCGAAAATTAATTTTAGGGTGAAATGTGAATTGTGAAATGTCACTCATTTGAACTCGGTCTCTTTAAACAATTATTCAGTTAAACCCAACAAAAACATAAAATAATTTTAAGCTTCATATTCAAAAATCTCAAATAGCTTGCTATAAAATATTCGTTAAATTATTATTTATTCTAAAAATTATTGATTATTTTAAAATAATGATTTAAAAAAAAAAAATGAAAATTACAATGTTTGTGTTAGTTATTAACATATTAGTTAATACATTTTGTTTATTTGAGTTTTATGTGACTTTCATTACATTAATGTTGCCAACTTTTTCTTTGTAAACTATTAATTTGACAATTAAAAAGAAGCATTTCAGATTCATACAACAAATCACAAGCAGTGCTTCATTTGAAACCCGTCCATCTTACCTGATAGAGATCGTACATGAACATCTGTCCCATCTTGTAGACGGGGATGGTGGCGTAAATGGTGCAGTTGAGGCCCAGTTTGCCCACAGCGTACGGTAAAGCTCCCAGATGCAGAGGATCAGGGTGAGAGAGCAGCACTGCGTCCACCTGATGGACATACCTGACAGAGACAGGACGGCAAATACACAATCAAATACAGGAATTAAGTTGAGTTGACGATCACACATTGACCTGATTGGTTACAAGCTAGTTTGTGACTTTAAAAACACCAGCGATTTCAAACCGTCTTTTTTTCACTGGTGTTTTAAAGAAAAAATAGCCTACTTAGCAATGTTATTGACTTATGAATTTACACATGGTTTGTCTTAAAGCACATTAAAACACCACATAGACATATTAAGAACATTAATAACTTAATATATACATAACACCGCCTCATTGTCAAGTTATCGTACCGCTTCAGGGACTCTATGATGTCCATGGAGAAACTTTCATCCCAGCCACAGTCCAGTAAGAAGCGAAACTCGTCCACCTGTAACAGGTAACACAGGGCCGATTCCTCCTGGACTCCAGAGAGAGCCGTCAGTTTGATGATGGACGTCATTCTGCCGTCTGAACGATGGGTGGACACAAGAGATCATCATTAAATAACCACTATAAACCTATCACAGTAAAAAAATAACATAACAAGGGTATTCTTTGAAGCAGACTGGAATAACATGGCATATAAATATGTAAGTCATTCGGTATTATACCACGACCATGCGTTTAAATATTCGTAAAACCACTGTATTGTTATGGTACATTTACCACAGTAACACAATGGTATTAATTTCAGTACATTAGAATACTATGGCATGATACATGAATATGTCAAGAATACATACCCCTAACAATGGTATTTATCCAAATACTATTGTTTTAGTATCTGACACCAGCACTGTTCTGTGGTACGACCACAGTAGACTTTGTAAACATTAAAAAAATGTAAGATTCATAAAGCCAATTATAAGACCATACTAAATTAGTAAAGTTATTGTGTTATAATTACTAATAAATTTGCAGGTAAAATAACAGAGCATTATTTAATGAACAAAACTGTACGTTAAGTTCAAAGAGAAGAGGCATAGGAATATGAGTATTCATGAGCCTTCACACACTACACAACTTCAAAACATTAGGATAAATCTGACATTTAAACTTAAATCTGAACTAACTGAAAACACATAGCAGCCAAACAAACGAAGAGATTCTCTTTAAAAACTGACTCATTTTATGTACATAAACACTTGCATACCCGTATATTGTAATACCGCTTTTGATTTCAGCAGGTTCCGTCACTAATAACTGTTGAAAATTGCTAAAATATCATATTAAATTCATATTCATCTATCAATTCGGCAGCATGAAATGAGACAAGCAGCCATTACCGCCGCTGCCTACGTCACTGGACTCTACCACTGACAGCATTACAGGGGCGCTTACAAATAACTAACAAAAGTCCCGTAATATTTAACCGTAAACGAATTTACACATAGCACATTTGAGTTAAATATATCTATACAATGTAGTTTTTGATAAGAAAACAAAAAAACGAACTTATAATTCACAATTCAGATTTGTTTTTCTCTCAATTGCGTTTATATCTAACAATTCTGACTTTATAACTCGCAATTCAGATTTTTTTCTTGCAATTGCGAGTTTATATATCGCAATTCTGATTTTATAACTCACAATTCTGATTTTTTCCCAGCAATTGCAAGTTTATATATCGCAATTCTGAATTTGTAACTCGCAATTTAAAAAAAAAAATCCCGCAATTTCGAGTTTATATCACAACCAGAGCTCCGGGCAGGGACCCCCGCCTTGGTCCACCCTCTGCCCGACTCGGAGAACCAGAGCTCGCAATTCTAACAAAAAAAGAGTCCGAATTGCGAGATGTAAACTCGCAATTGCGAGAAAAGTCAGAATTGTGAGATAAAAAGTCGCAATTACCTTTTTATTTTTTATTCTGTGTCGGAAACAAGCTTCCATAATATATAAAAAAATCATGCTTTTAATGTGCATTCTAACATAGAAACGTTTCATAGTAGAGGAAAGAAAAAATTATAGCACCTCCCTTCAAACTGTCATGATGCTAGTTGGTACAGTCCAAAGCCCTCTAACCCTTTCTGCTAATGCTGCTGTGCTAGGAAACTAACTGAAGGTAAATTACTTTAAATTATTATATATTTAATTAATAAACGTGTTTTTATATTTGGCTGTGCATATTAAAGTTATGTTAACGTTTGTAAGAGTGTTCTGCAGAAGTAATGACATTCAAATCTCGTATTTCTGTGAGGACAGTATTAACGTTAGCAGACGCGGGCCCAGTACGGTCACCTTCACATCAACACAAACATTGATAATGTGATGATTTTCATTTCGACATTTCTATTTAGTTATGTTTAACCTGAATCAGTATATATTAATGAGGTGAGACCGAGTTTTGCAGACAGACAGATCAATGAATGCTGCAGAATTACTGTTTTTCAGTGTCTTTCACTCCACATGACTATATCATTATCATACACCCCATATATATATATATATATATATATATATACACACACACTTTACATATAATTTAATTGAATATAGACATGTAATGTAGTCCAGATTATGGACTATAATACCAGTCAAAATACACATACGTAATCATTTTCTTATTTATTTGTGTTTAATATAACCTAAGCAGACGCCTTTAGATTTTTTAGTTTTTCAAGATGATGAGAAACTTACATTTTGTCAAGTGTGCGCAAACTAGTGTACATTAGAGGTGAAGTGAAATCATTCTTCAACTTTATCATTGATTTGTCTCTTGTCTTTGATCGCAGGCATCATGGTGAACTTCGCAGCAGCGATTCGGGAGCACTGGGTCAATATTCTGGTCCCTCTGGGTTTCGTCATCGGGGTTTATCTGGACCGACGAAATGATCAGAAACTCACAGCATTCAGGAACAAGAGTGCTTTATACAGCAGGTCATATGACATCTTATAAAGATGTTTTAAAATCATGGTGTGTCTTTGCAAATGAATGATTTCTGAATCTGTAACTGTGGTTTCAGGGAACTGAAGCCGGGCGAGGAGCACACCTGGAAGTGACTCCTGCTGGGATATTTATTGGACCATCTGTCCAGAATGTGTATATTGTCTGTTCAGCCACTGTGTCTCTGATTGCAA
This sequence comes from Siphateles boraxobius, assembly GCF_051911475.1. Lineage (NCBI taxonomy): Eukaryota > Metazoa > Chordata > Actinopteri > Cypriniformes > Leuciscidae > Siphateles > Siphateles boraxobius. The sequence continues at coordinate 40,181,627 of NW_027509208.1, read as the reverse complement.
GCATGTTGGTGCAATAAATGTTGCATTTAGTTCTGTAATGCCTTGTAGTTTTTATTTACTATATGTCACATTGCACCGGGTGACTCCGACCACATTGATATTTAATTAGTCCAAACTCTTGCTCCATAATGTAATTAAACATCAGATAAATTCTGATTTGGTGTGATTAAAAATATAGAATGAATAAAAATATACGTGCTTTACTGGGCCTATTAAGATAAAATGGCCCAATATCATCTGAAATGAAATTTTTTTCATGTTGTATATGAATGCAATAGCATAATTTGTCAGAAGACACCAATACTAAACTGTTTTTAAGCTGTTTTAACTAATCTAAAGAAATGTTTGTATTCCCAAAGTTTATGGATGGCCTTGACAATGGCTAACAAACACTGATTAAATATTTTAACTTCAGCTATTATGTAAATAATATTTTAAAAAGTAGTGGCCAAAAGTGATATCCGGCCTAGGAAAATTGAGATCTTCACCCTTTACTCAAATATTAAAAATCTGTTAAAGATTTTGTAAACAAATTGCATACGTTTGGAGTCAATTGTTTTATTTGTGATAATGCAATGAAACATGACAAATTGTGAGGACAGGCCAAACTGTATTAAGCCAAATAATTTTGTTAGATAAATACCTTTACCAAGTTTAATGTTTTGTTGTTCCTTCATTTTTCCTTATATTTTGATAGTTTAATCAAACTTCTAGGGCCATTGAAAACAAATATCCTCTCCGGACATCACTTTTGGCCATTTATACACACACATTTACCACAGAGCTGGTACAAAGAAAAGAAACCTCAAAAATATTCTGGTTTACTTTCAATAAATGTTTTATACACATTTGATAATTTTAGTTTAAAAAAATTGTCGTTTGAACAGATGACAAGCATATGATGTAGAACCCTAATTTTCTTTGGCCAACAACTAATATTTTTATTCATGTGTCAAAGGTTCGGCTGTGTGGATCATTCCCTTCTCAAAGAGCATCTCGGCCAGAGACATCTGCAAAACGAGATTCATTTCAAACACAACATAACATGTGCATAAACACTTACATGCAATTTCAACAGGTCATAAAGGGCTAAAGCATTTAATAACAAATCCATGTGGTACCTTTGCCTCCGCGGTCTCGCATGGTAAACTGGCCACAGAAACAAACTTGGGATATGAATGAATTAGAAACTCCACGGCATCTATGTGCTGTTAAAACATATGATCAGTCAAATGCTTAATAAAGGTAAAAGCTACAGTCATTAGAGACACGAGTGCAGGTTTACCTCTGCTTTCATCTCAATGTTCTTGGGTTCTTCTTTATGATAGACTCTAGAGTTCTCAGTAGTGTAATAAAGACGCACAGTGTCTCCATCACTGCACAACCTATGAATACAAGTTATTTTTTAATTCTAGCATGGCATTTATCACAACAAAACAATTAAATGAATGTGTATCTTTATCTGAACATCCACCATCTGGCCAGTTATATTATTTAGAGGCACTCAAAGTTCTCTCATCACATTCATTTCAGACTGCAAACTCACTTTATGCACCTTAAAGGAAAGTGAAATATAATGTCTTTTGCTCTGTAGATTGAGAAGTGTTACAGGAAAATAATGTTCTGGTGGAGGTACCTTGCAGCTCCGGCCCGCATCAGTCTGATTTTGGTTTGGCCCTTCAGTTCAACAGTGACATTAAGGGCCTCACCGTCTCCCCATCGAGCAGGAGCCCCGTACACACTGCCGGCCGTCTCCTCTACAAAACATACACAAATGCATTTAATTAAACTAAACGGACAGTTATATCTGATACAACATACCTACTTGTTTTTTGTTTTGTTTTTTTAGATGTAATGTCTAATTTCTTTAAAAATGGAACACATTTTTCTGAAACACAGAGAATTGGCGACGTCTGTACGTCTGATCATTCAAAAGATATTTTAAAGCAAATAAAATGACACATTTCACCTTTAGTTTTCATGTTACTGATAGTTTTCAGTCACGTGACTGGAGAACAAAACATCGATAGAACCAATTTTCCATCCATTTCTAACCACTAATATTTAGATCACCTCCCAAAAGAAGAATAAAAAAAAATATGTGGACAAAAAATGCAAGATTTGGGCACTTGTGATCCATATGCAGGCCCTGCTGCAGTGTGTCAATCACTAAAAACAGCAAGATAGTCTAAAAAGCTTAACGTGAAAAACACTTAATGTGCCTTAAATTAAAACAGTGATATTAAAAGATCAAATTCCACATACACCTTATTGATGATGCGTACTATGTACATGCATGAGATGCATCCAGAATATGAATGCAAAGCGCTAAATGCTTAATGAGAAACTGTGAGTTGCATTTATATTCTGTGTTCATCTGCATTTTACATTTATTCATTTAGCAGACGCTTTTATCCAAAGCGACTTACAACTGAGGACTAAAGACAAGTCAAGTAATTGTGGAGAGGCAAAAACAACGCAAGAAGTGCTCAAAATACAAAGTTCAGGCATTGCTCAGAGTAGCATAAGCATATTTTTTTTGTGTTCATCTGCATGCATGTACATAGTACGCATCATCAATAAGTTGTATATTGAAATTGGTCTTTTAATATCACTTATTACGTATTACTACATTAGTACTTAGATAAAAATGACTGGCATGCAGCGGAGGAAAGCCTTGTTTCTCCCTTCAGGTGGGCGTTCCTATCAGTGTGTGACGTCACGTGAAAACTATGAATTGTAAGACTCACCAGAGCTCCGCAGAGGTGGAAGGCAGTCGTGCAGAAAGTCTTTGGCTTTCTGATCTACAGCAGCATCAACTGGCGCAACTTGTATCAGTTTCTTCATCAGCCCATGAACGTGTGTAATGAATTTGTCTCTCCGTGGGTCTTCCTGTTCACACGCACGAGCCATTTCAGTGTCAATATAGATCAGGAATGAACAGATCGGAGCTTGTATATTAATGGAGTATGAATACAAGTACCTTCTCTGAGTTCTGAACACCCATGAACTGAAGGTAATCGAGCGGCAGCCCCTTCCTGAACTCGACATCATCTTCCATCGCGATCTCCAGAGCTGCTGGCATCAACTGCAAATCAAGTATATTCACCAAAGTGACAACCACAAAAACCACAGTCTCACATAAAAATATCTAGAGCACATTTCACACCAAAAATCAAAAGAAATAAAGCAGCAAACAAAGATTTTTAGGATAATAATCCATCTCTGTGAGTCCATATAATGCAAATGAATGGTTGATGTTTGAAAAACACACACAGCGATCATGATGGTAATCCATACGACCCCAGTGGATGAATCAATGTTAGTTAGAAGCCAAATGATAGGCTTTGCAGGGCTTGATATGAACTTTTTTGCTCACCAGCCACAGTGGCTAGTGCTTTTCCAAAGTTACCAGCCACTCAGCATTTTCACTGGCCAGAATTTTGGCAATGACACCATGGGGAAAAACTGCCGTATAGGTATTTTTTATATAATCTCATAATTTGGCAGCAGGTTTATTAGGCTGATGTCACTTTAAGACCTGATGCACGGATCCATTATACTGTTACACATGCGTTTTCTTTCTCAACTGTTTACGTTCACTTAAAAAAAACTTTGTTTACTTGAATACTCACCAAGACCAGCATTTTGACATTATTTTGTGCGTATTTGACTGTTTAAGTGCAATAAACAACTAAATTTAGTACTGAGAGGAGGCTTTATGTGTGCACAGTTAGGGTTTGAGCACAGAATTTGCAGAAATGAGTCCAATTATGCACAATATACGCAATCCCACACCGAAATTCAAAAATGTATGAATGAAAAATGTATATTATAGTAAATTGAACCCGCCAAAGAGAGACTGCGTTACACGCCACAGCTGAAATAGACCCGCATTTGACGGGTTGGCAGGTGTAAATGTCAAGCCCTGGGAGTGCATAAGAAAAATACTAAGATTTTAAATTCTTTTATAAACCATCACATGAGGTTGAGTAAATAATGGGAGAATTTTCATTTCTGGGTGAACTATCCCTTTAATGGCCCTAACCTTTCTTTAAGTAACATGTATTTTTTTTCTTTTGATTTTAGGTAGAAGAAATTCATGTATCGTTAAAGCGCAGAAGCAGAAGTAAAGGCTTGTACTTTCAGGAGCAGATCTCCCCAGCTGTTCCTCTGGTAGGAGGAGACGGTGATGTGCAGCGAATGAACGTCGGGCAGACAGTCGCCCTGATGAATGAACCCACGGGGAAAATACAGCAGATCACCAGCTTCCAACACCACGTCCATGATGGGCTGCCCGATCTCCTTCTGACTGAAATTAGCTTGAGGAGAAATGCAACAGACAGAGGGTTTATTCCCTTTAGAAATAATCAAATACTTGTATTTATCAGGTTAGTTAATATGACCAGCTATGTACTTACGACTGGACACCAGCGGCAACACTTCATCTTCAGAACTGAGAGGAGACAGAAGAGCTACTAGTTAATACTGTATCTCTTCACTTGGTACAGTTGAAGATTTTAGTTTACTTCTTCTGAGGTGCTGAGTCTGATATGTTACAGTCCTATTATGCTTTTTTCCATGTTCATCTTTCTTTAGTGTGTAATGTTGCAGTTTGAGCACAAAGTCCCTCCAGCGGGAGTTATTCTCTATATCAGTGTCAGTGTATCTGAACTCCTGAAACGCCTCCATTGTAGTCTTGAGTTTCTTCCGGGAACAAACACGTAACAATATTCCTCATTTAAATAATTAATACGCAGAATAAAGGGGCGGGGCCTAGTTGAGTTAGTTAGTAGTTTGTTGAAACTGGCGGTTATGGTAAGAGCGTGATATTTCCCAAACACACTCGAAGCTCTTGACCAAATACAACACACTGATCCAGCCGACCAATCTGACTTAAAACTGTGCTTTTTGGACGTTTTTACTATATTGTTCAAAGATTTGGCGTTTCCTGAAACCATAGTTCCACCGGACATTCACAAAAGCATTGCAAACTTACGTCACAATCGTGACTAGTTGCTTGGTTTCTTCAACGATGCACTGTACTATGGTAGTTAATCAGCGAGTTTAATTACATCATTGTACGGAAAACACACACCAGAGCGTTACTGACAGACTGGGAAGAGACGAGCTGCAACAATGGAGAATATGGGGAAACTACTGTTTTTTTTAACATTCAAGCATGAAAACCTATTTTAGTAGACTTAAAACTAAAATCAAGACTTTGAAAAAAGGCATAACATGGCCTCTTTAAAGCATAACTCACCGAGGGTTGTACACTCTCCAGTGCTTTTTGCCCTCGAGCTGAACAACGAAAGCCTCTATATCATCATAGTGAGGAGCAAAACCCTGTGTCCCCGGTGGTGTTAGATACCTGAAAAACACATCACAGGTAAATTATAACTGAGAGTGAAGAAACCAATATTTATGAAAAATGTTTATGCATCATCACATACATGTTTGCGCCTGCCATACTACCAAACTTCTCCTGAAGAATGGAGAGCACTTGCCACACAGTGGAGGAAAACGCTTGAGGATTGAGCATCCTGAGAGAGCAGCCGCTCTGACAAAATACAGCAAACAACATCTGTCAATAAACTTCACAGTTTCAAGTGTTATGTACAGGTCCTTCTCCAAAAATTAGCATATTGTGATAAAGTTCATTATTTTCCATAATGTAATTATATAAATTAATCTTTCATATATTTTAGATTCATTGCACACCAACTGAAATATTTCAGGTCTTTTATTGTTTTAGTACTGATGATTTTGGCATACAGCTCATGAAAACCCAAAATTCTCAAAAAATTAGCATATTTCATCCGACCAATAAAAGAAGTGTTTTTAATACAAAAAAAGTCAAATCTTCAAATAATTATGTTCAGTTATGCACTCAATACTTGGTCGGGAATCCTTTTGCAGAAATGACTGCTTCAATGCGGCGTGGCATGGAGGCAATCAGCCTGTGGCACTGCTGAGGTGTTATGGAGGCCCAGGATGCTTCGATAGCGGCCTTAAGCTCATCCAGAGTGTTGGGTCTTGCGTCTCTCAACTTTCTCTTCACAATATCCCACAGATTCTCTATGGGGTTCAGGTCAGGAGAGTTGGCAGGCCAATTGAGCACAGTAATACCATGGTCAGTAAACCATTTACCAGTGGTTTTGGCACTGTGAGCAGGTGCCAGGTCGTGCTGAAAAATGAAATCTTCATATCCATAAAGCTTTTCAGCAGATGGAAGCATGAAGTGCTCCAAAATCTCCTGATAGCTAGCTGCATTGACCCTGCCCTTGATAAAACACAGTGGACCAACACCAGCAGCTGACATGGCACCGCAGACCATCACTGACTGTGGGTACTTGACACTGGACTTCAGGCATTTTGGCATTTCCTTCTCCCCAGTCTTCCTCCAGACTCTGGCACCTTGATTTCCGAATGACGTGCAAAATTTGCTTTCATCCGAAAAAAGTACTTTGGACCACTGAGCAACAGTCCAGTGCTGCTTCTCTATAGCCCATGTCAGGCGCTTCTGCTGCTGTTTCTGGTTCAAAAGTGGCTTGACCTGGGGAATGCGGCACCTGTAGCCCATTTCCTGCACACGCCTGTGCACGGTGGCTCTGGATGTTTCTACTCCAGACTCAGTCCACTGCTTCCGCAGGTCCCCCAAGGTCTGGAATCAGTCCTTCTCCACAATCTTCCTCAGGGGCCGGTCACCTCTTCTCGTTGTGCAGCGTTTTTTGCCACACTTTTTCCTTCCCACAGACTTCCCACTGAGGTGCCTTGATACAGCACTCTGGGAACAGCCTATTTGTTCAGAAATTTCTTTCTGTGTCTTACCCTCTTGCTTGAGGGTGTCAATGAAGGCCTTCTGGACAGCAGTCAGGTCGGCAGTCTTACCCATGATTGCAGTTTTGAGTAATGAAACAGGCTGGGAGTTTTTAAAAGCCTCAGGAATCTTTTGCAGGTGTTTGGAGTTAATTAGTTGATTCAGATGATTAGGTTAATAGCTCGTTTAGAGACCATTTTCATGATATGCTAATTTTTTGAGATAGGAATTTTGGGTTTTCATGAGCTGTATGCCAAAATCATCAGTATTAAAACAATAAAAGACCTGAAATATTTCAGTTGGTGTGCAATGAATATAAAATATATTAAAGTTTAATTTTATCATTACATTATGGAAAATAAAGAACTTTATCACAATATGCAAATTTTTTGAGAAGGACCTGTATATTGTAACAACAGCACTCCTAATTTTAAGAATCTTTTACATGATATTGCCTCCACTGTTATATATATATACAGGTCCTTCTCAAAAAATTAGCATATTGTGATAAAGTTCATTATTTTCCATAATGTAAGGATAAAAATTAAACTTTCATATATTTTAAATTCATTGCACACCAACTGAAATATTTCAGGTCTTTTATTGTTTTAATACTGATGATTTTGGCATACAGCTCATGAAAACCCAAAATTCCTATCTCAAAAAATTAGCATATCATGAAAAGGGTCTCTAAACAAGCTATTAACCTAATCATCTGAATCAACTAATTAACTCCAAATACCTGCAAAAGATTCCTGAGGCTTTTAAAAACTCCCAGCCTGTTTCATTACTCAAAACCGCAATCATGGGTAAGACTGCCGACCTGACTGCTGTCCAGAAGGCCATCATTGACACCCTCAAGCAAGAGGGTAAGACACAGAAAGAAATTTCTGAACAAATAGGCTGTTCCCAGAGTGCTGTATCAAGGCACCTCAGTGGGAAGTCTGTGGGAAGGAAAAAGTGTGGCAAAAAACGCTGCACAACGAGAAGAGGTGACCGGACCCTGAGGAAGATTTTGAAGAAGGACCGATTCCAGACCTTGGGGGACCTGCGGAAGCAGTGGAGTGAGTCTGGAGTAGAAACATCCAGAGCCACCGTACACAGGCGTGTGCAGGAAATGGGCTACAGGTGCCACATTTCCCAGGTCAAGTCACTTTTGAACCAGAAACAGCGGCAGAAGCGCCTGACCTGGGCTACAGAGAAGCAGCACTGGACTGTTGCTCAGTTTTGCATGTCATTCGGAAATCAAGGTGCCAGAGTCTGGAGGAAGACTGGGGAGAAGGAAATGCCAAAATGCCTGAAGTCCAGTGTCAAGTACCCACAGTCAGTGATGGTCTGGGGTGCCATGTCAGCTGCTGGTGTTGGTCCACTGTGTTTTATCAAGGGCAGGGTCAATGCAGCTAGCTATCAGGAGATTTTGGAGCACTTCATGCTTCCATCTGCTGAAAAGCTTTATGGAGATGAAGATTTCATTTTTCAGCACGACCTGGCACCTGCTCACAGTGCCAAAACCACTGGTAAATGGTTTACTGACCATGGTATTACCATGGACAATTGGCCTGCCAACTGTCCTGACCTGAACCCCATAGAGAATCTGTGGGATATTGTGAAGAGAAAGTTGAGAGACGCAAGACCCAACACTCTGGATGAGCTTAAGGCCGCTATCGAAGCATCCTGGGCCTCCATAACACCTCAGCAGTGCCACAGGCTGATTGGCTCCATGCCACGCCGCATTGAAGCAGTCATTTCTGCAAAAGGATTCCCGACCAAGTATTGACTATTGAGTGCATAACTGAACATAATTATTTGAAGGTTGACTCTTTTTTTTTTTATTAAAAACACTTCTTTTATTGGTCGGATGAAATATGCAAATTTTTTGAGACAGGAATTTTGGGTTTTCATGAGCTGTATGCCAAAATCATCAGTATTAAAACAATAAAAGACCTGAAATATTTCAGTTGGTGTGCAATGATTCTAAAATATATGAAAATTTAATTTTTATCATTACATTATGGAAAATAATGAACTTTATCACAATATGCTAATTTTTTGAGAAGGACCTGTATATATATATATACACTGCCGTTCAAAGGTTTGGGGTCGGTAAGATTTTTAATGTTTTTAAAAGAAGTCTCTTCTGCTCACCAAGGCTGCATTTTTTTGATTAAAAATACGAAACAAACCCAGTAATATTGTGAAATATTATTTCAATGTAAAACAACTGTTTTCTATGTGAATATATATATATATAGTAAACTGTAATTTGTTCCTGTGATCAAAGCTGAATTTTCAGCATCATTACTCCAGTCTTCAGTGTCACATGATCCTTCAGAAATCATTCTAATATGACGATGTGATGCTCAAGAAACATTTCTCATTATTATCAATGTTGAAAACAGTTATTTACATTTTTATGTCAGGATTCTTTGATGAAGAGAAAGTTCAAAAGAACAGCATTTATCTGAAATAGAATCTTTTGTAACATTAAACACTACCGTTCAAAACTTTGGGGTCAGTAAGAATTATTTTATTTTATTTTTTGGGGGAAAATAAATAAAATAAATCAATACTTTTATTCATCAAGGAGGAATTCAATTGATCAAAAGTGACAGTAAAGACATTTATAGTGTTACAAAAGATTCTATTTCAAATAAATGTTTCCCTAATCAGTTTCAATGTATTAGGGAAATGTTCATGATCTGTACCTCATAGAAATCCCACACCGTGTACGGTAACGCTCTCCCTGGAGGATTGTGTGTCTCTCTTTTGCCATTTGTGTAGCTCGTCACATCCAGGTTTACGCCATACTGCACATCATCCTGAGCAAAACACTGAACATTATATCTGACGGCGGCTTTAGATATACCGATTCCCTCTGAATCAAAGGACAAAACTCGCTTACGTTTCTTAAGATCTGGTCAAACTCAGCGGTAGAAAAGAGTCCTTTGTAATAATCTGGATTCTGCCGTTGGATCAGCATTGGTTTCTTCTCCCAATTATCTCTATAATGTAGACAAAATAAGACATCAATCTAATGCAAACTGCCCAAGATAATGATTACACTCCAATACCAATATCAAAGGAAACATTTAAAAACATTTTCATGAAAAAAGTAGTTGACTGCAAATTAGGGCTGCATGATGACAATAATTCAAATTAATGAATAAGTACTGGAAATAAAAGTTATAGTTTGGATAATAACACTGATGTCTATGGTAGCTATCAAAATAGAGTAAATCATCTTCTGAAAGTAACTTGAACTTCAAATAAAGATTGTATCAATTACATCGTTACACCAATAAGTGGCGACAAGTGACTGTTAAAAAAATGTATTTTGTCATTGAATCATTAAATCAAGAGATTAGTTCAAAAATGCAGATTCATCCAGTAATGAAACAAATTAAGTCTTTATGAGTGAGTCATTGAATCATTTACTCAAACCAAGTTTTTTTAATTCAAATTAATGAAATGTTTTTTTATTAATAGACTGCAGCAATTAACATTTTTTAAACTGTTTTAAACCAAAAAGAAATCATGATTTTTAACCAATATGGCAGTATTTGTTGTAATAAGCTTATTTAATTTATTAAGTCTGGAAAGGATGATTTTTAATATTTTCATATGGTACAGGAAATCATTTTCTGCATCATTGTATTGAGTTTATAATTTTGTGTTTTAAGTCATTTATAGTACTTTATACAATACAGATTGTTTTTCAAAGAAGCATCACAGTAATAAACAAGAAAACAACAGTATTGATGTTGCAGAATTCAATAATTATGAAACAATGTCAATTTCAGTTATAAAGCAGCTTTACAGAAGACAAAAGTGTCATTATTCAGCTAAAGTCAGTTGAGTGTTGATTCAATTCAGTTCAACAACAGTATTAATTTTGCAAAGTTCATCAATTATGAAACTAATTCAATAGAGCTATAAATGTGTGTGTGTGTCTGTGGTGTCAAACCTGAGGAAGCTTTTGTCTTGGACTGGGTGAATGAGCCACTGGAACAGTCTGTTGGCTCGATCTCTGCTGTTGTTGACCTTCGCCAGATCCGTCAGGAGTGCGTCAAGAGCTGGACTGTCAAATCCTTCACCGTCATCGGTCTCACAGTCCTTCTCCTGGAAAAAACAGAACATCGTGAGCTTCATATCTCCACTGATGCTCCTGTATCTGTCGCTGTACAGTTAGACACTTACGCCTTTAGATTTCTCAGTGCTGCTGGGCCTCATGCGGGATTTCAGAGGTTTTATTCTTTTCTTTTTATTTGATTTCTTGTTTAATTGGATGCCATTCTCCTTCTTTTTGATTTTCTTTGCTGCTGGTGCCTTAGCCTGCAAAACAGAAGTCATGCTATTAAATTTTACAGCGCTTACACAAAAGAAATTGTGGTAATAACATGCTGGTAATACCATGATATTTTTCTAATTCAAGAGTTTTCAATCTTATATTTGGACCCCCAAATGTGATTATTCTGGTGCAAGGTGCATCCTAAAATTTAAAAGGCAGCAGACCACATTTATAGGGTGAAAAGTAAATATTATAAATATGCATAACATGCATAGTTTCTATGTTATTATTGTTTTTCTAATCAATATTATAGTTTACGGTTAAATTTATTATTTATTAATTTAATGTATTTAAAATCAATGTACTTATTTGAATCTATTTTATTCAAACCATACTGATAGTTAGCTAGAATAAACTTATTTTTTATTTTAACATTTTTACACAGTTTTTCTCTAAACTTTTACACTCCCTTGCAGACCCAGTTTGAAGATTTTCTTTGGTCTTCGTAGTGTATACTATTTATTTAATCCTATTTATATACAGGGGTATTTAAATGGTACTCACATACGGTTTTTGTTAGCAAAAGAACAGAGAGGTTTTGCATAATGTTTCTGCAATATATTCTCTATGTATATTTAGTGTGTTTTCATTATATTAGAAATCAATATTGATGTGCCTGGTTTAACAACTTTTCATTGGACAGAGGTTTATGTTCCCCCGTAAGAAGCTTTCAACCACGCAAAAAAATTAAAAATTCCCAAATGCAGCCTTTTTACCTGCACTTCAGATGTTGCTCCTCCTGATAATGTCTGATAAATAGATAATGCGGACATGTGTTTTCTTTCCATGGCTCAGTTCTGAACAGCAGACATGAGACACATGAGAGCTTTTCTTCTGCAGGAGACAATATAAACAAACGGCACTCACACTGCCACCTACAGGTCTGGAGCTGCAACGACATCTTCAAAACAATTCCCCTTTACTACATCCGCCCATGTATCATACATAAAACACATACTAAATACACGATTATCCGTGAATTAATTATCCTAAATTCATTTTATGATGACGTATTAACAAAACCCCGCCGGAAATAATTGTAAATCAAAGCTCTCCACTCTAAACGCTAGATGGCAGCACGCGAATGCAATGAACAGTTACACCGCGCGAGCGCCCAGGCAGCTTTCGCGCATGCGCATTAACGCCGATGCTTCTGTACGCGTTTTGCTGCACCGAGAGACGGAGTGTTTTCAGGAGACGTTTACCGGGCCGTTTCTGTCCGTTACCGACACCATATACACGCTGAAGACTACGTGTCTATGAGGACTGACGCACTGTCTGATGGATTTATTCCGAGGTAAAGTAAAATACGGTTGGTCGTTCGTTAGCGGGTCGGTTAGCAGCGGCTAACATCAAACAAACAGATGGGTAAAATATTCCTGTATTTTTTTCACTAATGACACTCAAATGGGAAATATTGTAGTTATGATTATGCTCTAATAATAATGAATAATGTTGGTCTTTGGTGGGACCTTGTCCTTTTTAGATTTCTATGTGTCTAAAGTACTGCAGGCAAGTTGGTCATTTAAATGACGCGTTGAACAAAACCGACAGATTGGATCTGATCAATAATATCAGACACACTCTGAACTGATTTATTAATAACATCTATTCTGAACAGCAATATCCGGCACACTCTAATATTGTCATTTTATAGCATCTGATCAAAAATATCAGAAACACACTGATCTAATTTTTTAATAAATACATTTTTGAGTAAATTCGAATATGAGACAGCCTCATTTATAGCATCTAATCTAATCATCATTATCAGACACACTCTAATCATGTCATTAATTTATAATATTGAATCTGACTTATAAAATCAGATAGGGATCTGTTCTATTAGCTATAATATATAATAACATGATCTGATGAAACCAAGACACACACTGAGGATGTAATGACAGTCATAATATGATGTGAGATCATTCAACATGTCTCATATTGAGTATCTTAATTTGATTGTTAGAATATCACATACGCACTTCTGTGATCTGATTTCACTTAACAAACTCAAAATATTGAATCTGATTTGTTCTCAGAGTGTGACTCGAGATCACATCCTCACAACAAGCCTTGCATGACATGAACAACATAGATTCTGTATGAGATATTTTTAGTCTGACACTTAAGATCAGATCATGTTTGATATTGTTGATTAGAACCTATTGTGTCTGATTATTCATATCCTGAATATAAGATGTTATAAATGACAGTGAATGTTTGATTATTTTGAACAAGTATGATAATATTATTGATTAGGTCTGCATCTGGTATTCCATGTCTGGTATCCCAGTTGACAGATGAACAGATGTGTCTGTCGATGGGCACAGTGTGAGTTGTGTTGAGGTGGCCATTGATTTTTTTTAGGGTGCTGACATGTTCTCTGTGTTTGTGTAAATGAGTTGTTTTCCTCTTTACCCATCTGTGAAGGTGTCATCTCATTCCACGTTTTATTTGTGAAGGAAAATAAAGATATTTTGTCTCTCTGCCCTGCTGACCATCTGTGCAATGTAGTGCCAGTTCAGGCGTGACTAAAAGAAACACTAAATCACCAAACCGTTTTTTTTAGTCTAACAGCTTTTATTATAGGTGTTGTGTGCTTTAAGATGTGTGGAGTCTTTATTTAGGCATTTTTTTTTATCTAAAGAGCCACACGCCAAACTATATTGATTATGTGTCGTCCTCAACGTGTATGTAGGATTCTGGTCTAACTTTATAGGAATAGGCATGTCTTTTCTGCTGTTCCAGGTTATTGTTGATACTGTAGTCTGCGTCGTGATTTTGAGCATCATGCAGTAATTCCCCTCAGGCGAAAGGACCAATCACGCGATCTCCTCTCCCGCTATCCGTCACTGTCCAGTGGTGTGGGAATGTAGAGGTCTGGCAGCTGTTACTAGGGTCTTAAGATTTTACTAGTGTTAAATCTGTGATCCGGCATAAGGCTGGGAGAGGGCCTGTGGGTTTGTGCTGCTCTGGATGGATAACGCTGGCAGGATTTGATGCTATGTGGATCAGGTGCTTATGAATATGGCAAATGCCATGTGGTTTTTTTTTTAGCTTGATTTGTTTTACGACAATAAAGTTGGGTTGTTAAAGGCCAAAAATAAAAATTCTGTCATTAATTACTCGCCCTCATGTCGTTCCAAACCCGAAGACTTTTGTTCATCTTCAGAACACAAAATGAAGATCTTTTTGATGAAATCTGAGAGCTTTCTGTTCCTCCATTGACAGCTATGCAACTACCACTTTGACAACTACAAGCTCATAAAGAGATCGTAAAGCTAATCCATATGAATCAAGCGATTTAGTGCAAATTTGCTGAAGAACAGATTGAAGTTAAACTTTTATTCACACATTGATCAGTGAACATGAAAAGAAGCTCAACTGAACCTGCTTGATGCACAAGAACATACCTCATTGGTTCTTGCTGAAGCTCAAACGTGATGCGTAACCTGAGAACAAACCTCATTGGTTCTTGCTGAAGCTCAAACGTGATGCGTTACCCGAGAACAAACCTCATTGGTTCTTGCTGAAGCTCAAACGTGATGCGTAACCTGAGAACAAACCTCATTGGTTCTTGCTGAAGCTCAAACGTGATGCGTAACCTGAGAACAAACCTCATTGGTTCTTGCTGAAGCTCAAACGTGATGCGTTACCCGAGAACAAACCTCATTGGTTCTTGCTGAAGCTCAAACGTGATGCGTAACCTGAGAACAAACCTCATTGGTTCTTGCTGAAGCTCAAACGTGATGCGTAACCTGAGAACAAACCTCATTGGTTCTTGCTGAAGCTCAAACGTGATGCGTAACCCGAGAACAAACCTCATTGGTTCTTGCTGAAGCTCAAACGTGATGCGTAACCCGAGAACAAACCTCATTGGTTCTTGCACGTCAAGCGAAGATGCTTGAGCTTCCGTTTACTAGATCTGATGTGTGAGTTGATGAATGTTTATATGTGAATAAAAGCCTAAATTCAATCTGTTCATCATATAAAGTGATCAAGTATCTTCAGAAAATTTGGACTAAACCTCTCAATTCATATGGATTAGTTTTACGATCTCTTTATGAACTTTTTGAAGCGTCAAAGTAGTAGTTGCGTAGCTATCAATGGAGGGACAGAAAACTCTCAAATTTCCTCAAAAAGATCTTAATTTGTGTGAACAAAAGTCTTGCTGGTTTGGAACGACATGAGGGTGAGTACTTAATGACAGATTTTTACATTTTTGGGTGAACTATCCCTTTAACTAAAGCTGTTTCCCTCATCATAAACACCCTGATGTGGGGGAAAACTACTAATAGATGGGCATTTATTAGAATCTCATGACTAGTTCACGGATCTATTCTGAGTCCTACACCAAAGAGAAGTTGACAGAGCTGTTTTTGTGCTGGAAAATTGGATTTTATTCTGTGTCTGAGAAACTTGCTCTAATTGTGAACAAAGCGGACACTTGACTGTCCGTTCTCTTATTCCTGTCTAATATGACGTCTTCCATCAGTCTGATGTACTTCATTTAGTCTGATCTGCTCTTCTCTGTATTTGCCTGAGTATGATGGTCTTTATTTTGGTCCTTATAGTTTAAACAAAAGCAAAAGCTAAAATATCATGCCACATTCCCTTAGCACAGACTTCTGGTTGAGATATTTCCACAGAGTGAAGCTTAGAGTTTGTTAGCCATATTCTTTCTGACATCTCAGAGTACGTCAGCTCCAGGTTGTGTGAAATGCTTTCATTAGGAGTTATTTTTTGCCATATGCCAGGAAGGTAGGGCAAGATTTTCCATCTGTTTTTCTTGCTGTCTTCCTTGACTTTTGTTGTTATCAGTTGCAGGTTCTGGCCTAATTAAGATGACCGTACTTTCACCTTACTTTGCTCAGAAAGTGGACCTGATA
The DNA here is from genome assembly GCF_051911475.1 of Siphateles boraxobius. NCBI lineage: Eukaryota > Metazoa > Chordata > Actinopteri > Cypriniformes > Leuciscidae > Siphateles > Siphateles boraxobius. Next base: position 40,165,561 of record NW_027509208.1, on the reverse strand, counting down.
CATTAGGCTGACATTTAAGTGCTTCTTAAGGTTTCAGAATCATTCTGTCCTGGAGGAACAATAGTCTGGACTTATATAATATATCATTTATAATGTTTGAGATTAGTGTTGTAGGTTGTTGCCAGAACATTGCTATTCGTTTGCCCTAAATGAAAAGTGAGCATGTTTGTTTAGTATTTTTGCTATTTCGTTTTTGGCCCAGTAAATCAAAAGAACAATCCCTAAATAAATAATATTCTAACTTGAGTTCTTCAGTGTAAATCTACAAGGTTGTTTCATCCAGTTTATTATCCACTGGTAAAAAAAATCCTAATCTGTTCCCTTCTAATAGTATGAGCACAAACAAACTGCCTGATGGATCGTTTTTTGAGACTGTAATGATGCGTTTCCACAGTCATTAACATTGTGAAAAAGTTGACATTTTAAAAAACTTTAAAGTACAATACTAGTACAACAGCTGAGAGAGTGACCGCACATGTGGCATCTTTCTCTTTTGACCACTGTAATAAATCTCACTATATTTTTTTTTCTCTTTTTGAAAGTCATGGTAATGCTATTGTGGATTTTTGTCTTTCGCTATTGGAGCAAATGGGAATGCAAACATTATTTTTGTAGTAGTCGATAATTTCCATTCACCACTTTGTGAAAAGGGTTCATTTAAGATATCGATTATGTAGCACAAAGCAGGATGGGCCAATCCCAAAAGATTAGTTTAATGCCATGTGTGAGCAAAAGTAATTGAGAGGAACCTTTAATAAAGGATAATTTTGTTAAATTTTAATAGACTTGCTTAATAGTAGGAGTGCTTTAAATTGGGGTTCACTGGCTTAAAAAAAGTCAAAATTTCCTTGTATTATTGTATAGTTTAATTTCTTTTTTGTTGCCTGTGTGCCAAATAAGCTTGCTGTGGTAGTCGGTGTTACATACAGCAGTGCAGCAGGAGTCAGATTTCACTTATTATGTGATGAGATGAGAGTAAGTAGAGATGACTGACAGGACAATGGCAGGGGATTAGAAGCACAACAACAGATCATTGAGTGTCATTGACAAATATCTTGTAAAATGTTTCCCTGAATGTCACAAATTATCAGAATCTGAATCCCCAAACACCCCAACCTTATTATCAGTAATACCGGTGTTTTCACTGAAACTGAAAGTTCTCACAGTGACATCCCTAGTGCCTAACATAGGAGCCTCCCATGGTTGCTCTCACAAACAACAGAGAAGCATCGCGGGTCTGATTCCAGTGGCATGTCTTCATGGAATTGGTTATTAAAGGTGTCAGATGGTGCTGAATAATTAAAACCTTTTTTTTTCCACTTTTTCTTCTATATGTCAACTCTCTTGGAAATGGAAAAGAGAAAAACCACAGAGCGTGCAGTCACGTTAAATGAAAGTGTTAATTATAGAAAGCACGGCTCCGTATCTGCGGCTGCAGTCCGGCTCCAGGCTAATGGATGTGTAAATGAAAAGCGTAACATCTCACTCGCAGCCCAGCTCGGCCATAATGGATCCAGGGTGGGTATCGGTACCACAACATCAGGTGATCACTGTTTTTCTGCCTCATAAATGTCAGAGGGATATGAGCTGGAAAAGGCTGTCAAGTCACACACACATTGTGCTTTCACCCCTGAGTGATATCAGGCTTCCTTTCTGTCTCTCTAAGAGTGTGTCAGAAGAATGAAAGTACATTGAATTCTCAAAGATTAGAGACAGCTTAATATCTGGTTTATTTTGGTCGGTATTTAAGTCGGGCATCACTATTATTTTTATTTTTTGTCTATTTAAATTTTTAGTTGGATTCCGTTTTAATGGTTCAATTAGATTTAAGTAATCAAAAAGTATGTCTAATCAATTAAATTCGTAAAAATTTAAAAACATTTTCCGGATCTATGATTTTATACAGATTTATTATCAAAAACAGTGAAGGTGAACATTTTTTTTTTTTTACTTTCAACAATATTTTAAAATGTAATCAAATTAAAATGAACAATTCCTTTTATTTTTTTGGCAAACAAAGTGCGGCACAACAGGTTACTGTTAAACGATGGAGGGAAAATGATGTGAAAATGAAGTTTATTAATAATTAAATTCAGTAGATTTCTGTCACAATTTCAAGTTCAACCAAACTTATTGTGGTGGGTTTTTATGAAGACCTTTGTGTTTCTGTGTGTATATCATATGAAGAGAAGGCAAACATAAATGATTCAATATATAATTTATTCATGATATTTCAATAAATACGTAGCCAAAATCATAGAAAAGTAAAATCACACCTCAACAATCCACAATTTGAGGTTTGATTTTACTTTTCTAAGAGATCAGATTTTGGCCAAGTAGCCTATATATTGAAATTGGCAAAAAAGTCCATTTTAATATAAAACAGAATATTGTAGAGATTTAAGGGTGCCCATAAGTAACTAACTGATCACTATTAGCAACCACTCAGAACACCTTAGGAACCCCATAGTATCTTGATAAAAAAAAAAAAACTTTAGCAATGCCTTGGCAACCACCCACAACCAACCAAGCATTATACAGATGAGTTTTGCAAATGGCGTTCACATTCTATAACGTCTAGTTTTAATAAAGATGTTTACATTTGCAATCTTGATGTTGTTCCATTTCTCTTGAAAAATAAATTTTGCTGTGTGCCTTGCACCAGTTTCCCCAGCATTTTTCTTCCCAGATGTGGGATGTTATGCAAGACAAGATAACACTAGACAAGCCCCCATAAACAGCATGAATATTATTGAGCATATTCAGAATATTATCAGGCAAATGATGGTCCAATACTGCTTGTTGGTTCACACACTGTGGTGATATTTTCTGCACATACCTGTACTCCATATCTTTATCTGTTTATTTATACTTGATATCTATCTCCTGAGAAAAGAATTGAGATGAGTCCTCTTGTGACTTCTGTGGAAGCTGCCTGTAGGCTATGTGAATTGGCTGTCAGCTTTCAGAGCTTCCCCGTCCTGAATAAAATTAGACTACAGCTCCATTTTCCTCAGTGACTGAGCCCTGAAAGATGAGCTGGAACAGGTATTAACACCTGGTTTCCTTTAGAGAGCCGAGGTTACGACAGGCAGTTGGACTAGTTGCAAACCAGTTTGCATAATATTCAAGATGAATGGTATGTCAGATTATTTAGGAGGATTAGTGTATTTTAAATCATAATGTGTTGAAAATAGCATGTGGATGGGATCCACCTCAATTTTCACGTAAGCGTGGACACGGCCATTTGTAAATTTAATGTTTCTGGCTTCCGTTGTTGGCTATTTCCAGAAGAGGGCTGTGCCTCGGATACTGCGGGAACAACAAAACGGGAGAAACCGCATTGGGCCGTTTTGCATTCCACTGCGATGCTTTTCCATGTAAACTAGCGCTAGACGGACCTTGTTTTTTTTTCTCCTATTCGGGGCCATTTACACATTCATGGATTTTTAAAGGATTTTAATCTTCCTTTAACTTGAGCGCTGCGTTTTTAGAACGCTGTTTGTTGAACGTGCGAGACACCGTAAAAACTGTGTGACACGAGCGCAGCGGTCACGCCCGTCTAGCACGTTTACATAGAAAAGTAGCGCAGTGGATCGGAAAAACACATTTTGTGCTCATTGATACAGCCAACTAAAGAACATTTAGAACGTAGCTGAGACATTTTAGTATTTCCACTAGCTGCTCTAGCGAGGATCTTAGCCAAGTCGTGGACGGGGCCTGTTACATCGTCTTAATGTATAGAAAATGCCAATGACTCATTTTGAGAGACTGTTTATGATTTATGGGGAATATAATAAAAAGAAGTGGGTGGAATTTGACCATTATAGGCGGTTGTGTAACACACTGTCGACACACATGTGTTTAATCAATATAAAAGTGCATTTTTTTTGCATAATAGGTCCCATTTAAAATTCATGTTCTTAAAATTCAAGTTCTTTACTTGTATTTCGACAATATTAACTTGTCTTTCATTCCTGTCTAATTATGCATGTAATTCCAAAGTGGTATCAAGATGGAATTTAATGATGCGGAAGTATGTCCCAATACTGTTGTACTGTCTTGCTATTAACTCACATTCCCTGCAAAGTACACACCTTTAGTGCAGAGCAGAAGTATGCAAAGCATGCAGCAGTCTTTCATTGTAGAAAAGGCCTCACCTTGCTCCATGTAAGAATGTTAGGATGTCCACAAAGAAATACAGGACAGAATGAAAAATATGTTTAAAAAATAAAGTATAAGTGCAAGATTTCAGGTAGAGGACGATTTCAGTGTAACTCTCGCTTGTTTTGTGTTGCTATGCGTAGTAAATAATTGTCTGTGGAAGACGTTATCATCTATCTAATGGAGCGTTTGCTACTTTGATTGTGGTAAACAGCTTTGGAGCTGTGGCCTCTTTTGATAATGAACTTATTTTTGGACCATTAAGCCTTTTGACATTATTTTGAGCATTATTTTCATATCATAAGTACATTTTATTAGCATAATGTAACCAAGGCACATTTTTAACTTTAAGTTACAATATTTGTGTCCTTTAATATAAATATAAATAGATATCCTTAACATTTATTCATATTATATATATTTGAAAAAGTGTAACGTCGTTCTTAGACTAAAAAAAAAAATCATTGTTTGAAGCCAGACTTTGTCTCGTCTCTATGAATCCCTCTGATGACTCGATTTCATAACAGGAATGTTATTTCGTCAGGCTGAAATACAGGTGGCCTTTTGGGATTGGGTGTTGCCTGAAGGAAGACATTGGCCGTGTGCACCAAATCAGTGTGAAACGGATAGAAATTAGAGTTGAATTTCTTGCTAACACTGACAGGGCAAACACGATGCTAATGCGCCTAAAGCCCACTGTAGGAGGTCTCACAGTGGGACCTGTTAGCGCATGCTAGACCAAGAAAACTATCCATGCATGGTCATCTGGCAAGATTTCTGAGGCATCCAGTCTGAGCAAGAAATAGATTTAAAATGGAACCAATCGACAGAGAATATCTCGAAGGGAATTATACTGTGTGCGCTCTCCATCTACTATTTATAGCCCAATGGGATATACTTTTGTCTATCCCTGTCCAGGATATTTTACTAATGTTGAATTTAGCGCAGAATGTTCTGATAGATCAAGCATAAGTTAATTAAACACAGCTGTTTTATTTTCCACTGAAATATTTTAGGAGCTTGACTTTTCCGTAGAAGAGCAGATAAGATGTGTGAACCAGGTGTTTCTAGGTCAGAGGACTTCAATACTGAGTTTATTTTCCCCTCCCTGCCAATATAATGTTAGAAGCGCAGCTTTCCTTTTTATTGATGACAGGGGAAGAAGATCTATTGACCATAAAACTGAAGTTTTTCACCAATAATAAAAGAACATTTAGAACTTATTACTTTCAACTTTTTAGAAAAGGAAAAGGAAGGGGATGCTTTAAAATGTCACTGTGGAGCTTCACAGTATTCTTTTACTTAATGTATTGTAACCTTTTGCATTTTACTCCGTCTTAACTTCATATTGACATCATGCAGAAGAATGCATCTAAGATAATAATTCAATGAGACAGGCTGTATTATCTCAGTGGTCTCTATATTGTTTCAGCAGTGCATTAGGAAATGAGTGACTCAATGATGGAGTTTTGAAGATCATCTGGGAGAAAGTACTGCCAAATCTTTCCTGCCTGGAGAAAATGTCCCAAAGTGCAGCTCAACATCTGTCTGATTTTTAAACTGCTTTATGTGGAACATCGATCCAGCTAAAAGCTTGCCCTAGTTAAATTGTGTGCGCTGAATCCGAATGCTTCTTTTCTGAGCTGAGTTATTTTATACAGTCTGGAATTTCATTTTGCCTTGGTTTGAAATCTGAGGTGATAAATTTAAGAGAGAGTGTTATGCAATATGTTACTTAGGCATCTTTACACAGCAGAGTTAAGGCTGTTCTGTGCCTGCTCAAAATTCTGTGTAAAGAGATAATGCTGCATAAAAGTTAGACCAAAGTATGCCTTCTCTGACCCACCTTAGCCCCTAGTGTCAAAGTATACAGTTGAAATTTGATAAAGATTCATTGAGACGTTGGGAAACATTAACTTTGCATTTTTAAAGCCATTTCAGGTTCATGCAAAATGCACAGATAGAACTACATTTTATAACAGTGTAAAACTCACCATCAAAGTGCTTGGCTGTTGCCAGGGCGCTACTATCCATTTGCTAAGGTGTTTAGAGGGATTTTTTGTATGTAGTTTAATATTTAATAGTGATAGGGCTTTTTCAAATCACTAACCTTAACATTAGAAATAATAATATTGATGTTTGCCTTATTGAACATCCCTTTTGTAGTCTGTTTTTGCTGATGCAACGTTAATTTGAGCTGGAAAGGAAGTGGAAAAAGAGGAAGAGAGAAGGAAAGGAAAGTTCTCCTGTGGTATGCTGGTGGGGGCTGATATTTGATTAAAGTACAGAACGTTTCCTTTTTTTTGTATTTGCACTGGTTTTTCTTGGACTATTGCCTTCAAAGCAAATTTCGCTCCGAGAAAATTGGTTACTCTGTTGTCGGGAAATGTCAGTGCTGCATAAAATATGCTCGCACCGATAATAAGGGATCCATAATTTCCTGCTTTCATCCGTATTTGCTGCAACTCAGCCGTGGCCGGACTTAAAAAAAAATCCTTCCATTTACAAAACTGGTCAAATATTGGCTTGTGGTAAATTTGCTTTGCCTTCACAACCCAGAGGCAGTGTGAGGATCAGATGGAGAGTTTTTATTCCAGAGAAACATTCTAGACCTGATCGCAGGTCAGTGTGAAGAAGTTCTTCAGAACGCCCTCCAGTTTCATGTTAATGGCCGGTCGATTCACAGAGACAGAACTCAGGCATGCTGGGTCTTGCGTACCCACATGGGGAAAACTATTCTGCTTTAAAAGGCTCATTCTACATTTTAGTGTTGTCACGATACTGGAATTTCTAACTTCGATATGATACCTTGAAAATATCTATACCATTTTCGTTACCATAGAGAAAAACCTTTTTAATATTTTTAATATTATCCCTTTTTTTTTTTTTTACATCCATTTAAAATCTATTTGGGTTTTTTCAATAATGTAATGTTATTGCAATATCTTACACACTGCACAAGGAAGCTTGATTTCAAACTTTGAATTGAATTCACAAAAAAGAGAAGTAAACACAGTAATAAAATGAGAACAAAAACAAATTACAAGTTGTAGCACAAATAATTACAATAGAATTCAGATACATATTAAATAAACAGTGCTTTACGTTTTTTAGGCATGTCTAACAGTAGTGTTCATAAGAAATGCTACAGAAATTGAATAAAGTAATCAAAATAAAATAACACTGGATAGTTTTCATTGTAAACAATAAATAAATACAGATTAATTCTTACAATTAAAGTTACAAAAAGAGTGATTTTCTCTTTTTCTTTTGTTCTTTGCTTAACACAGCAGCAGGTTTATTAGGCTGTTGTCACTTTAAAACCTGATGCACAGATCCAATATACTAGTGATGGATCGTTTTTAAATTGGCTGATTATGATACCGGTTGCCAATATTATTTTTGTCTTTAATAAAATATTTGTTGTTTATTTGCCCTAACTAAGCCTAAAACAAAATGTATATGTAGCCATTGAAATTGGAGGCAACCACTGCATTTTAATCACAATCAAAACAAAGTTGCTACACACATGTAGAATGATCAGTTGTTTTTGTCAGATTTGTATAATTTCAAGATTTAAAACAAAAAAATAATGGTCTGACTTTAGAGTTGTGAAATTATGCTACCTAAGACACACCCGCACAACACAAAAACAACAGACGGACTGAATGAAAATGCAAATTCTCTCTCTCTAACAGTAGGTGGCGCTTATGGAGCAGCAGTGGTTTAAACACTAATTTATACGAAGGTAAGAGGAAAAGAAAGTGCCATCGAAACTTTAATGAGCACAGTCAGTTCCCTTCAGAGATGCATTCATATAAATTCCACCTCTAATTGAATATTTATATTTTTCTTCCTATATTTTGAGCATTGCGAACAGTGAGCTTGCTGCCTGGTACAGTATTTGCTCAGCTGCTGCGTCTGTGTTCTCTTCTTTGCGTCCGTCTATGGCGTGTCCCGTCTCTGGCCTGTGTTTACGTCCTGTTTACAGACTTCGTAACATTTCCACATAAATGACATTTTGGGAAATGATTGCAATGCAGTTTGTGTGCAAGTCCGGAATAGAGATCAGCCAAAATAAAACTAAAACACTACTACATTTTGTGGCTTTCCCCCTAGAAGTCCATAACATTAGTCAAAGTTTCTTCCACCAAAGCAGTCATTTTCTCTGTGACATTTTAATTAAACAGATTTTATTTTTTTGCTGTTGAACGTGGCGTTGTTAATTTTGGAATAGCTAAATAAAGTTAAACATCTGTATTGCTACTAATGCATATTCACTACAGTTCAAAAGTTTAGGGTCAGTAAGATTCTTTTTGTTTTGTTTTTGAAAAGTCTCACCAAGGCTGCATTTATTAGATCAAAATTGTCAAAACAGTAATATTGTGAAATATGATTACAATTTAAAACAACTGTTTTCTTTTTGAATGTTTTTAAAATGTAATTTATTCTTGTGATGGCCAAGACTTCAGAAAACATTTAGGCCTAATGCCTCCTTGCTAAATAAAAGTATTGATTTCTTTTAAAAAAAAGAAACTTTTGAACAGTGCACATATTAAGGTAACTTCTGATGTTTATATATCTATAAATATTGATTGCTTTGAATTGCATTATTTGCACACATGATATTTGTAAATAAAATAATTGTATTTCAGGAAGATGGATTTAATGATGAATTCTTTTGGATAATGTTTAATGTGATACTAATGAAAATATGCTTTTTGTGATCGAGCAGACTGAATCTGAACTCTCAAGAGAGGTGAAATGGCCTCAATTGGTAATGGAACATTAACCCTGTCTTGCCTATTGCATAACATAAACACAAAGTTTAGCCTTTATGTTCTAGAGTTTATATGCTCTTTTTTTTAGTACATCAATGTGACAATCATATGCCATTAGTCTGGTGAACAACCACAAATAACAACACATACAGCAGTGGAAGGATGCGAAATAATGGAGCTTTACAAAGGAAAGGTCACAATGAATGATTATCCACTTCAGGTCTTCAGAGGGTAAGTGTTTCATCAGCCCCAATTTGTCCCTTAGTGTCTGTCTCTCATCACTTTAACGTTTCTCTGGAGATCTAGAGTAATTAATCTGAGGAGAACATTTTCTATTTCTTCTCACAAGGTCTGGTAATCTTTAAGTAGCAATAGAGATCAGACTTGTGCTTAATCCCAATTTGTATAGTACTACAAATGTAAAAAGTACATGAAAAAAATGTATAAACTACACTGGTGATGGAAAAGGGCATATAGCCTAGGTTTTTTTTGTTTTTTGTTTTTTTATGAGAAAATGCCAGCCAATAGCCAACATATACATATGAACCATACTGTTTTCAACGTACCATGGTTTGAAGCGCATTAATGTTTAATTTTTATATGGATGGTATACAAATTTCTGCACTGGTGGAATCCTTGCTGATTCTCTGCTTGTCTGATGTAACATTACCTCCTTGATGCCACTTTAGTTTGTAATGTGGAGACTGTCATGTCATTGTATTGTCCTAGTATAGCGGGTTCAAACCTACCGGAAAAAATCCCTTATTCAGCCTGAGCTTAACGCAGAGTCACGGAACTATTCGATCTGTCCGGGTAAAAACAGAACTGACTAATGTATGGCTCGAATAATTTTGAAGGCAAAAGTCCCGCTGATCTCACTGATTTCCTTCAAAAATCTGTGTGAGAGTATGGGGCAGCTGTACACATCGTCATGTGTTGCGGTGACTGTCCCTGTGTCCACTGCTTCTGTCGAGCGGGCACTCTCAGCCCTGAAGCAAATTAAAACTTATGCCAGAAATATGACTCCACTTTCAGCATCAGCCTCGATAGAAAAGACTTATTGTGACTTGGAACTGAAATGCACAGATAATCTGTACAACAGAGTAATTGAACTCTTCTTGAGGAAAGAAATAACAATGGATTTTGTGTAAAAAAATAATCAGTAGTTTTGGTGAGTATAATGCTTTTTTTGCCCCCGTTTTTTCAAACATTCATACTATTGTAACGTCTGAAAAGGGACTATTGTAACCCTTGAACAGGCCAAGGGAGGCTCCGTTTCTGAACTTATAATTGGAACGCAAGAACCACTACACAAACGCACCAGCCGAACACGCACGCTCATTTCTCGCTACCGGCCTTTTCCGAACTCACCTCATTAACCCAATAACTGCCGGTGCAAAATAAAAACAGCAATTTCACAACAATTATAGAGAGTCTGTGCGTTGCTACACTATTAAAAGTTATTCATTCAGGTAGGACACCACTGAAGGCCTAGGACACCTGTGAAATGCACGGCCATATAAGCCAGGCAGTGGTTTGACAGTAGCGTGTGATAATGCATCTCTTCTTTTCCCTGCTATAGGATCAGTGGCCATGTCAAAATCTGTCCATTAAAGGAAAAATCATCCCGCATGTCCTCTCATCCAGAGATAATTAAGCTCTCTAAAATCTTGCATGGCTTTTACTGATGTAGCAGAGACAGTCACTTGAGGCGATTCACATGTTTTTTTTTTTCCCTGTACGCATGCCTTATGGCGTGTTTGCTCTGTGAGTTTGCTTTAGAACAGCTGCTAATGCTTGAAGCTAGCTGTCAGCATACCAGATAATGTGTTCAGTGAATAGAACAAGCCTGTGAGGTCATTCTGAGCACTGCCAGTTGGTTTAGAATCTAACAAATGGGTGCGAACTGTTTTTTGTGGCACCCTGTGCAAAAACATCTCCTGCCAATTGCATAATGTAATCGCTAATTAGAACTGCGATTTGGCCAGAGAATCTCTTAGGCCCGAAACAAATATAGGCATAAAAGCTTGACCAGCACATTGCAAGCGTATTGTCCTAGAGTAGATATTTCACAACATGCATACTTTAATCATAGTGGTGGACCTCTTCAAGAGGTCATACAGAGAACTCTGACGGTTAATTTTGGAATGCGTAATAAGTAGGGGTGAAACTATATATCGTGTCACAATATATCCCAATACAAAAGTGCAACAAAATGTATTGTGGGTAGTGACAATATGCATGGTGTATTTCACCCAATATGAAAAATTACTATTTGAGAAAAAATTCAAGTTTACAGAGTTTCAGTGTCAGTACTACATTAAACTACTATATATAATGTTAAATATAATGCAATGGGGGGATATTTGTGGGTCCTGATAATGCCAAATGTCTTATGTTACCGGTAAAAAGTGGCCTACATTATTTTAAATATGTCTAGTCAGTGACAGAGTGCAAGCATATTCGTCTTAAATAAATCTGTATTTTCTGCTTCAGAATCATGAATATTTTGATTCTGGTGTCATTATGGTCCTGTGCATTGGGTTATCAGCACTAAGTCCAAGCCTATTCATGTCCACAGCCAATGTAATACCAAATTTAGCATTTTAATCAACAGTTAATTTTTTGTTAACTTTTTACCATATGTTTTAGAGTATCACAATAATATTGTATCGTGAGTTCAGTATCGTGATATGTATGGAATCGTGACACGAGTGTATCGTTACACCCCTAGTTCTGATGCATGTTCTGTTCTATGTGCAAATAACTGATACTTGCTCTCTGTTTTACAGATTGAATGAAGTTGGATGGCATGCAGTATCTCCAAGAGTTCATGGCACACTTTGGCCAATTTATGAGTCCCAACTATGGAAGAGTGACTGGAGTATAATGCCACAAAGAAAAATGAAGATCAGCCATGCCTCCATTGCTGATCTCCATCAAGGGCACTCAGTTTTTACTGCTGTCTGGGACTCTCCATCTCTTGGATAGTTTCAGTTTTTACATACATCATACCACACACAAGACCTTGTTTATGGACGATATCATTCTGTCACGAGAAAGATGAAATTTCCTTTTATTAGAAGTCCCAATTAAAACAAGGACACACAAGTTCTAAACTCTAGAAACTCAAAGTGTACAGTACAGATGAAGTTGCATTATGGCAGCTGAATCTCTTCCACAGCTGCATTCACATATCTGGTTTGAAGGAGAGTGATAGTTGCACGATGCAGCGAAGTGGAGGCATCATCGGGAACAACGGCCAGCCATGGGTACTGCGGCGAGTACGGCTCACCTGGCTCAGTTTCATGCTCTTTTTCATCCTGGTCTTCTTCCCTCTCATTGCACATTACTACCTCACCACAATAGATGAAGCAGGGGGACCAGATAAGCGCATTTTTGGGCCAAGACCTGGAGGAGAGCTTTGTGAAGCAAAGCATGTCCAAGACCTGTGTCGTATACGGGAATCTGTCAGCGAGGAACTACTTCAGCTTGAGTCAAAGCGCCAAGAGCTCAATGGCGAGATAGCCCGACTTAACCTACGCATTGAGGCTTGTAAACGTAGTATTGACAGTGCCAAACAAGACTTGCTACAACTGAAAAATGTTATCAGCCAGACAGAGCACTCTTACAAGGAACTTATGGCACAAAACCAGCCAAAACTGTCATTGCCAGTTAGACTTTTACCAGACAAGGATGATCCTGGATACCCACCACCCAAGTCGGCCCAGAGCTGTCGTTTGCATTCTTGTTTTGATTACGCTAGATGTCCACTTACATCTGGCTTCCCTGTCTATGTTTATGACACAGGATCATATCCTTGGGGTGAGAAGTTGGACCCTCTTGTCAAACAAGCCTTCGCATCATCCGTCAAAAGCAGTGTATATGTCACCAATAATCCAAACATTGCCTGTCTGTACATAGTGCTTGTTGGGGAAATACAAGAATCACCTTCCTCTACCCCTGCTTCACCTTCTGACCTTGAAAAGCAGCTCAAGGCTTTGCCGTATTGGAGGTTGGATGGCCACAACCACTTGCTTGTCCATCTTTCTAGAAAGTCTCTGACTCAGAACTTCCTGTACAATGTGAGCACAGGACGAGCAGCAGTGGCACAGTCTACCTTTTTTGAACGTCAATATAGAGAAGGTTTCGACATGGTTGTGTCTCCTCTAGTCCACGCTCTGTCTGAGCCAAACTTTCTTGAGGTGCCTCCGCAAGTCCCTGTCAAGAGGAAGTACCTCTTCACCTTTCAGGGAGAAAAGGTTGAGTCTTTGAGGAGCAGCTTGCTTGAAGCTCCACCACAGTCTTTTGAGGAGGAAATGGAAGGGGATCCACCAGCTGACTATGATGATCGCATTATTGGCACACTTAAAGCTGTACAGGACAGTCACCTAGACCAGGTTCTTGTTGAGTTCACTTGCAAGAATCAGCCCAAGACAAGTTTACCAACAGAGTGGGCATTGTGTGGCGAGCGTGAGGATCGATTAGAGGTACTAAAGGTTTCTACATTTGCCCTGGTGATATCTCCAGGTGATGGCCAGTTGGTGGCATCTGCTGGCTGTAGCATGAGACTTTTTGAGGCTTTGGAAGTTGGGGCAATACCGGTGGTGCTTGGCGACCACTCAAAGTTGCCCTACCATCACCTCATACGCTGGAGTGAAGCGGTCATTATGGTACCCAAGCCTCGCATTACGGAGCTGCACTTTCTGTTGCGTAGCATCTCAGACAATGATCTTCTGGCCATGCGACGGCAGGGTCGGTTTCTTTGGGAGACGTACTTCTCCACCTCAGAGAGCATATTCAGTACCATCCTGGCTAGTGTACGAACCAGCATCCAGATACCAGCAGCACCCATACGTGAGGAGCCTGCCCAGGAGATTCCTCACAAAGCTGGAAAGTTGGCAGGAACCGATGCTAACATGGCTGACAATGGGGACCTCGATCTAGGGCCTGTTGAAGTAGAGCCCCCTTATGCTTCGCCACGCTTCTTGCGTAACTTTACCTACACAGCTGCTGATGTTTACCACACCTGGAATCGTGCACCTGGCCCTTTCCATCTATTCCCACACACTCCCTTAGACCCTGTACTTCCTTCAGAGGCCAAGTTTCTGGGGTCGGGGACTGGTTTTCGTCCTATCGGTGGTGGTTCTGGGGGATCTGGTAAAGAGTTTCAGGCCGCTCTAGGAGGTAACGTCCCACGGGAGCAGTTCACTGTGGTCATGCTTACTTATGAACGGGAGGAGGTTCTTATGAACTCACTGGAAAGACTTAATGGTCTTCCATATCTCAACAAAGTGGTGGTTGTGTGGAATTCCCCCAAACCACCTTCTGATGATCTGCTCTGGCCAGACATTGGTCTACCTATTGTGGTAAGCATTCAGTATTTTTTTTTAATCATATTTCTTATAGTCATTTCTTATTACTGGGCCAGTAAGCAATCAGCTAGTAACAACCTGAAACACCCTAGAAATGCATAGCACCCTTGCATCATTGTGGCAAGTTTTGCACAGGCAGGCACCACTCAGTGAGAATTTTTTTAAGCCTGTTATTAGTTTGTATTCTCAAAGGCTTAAATGTGGTAGAACCTCACAAGCATTGCATTCTGCTGTAGATTTAGTCTGCTCTCTCTGCTGTCTTTGAAGCATAGCTTAATTGTCTCTAGGGCAGCAAGCCAAATAAGTTCTGGTGATATTAAAGGAAACAGTGCTGTATTAAGCCCACATTAAGGTTATACTTTGAAATGAAATCCCAAATAGAATGCTGAAGTTCCCCAAGTTTCTTATTCTCTTTATGTATTTAAGAAGTAATTTGGAACTTTGAAATTGAGCATCTTTAATTATGGATACATTGTTCCAAACTAAGGGCCATTTTAAATTTTAAACATACAAAGTCATCAAAAATGCTTTCCAGAAGAATTACGTTTTTTTGATTGGCATTTGTTCGTTTTATAAGGTTATATATCTGGCTGTCCCAGTAAAATCTCGTAATAATGCCATGTTCTACCTGAGCAGTCATTGACAATATGGCATGTTGACGGATGGGCTTTTTCTTTGCAGGTGGTACGCACAGAGAAAAACAGCTTAAACAATCGCTTCCTTCCTTGGGATGCAGTCGAGACTGAGGCTATTTTGTCTATTGATGATGATGCCCATCTTCGACACGATGAAATTATGTTTGGGTTCAGGTGAGATTTTTGTGATTGCAAGATCATAACATAGTATGTTTAATAGGAATGGGCGATTATACAGAATGCTAAGGCACTTTTACTTGTCCAGTTTCTTGCATTAAACACTTCTAATCTACTTTGGCTGTTCACATTTCAAAGCAAATACACCAGTATTATAGAATATATGCTGAATGTAGTCAAAAAGCTGAAAATATTTTAGAAATATTTATTTTATTTTGTGCTAAATCACCCTGCTATAATGTTTAATAGTTACTATTTTAGTTGTTTTGTAATTATTGATTGGTAAAACATTACGCCCTGAAAAAGCAATGCCTAAACATTTTTGCTGATATTTTCCCCCTTTTGAAAAGATATATTTAGGGGTATTTTTGCTTTTATTTGTATAAGATAGTTCCCATTATTCAGGTTTTTTCATCTTTTAAAGATATGTTATGCTGTTTTATTTTATGAAGTTCATTTTTATCCTTTATTTATATTATTAGAAAATAATGTGAAACGTAAAAAAAAATTTGTCACTGTCACAACAATTTTGTCATTCTAAATTGTTTTATGAAGCAAGGAAAAAAATATTTTTCTATTGGAGAGCTGATATTTTTTTCCTCCTCAGTCTGTGTATTTTAAGAATACCATTTTTAATGTGATCCAAAGTGTGTTTTATATAACATCTATACGTATATTTTAAATGTATTTGTCAAAAAAAGATTTTACTGCTGTTGTGTGTTCCTGCAGGGTTTCTGCATTCAAAGAGTTTAAGCCCACAGCTGCAGATTCAGTTGTTAGTTTGAGGAATTTAAAGTATCTGATCTGATAAGGTCCATGACAGTTGAAGCAAACGCTCTCCTTCACTCCTGTGCATCTCCTTGTTTGTTTGCATGTAGACATTTGGTCAAAGGAGCAGATAATGGGAGATTTGAATTTGGTTGAGCTTGTTTATTATGTTTGTTTTGGGGTAAAAATGGTCACGTCAGGGATCTTTACAAGTTGAACACAAATGTTCCCATTAAAAGTTTGTCTGTAAACATTAGGGAATTGGTCAGGATGATTGATTAACAGATTTTTTTCTTAGTACTTAAGTCTGCATTATGATGCAAAAGATGCTGCCATTTCTCAGCAATGTTTTTATGACTGGTGGTGTTTATGATCTGTTGGTCTGTTTTTTGTTTTTTTGTGAGATCTTTTATAGTTTTGTGCAATAAAAGCCAAGGTTACAGTTATTTAGCCAATGCATTCAGTTATTCTATTAAAGGGCTTTGTTTGGCATCCATATATTGCTTAACAAATGCTATTCAGTTTTCTCTTTCTCCACTTCCAGGGTGTGGCGGGAGGCCAGAGACCGGATTGTAGGTTTCCCGGGAAGGTTTCATGCTTGGGATGTAAATCACCAATCTTGGCTCTACAATTCGAACTACTCCTGCGAGCTCTCCATGGTACTGACGGGTGCGGCCTTCTTCCACAAGGTGAAGCTTTGACCACTTTGACACATCCAGAGCCTGATTATGCCAAAAATAGACATGGAGCTTATGTAGTTTTACCCAAGTAACACCAGGTAATAGGAGCTGGAAATGATTTAGTTAGTTGAAAACCGATGCTGCTACCAAGTACGTTGTTGTGCAACCAAATGCATGATGCAGAGCCTCATTTTCCAGATGGATAAGCAAACAGCACGACATGTTTCATTTATGAGCATTTCTGTACAACATCATGGTACTTTCTTGTATTCATTTTTTATCAAAAACCCATCATTTCTTTCTCTCCTCAGTATTACGCATACCTCTATTCCTACGTCATGCCTCAAGCCATACGTGACATGGTGGACGAGTACATCAACTGCGAGGATATCGCCATGAACTTTCTCGTGTCGCATATCACTCGCAAACCCCCCATCAAGGTCAGTGGGCAGTAACTTGAAGCATGTGTCGTTTAGAGGCTTTTGGGACTTTTGCCACTTGGGATTTCAATTTAGTGCTCAGCCATGCTGTTTTTGTGTACAACATGATAGTGAATCATGTTAATCAGATAATACATTCTGTTAGCCACTTGGTGTCTGTTTCTGGCACTCTGGGTAGCTCCGCACACAGTGAAATCTCATTGGCACAAATTCTTTCTCCACGTAACTGTTTTGAACATTGAATATGGCCTTAATGGCTCATATTTTGGCCATTGTGCAGCACTTTCGGTTCCTGTTAGGACAAAAAAACCTGTTCATTTTTAACTTCAATACAAAACAGTGTTACATTTCATTGTCTGATTAAAATTTTAATGGACATTAATAAATCTCTGTATCAAAATCATGTTTTTTTGATGATTACCCTGGTCATATTTCACCCCCAAATCAAAAGAAAGGAATATAAAGTAAAGAAAGATTATTGATCTATTCATTTTTATTAAATTATCACGTAATTATCACTAAATTGTATTATATCACAGTAGTATTTGTTGCCTAAATTACTGTACTGCAAGAATCAGAATCACTGAGTGTGAATCATCAATGTGCTTAATTGTCATTAAAAGTCACAAAAAAATGTTCTTTCACTTACTCAGTGCAAATAGCCGCTGCCAATAAATAAACAAAATAAAAATAGCAATAGATTCACACTACAGTATAGTTAGACTATAGTGAATAGCAGAATTTTCTTAGTGATATGCTATTTACACTAAGTGAAAATAGTGCTAGGTTCTGTTTACACTATGTAAAAGTAGCAGTATTTTCCTTCTAAGTGTAAATTGTAGTTCCATGCTATTATACTATTTGCACCTCAGTACTGTTGTACATTAAATGGTATGCTATAATAACATAGTGTAAATTATTATATTTATTAAAATGATTAAATGAATGCCACCTTATTGGGACAATAAAGCCCCTCCCTACACGTATCCCTGACCCTAAACACTTTATTAAACACACGGTAGACACTTTATTTCTATTTTTCTAATATTTTCTTCATTTTTATTGAAAATAAATGCCTTTCTGATATGATATGTGATGGGAAAAGGGAGTAGAGCGAGTTCGGCAAAAAGTAATTCAAACTCGGGTTGATTTGCATCAACTTTCTGCCACGCACCTTACTGCCACACTATTGCTACTGTTAATCCAGCGTCTTTTGTAATTTTGTGGGCAGAGTTATTGTAGACAGCCTCTGCCAACAAGGTGGGCGATTTGCACTTACTGTAAATAGACACTTCATTATTTATTTTTTTCTTCAGTTTTGGGGGTGACCGATAACCTGGACACTGAAAGATTCTCCTGTTATACTTTGGCATTTTTGTCATTATTGTGTACTATAAATAAAGTTAAATATCAAGGCAATGTCCAGTTGAGACTGAACACACTTCCAGTTTTACATATGTGTGTTACAATAGAATTGATTTCAGTGAGATTACTCATTGTGATTTCGGAAAGCTTTAAAAAACCTTTGTCTTTCTGAAGTCCATTGACTGAAGCATCGGGTTGGCCTGTGAATTAACAGAGTAGGGAAATTTGATGGATATCCTCAGGCATTGTTAGGATTTCATTGTTACACACACACACACACACACACACACACACACACATCTCTCGCTCTCTGGCTGCTGCCGTCCCCGCAGATTAGACAAATCAATTACATTCATTTTGTTGTCATGGAGAAGCCGACCAGATTGCAATGGGAAAACAGGCTACACGAATGAAAGATGATATTGTGTTATGAAGTTAATAAGTCTGTCATCTTTATATGGAGGGATTGATTTAAGGAATAATCCACTCAAAATGCAAGTCTGTTGATTTAAACCTGCATTATTCTCCAAGCTGCTCTTTTCCATTCAAACGAAGCTTTAAAGGACAAAAGCATGCAACTTGTGCACTACATTCTAAGGGCCTGTTTACACCTGGCCACTTCATGTGTTTTCTGTGATCGGGTTGCTATCCGATCATGAAAAGACCAGGTGTAAATGCCCTCCGTAACGCATTTAAATCCGATCGCTCACACCACATCAGAAGGTGTTCTGGGCCGCATTCCAGAAGAAACTAGATAAGTGTAAATGCGTCTGGTTGTTGAAACCACGTATGTAAATTTTACTCCTCCCAACAATGCAAAAAAATAAACGTGTGAGCATGTTATAGGCTATATGTCATGCAGATGAGCATCTATTCATCAAGCCAACGTGCAAACTATCACAGATCCAAGTGAAAGTAAGTCGCAGACGCTTAACAGACAATCAGCATTGTTAAAAGTAAAGGAACGAAATGATCTTACCACTGCTGTTGCCTCTCTCTCTCCTATTGCGGTCTTTGATTTTGAAATTGCAGCTCATATCTGTTGCTTTCGGTGACGTGAACTCCATTAAATCTGCATATAGTGCGGGATTTGAAGATCGGATTTATATCCGTTTTGCGGAAATACATTTATGTGACCAGGTGTAAATGGAAACGTTTTGATAAATCAGATAGCTATCTGGTCAGTAAAAACACATGAAGTGACCGAAGCTGTGTCCCAAACGCACTATACACTATGCACTTATGCACTATACTCAACCGTGTAGTGTATGAACTTTGATGTTAAAAGACAACATAAGCGTACAGAGTCAGCGCACAATTACTTATTTATAAGCAAGATTTTCGTGCTAGAACACTCGTTTCTCAGCAGGAATGCAAATTAGAATAGCACTTAACCATGAACACAAAAGCCACACCACACAAATGGCTTTTAATTAGTTTATTTCGTTAGCAAACATGTCACTATAATTGTTAAGTTCTTTCCATCGATACATTTTTTAAAAAGACCAAGCATTCGATCTACGTCAGAGCATCAGAGCGTCCACGAATCTTTCCACAGCGTCGATGGCAGGCCGGCGAGAGCGAATTTTGCCGCTCTCGACGGCGGCGGTGTGAACGCACGGTTAATGTGCACTTTTTCTTTTTAGAATTTTCAGTGTGAACGCAGTACTGGCGTAGAACAGTGCACAAGTTCTCGATTTGGGACGCACCTCAGGTGTAAACGGGCCCTAAGAGTTCTGAAGATGTATGATAGATTGTGTCTGAAATTTAAGTCATTTTTGGTTGAATTCTTCCTCAGGTGACGTCACGTTGGACCTTCCGCTGTCCCGGATGTCCGCAGGCTCTGTCACACGACGACTCGCACTTCCACGAGCGCCACAAGTGCATCAACTTCTTCGTAAAAGTGTACGGATACATGCCGCTGTTATATACTCAGTTCAGAGTGGACTCGGTACTCTTCAAGACGAGACTGCCGCATGACAAGACCAAATGTTTTAAATTCATTTAATTGAACAAGCACAGGAATCCGACGAAGCGCTGACACGGCACGTTCTCTCTCCGGGAACGTGAAGGGAATCTTGTAAATATGGGACAATTTTACTTTCAACTGGTCTTCCTTGAAGCCAAGGGAGAACAATAGCAGAACGAACCATTACCGTCAGGCGTTTTTAGCGGTCACTTGTGCGTGATTCATCAGCAACCACTACAGGCTTTGTTTGCACCACTTTTCAACGGACGTCAAACTAATATTTGCATCATGTTATACTGACAAAACAGACAAAGTTATGGACCGATGGAGGCCGTTTTTGATGGCATATCAGCCAATTATGGGAGGTGTCATCGCTCTAAATGATTAGTGTTTTTATTTTTTACTTTGCATATACTCTGTTGTTTGAAATGCACTGATGGTCATGTTTTTTTTACTCGTGTGTGTGCTTTTGAGCTTGTGTGAAAGGCTGTGTGTGTTGTTCTGTAGGTTGATGGTGACTAGACGCCACTAACCCCCATCCAAGAATAGCACAAGATATCAAACATAACTGCATAGGAATAGCACCAAATCAAACTGTTACATGTTCTCATGTCAATCACGATCATACAAGAAAACGTATCTGTGTTTAACCTGTTCAGTACACATGTGGAATAACAGATTGATCTTAATGCCTTTTGCTGGATAATCAAGTCTGTTTATGTGTCGTGTCATTTTAAGAAGGTTCAATGATTTCATAAGTGGAATGACAAAGAACTATCCAGGTCATATTTACTCATGTATTTAACTTATAAAAAAATTAATCATATTTTAAGCCTTTTTTATTATTAGTGTGACATTATTTTCATGAATTGTAACACATTTAAACACCCAAATTGTCATTACATAATGCAACAAAAAAAATCAATGTCATTGCTTTGTTCTTTTTCTAATGCGAAATATACATTTCCAATAAAACGAAATGTTTTAGGACTATTAAGATTTGACATTTCTACCAGTTCTCATGAAACCATAATGCAAAAAAAAAAAAATCTCATTGCCTTTACTGTAAAGCAAATAATTTTTCTAATCTAATTCTTTAAAAATTCAGTACATCAAAATTTACAATGACATAAATATTTAGATTTTAAATGTTTTCATTTTGAAATATGGTGATGACTGAGGTTTTTTTTTTTTTTTTTTTTTTTTGGTGAAGTCTTCTTTAGGGAAAAAGTGTGAAAATAATATCACTAGGCAAAAAATCTGGTCCCATAAATACTTTTGGTCAAAATGTTTCTTTATGCACAATATCATATTTATTTCTTGAAATAGTGAAATGTGACCTGGACATGCTCTTGACAGTTTCATGTGAGAATGTGTTTGTGTGATGAAACTACAAAGATGTTTTGTGTGGTGAAGGATAACGGTGACAGTAGTTCTCTTTCCTCTGTAAACGGTACGTGTGTCTCTTCTGTGCCAGGATGAGGTTTGTTTCCTGAGGCACAAATGCTGAGCTCCACTATTTCTGTCTTTTAGTTCATTCACGATGGTTTCCCTGACGCGTTTCACAGGTACATTAAGGAAGATGGCTCTGCAATTGTAAATTAATGAGTTTTATTTTTTAAAACACAAAAATGTGGCTCTGTTCCCCTTAGAAGAGGAATATAAATAATCAAATACGCCCATGTTTTGTATTGTCTAAATCTATTGAACAGGCTTTAATGTTTCATTACTTTTTAGTCATTGTGAAGACTGTATGACCGTTTGGATTGGACGATATATAAACTATTGGTTGTAAAGTGTTGAATGCCAGCAAACATTATAACTTCTTCAACCACACTAATAAACCAGCCAGTCTCATCATCTTTCATTTCTGTGAAGATCTCAGTGTGTCAGACATCAGTGTTCACCAGGCCCAATCTGGGTTTACTTTAGGGAATCAGTTCATCACGTGTCATTTTGCAATTCTTTTTTTATTTTATTATACATTATATATATTCAGCCACATGATGAGGAAATTGCAATCTGGATACAAGGACCAAATTTCATTGTTTAGCGACGTGTACTAATAACCGCGTAAAATTGTAATCGCGACTGTTGTCTGACCGTGGAAGGTCATGTGCAGCAGATTTGTGCTTTAAAAATATCAATTCGTTGTTATAATAATATACATTTTATTAGTATTTTTATTCTATAATTATGTATTTAATACTAGTGCTGTCAAATAGATTAATGATAATAAACAAATGATGGAATAAAATAATATAAAATCAATAAAAAATGATATAATACAATGTATTATTATTATATTATTTATTTAGTAATTGTTAAAAATAATTATATTATTTTAGATGAGATTGGACCACATACAATATTTGAGCCATCAACTGTTACTCCAGAAAGTTGGCAAACGAGCCTTAATCTCAACTTTAGTTATAGTATTCAACAGGTCAAAATAAATGAAAGCGTTGTGAAAATACAGTAAATCTGAAATCATTCCTGTGTTTGTGATTATATTCCTCAGATTACAGTCTTGTTCGTTAAAATCGTAGGTCTTTTTTTTTTTTTTTTCAAACTTGCATGAGAGAAACTGCATATTCAAAATGTCATTTTACAAATGACGTGTGCGCAACTTTACCTGAACTCAGGGGGAAAAAAACATTCCTGCTGATTTGATTGTTAGTTTGGAGTAGAATGAATCCCTATTTAT